>NW_008804545.1:6134220-6144292 GCF_000145635.1 Gaeumannomyces tritici R3-111a-1
GATGGGGCAACATACTCGATATACGACACAGTGATCTCCTCGCCGATGTTGATGCGGCGGACGGCGTGGACGTGCTGGGTCAGGGTGTGGGGGTCGTAGTAGTAGTCGGCGTTGGGCCTGCAGTCGTGGTTCATGCGAGAGATCTCGGGGAAGATGGCGCAAAAGGCGTCGCCCTCGCTGTCGTGGTCGTCGATGTCGAACGCGTTGGTGGACATGAGGCGGCTGACCTTTGTCTGGTGCGTCATCTCCATCTCGACGTGGGTGGACAGGTTCATGACGGCGGCGCGGTGGCGCGGCGGTAGCCCGTCGACGGCGTCGGTCTGCAGCATGCGCACCTGGTCGACCGTCAGAGCGTCAAAGGCGCCGTAGTCGACCATGGTGGAGGCCGTGTTGCTCATGATGCGGTCCCCGCGCTCGATGGTCCTGAGCGCCACCAGGCCGATGCCCTTGCCGGGCACCTTGACCGCCTTGTAGGAATGTTCATAGTCTGGGTCCAGGTCCTTGTTCATATACCTGGTGAGTTCCGGGTTCGTAAAGGGCTCGATGTTGCTGAAGTACTCGGCCCGGTCCGGCCTCGTCACGACCGAGACTCCCCTGTCGCCGGCAAAGGTCTTGCTCGTGTAGACGCAGTACTTCCTCTTGTCGCTCTCGAAGCAAGGGCCAATGTCGGTCCATGGCGAGCTGGCGTTCTGGTTGGCAAACGGCGAAGCTGAGTGTTCCTTGCTCCCCGTGCATATGGGATCCGCCAGCTCTGGGAAGGTGTTCTGTGATAGGAGCGATGATGAGCGGCAGGAGTCGGCAGGTGTGATGTGGTTGTACACAGTGTCGTGGGCCAGTGCTGCGGCCGCGCACAGGCTGATGACGCTGGCGGTCCTCATGATGGCGTGGGGGTATATGAGAGTATGAGAGTATGAGAGTATGAGAGTATGAGAGTAGTAAGCCGGTTAGAAGTAGATGATAAGACTGGAAGTGGTGATCTACAGCACAATAAGGGAAGATATCATTATAGTGGACATGAGGCAAGAAGAAAAAAAGGAACGGGTGCCCGGGTCCGACGGCGAGGTTATATGTCATTCTGCCGGTGCAGCCATCTGGATCTTGCGGCAAGACCGCCTTCTCAGGGACACGCGTGTCTTGGGAATTCGTTCCGAGCTCCAGCAGGTGGCTGCGACGAGCCAAGGCTCAGGGGTGGGCAGGCGGCGCTGGAGCGGCGGCAGAATGCCCCGGCGGCGACTGGGATTGCACGGGGATGGAGGGTTGCGTACTTGCAGGGCACCGGGGGTGCAGGGGGAGGGAGGTGTGCGGATCAGTCTTGAACCGACCACTAGGTTGCACAGCCGCGGCGCGTACACAGCACCCCAAAGCACCACCAATAAGCAGCACTGCCTGGAGAGCGGTTGTCGTCAGCAGCCAACAGAGCCGCGCCACAGCCCGCGGTGATCTATTTCTGGGTGAGGGGAGCAAGGCCTTGCAAATATTGAATTGAGAGCGGGAGAGATGTAGGGGGAGCACGACACAAAAGAAGTCGAGTCAACAACTGCCACCTGCCCGTTGAATCAGACGGCACCACAACGTCAATCACAGGCCTCACGTTGAGTGATGATATAAGGGACCCTGTCTCTATCTACTATGTATAGTATATCTACTGTGTACAGCACCACATAGAAAGGTCCCTTACCCGTCGGTAGCCATCGCGGAAACATGCTAGTTCTTCTTTCCCAGCAAGCTCGTGGATCCGATTTGTTTCGTTCCTATCTCTGATGCCCCACCTGCAGAGGCAGGGGGCTGTCACAGGTTATCGTGTCTTTGCTGGTGCATTGGATGCGTAAACAGGTAAACAGTCCGAATCCAGCTCACCCAGAGGGTAGCACGCAGGGTGAAACGCGATAGGAAGGCCCTGAAAAGCTAGGTAGCACACTGGCTGATGCGTCAGGCCGAGTCAAGCGCCGTTGAATGGACGGACGGGTCGTTTTTCTTGGGGATGAAAGGCAGCGGGGAGCAAGAGCTTGTTCCTGGGAGCACCACTCTGTGAAACATCAGAGGAACCCAGTCTTGGCCCCCCCAAGCCCACGTCTAAAACGTTAGCGTCGGTCGTCGGTCCTTGGCGGGGCGCTCCCCACTTCCAATAGCGGGGGCCCGGGCGGAAGAAGATATAGATTAGCCAGAACAAATTGCCCCAGCTTCGCTTCAAATCGCTACCAGTTTCCAAACGCACGGGTCCTCTCCGACGCACGTCGGGGGGCGGGCGACGCCGCCGCCAGGAGACTGCAACTGTCGTTCGTCACGAAACGAGGTTTGTTCGCCTGTCTGACACCTGACTGTGCTGGTGTCAATAAACGCCAGACTGCGGCCAAGAAGACGGGCCGGCAGGCCAAGAGATGCCACGCCGCAATTGCAAAGTGGTAGACACCTTCTCGTAGGCACCTTCCAGGAACAAGGATTTAATAGCGGCAACCCAATCGCGTCAGATCACTACACCCAACCCAATCTGGAAGATCCAAGATACCCCCGGCTGTAACAGGGGCAGCCGCGTCAGCACGCGCTCGCATGCCGAACGGATCCCTATCTACCAGCTCATATCTGGGGGGAACACCGTGCCCCATCATTCCTCGCGTACCTCGGCGCCGTGGCCATCTCGTCAATCTCCCTCGAATGCTTGGTGGTGTCGCGGTGAGTATTCTGGCAATGCATTGTTGAGTCTACCTTCACAGTATTCCAGCCAGAGACTTCTTCTATCCCCCATTCTTTTGCGCCCGGAGCCAGCTGGTGAATGAATCCCGAGGGCACCCAGCCTAGAGCCCCATCTCCCAAAAAGCATCATGGTCCCGTCGTGGTCCCGTCGTGGCCGTTTTGTGTCGTGTTTGCTGTCCTCCTCTGAGCTGTCGCCGTGCCCTGTCTTGTTAGTCACTGTGAGGCATCCAACATGTCGGAATCACGGCCTCTGCTACTTCACTTTACGAACTCGTGCTATATAAACGGAATCATTTTTTTCCATAGTTGCCTAAAATGTCCTGTCCGTCTTTTTTTCCATTTTTTGCCATATAGCTACACCCCCTCCCTGAAGCCGTGATATCTGACCGACATCCCGCATGCCCGCTTCTTATCTCTGCGGCGAGAGATACCAACCCCAAAACTCAAGTCACCCCGAACCCGACGCCCGGGGTGTCGCTAGCCCGCCAGGGGCCGACGACCCTGCCATGCAGTCCTTCCCCCCGGACCCCATCGACCCGGAACATGTCCCCGCCCGGGTCTTCCTCTGCTACATCCACCTCGGCGTAAAGGTGCGCGGCTTCGAGGCCGTCGAGGCCCGCGTCGGCGACGCCATGCGGCCGCGCGCGCGGGGCGGCCTGGTCGACACCGAGGCCGAGCACTCGCTCCTTGCCTACTTCCTCGACTCCATGCTCGACGCCCTCTGCCGCCTGAGCCCGGAGCGCGAGTGGGCCGCGGGCTACGAGGACGTGCTGGGCCGCCTGTCGCGCGCCGGCGCCGGCGGTAGAGGCGGAGGCGGAGGCGACACGGTCCACCGGGTCTGCAAGCGCCTCTACGCCATGCTCATGGGCTTCGGCATCCTCCCCACCCTCCCCGGCGCCCTGCCGACCTTGCCGGCCCTGTCCGAGTGGCAGGTCAAGCACCTGGCGTGCGGCCACGGCCTCGGCGGCGGCGGCGGCCCCGGCTCCGCCTCGTCCTGCTGCGGCAGCGACGCGTCCATGGGCAGCAGCCGCGTCGAGAGCGACTACGGCTCCGGTTGCGATTCCGGCCCTGGGTCCTCCTCCTCCTCCGCAGCGGCGGCGGCGGCCGCCGCCGTACCTTGGGAAAAGCAACAGCAGCAGCAGCAACAACAGCAGCAGCAACAACAGCAGCAGCAACAACAGCAGCAGCAACAACAACAACAACAACAACAACAACAACAACAACAACAACAACACAACCCGAGGCCAGACACCCCCGCCATCTCGTGCCTGGGCCCGCCGCCCGGGAGCAACTACTCCGACACCATGATAGGCCCTGCCGCCCCTCCCCCGCCATCGGAGCCCCAGCTCTGCCGCGGCTGCAGCGACCCCTCCCAGAACCGCGGCATGCTGCGGGATCCCACCTCCTTCTCCTCCTCCTCGGGCGGCGGCGGCGGCGGCGGCGGCTACTCTTACGCCGGCATCGACGGCTTCCCGCCGTACCACAGTCATCACCACCCCCCGCAGATGTACGATGGACTCCCACCGCCGCTGCTGCCTCTGCCTCCTCCGGCCTCCCCGCCCGCCGCCGCCGCCGCCACGGGTCCGCTGGGCTTGTACCGCGGCACCGCCTGCTCCTCCCCTGCGCCGCGCCGCCACGCCCGCCACCGCAGCCTCTTCCCGCCCGTCGACGCCGGCCCCTACGCCGTGCCGCGGGCCGCCGTCCCGCACGGTCCGACGTGGGGATAGGCCCCGGGCACACGTCTCTTTGCTGTTCGTGGAGGCTTGGGATGGCGAAGGGGGAGATGGAGATTGTTGAGCCTGGAAAAACCCCCAGCATGGGGTGGGTTTGAGGTTGTTGACTCTTGGATTTTTTTTGTTCGGCTTGGCGTCGTTTTTTTTTTTTTATTCTCTTTCTCCCTCCCCCGGCAGTCTCTGTTCATAGCCAAAGCTGGAACATGGATGTCTCCGACGCATGCGTGGTTTTCTTTGCGACTTACTCTAGATAGGTGGGAGGTGATAGGCAGGTACTCGTTGCTGTGAATTGGGTAACAATATTGGCAAAGGCCCGCGTGTTTTTTTTTTTTCGTTCTTTTTCACCCGGTTTCTTCGACTTGAGCAAGCATCTCCCACCACGTCGTGTTACATTACTTTACTTTACAAACATCATTCGTTCGGCAAAGCGTCTTGGTTAGCTTGGACATCATGCGTTGGGTTCTCCCTTTGAGCGCCTGCTATTCGAGCATTTTTAGCCATGCTCAGATCTGACAGCAAGCCCACGCAGACATGTAACGATCGTTCTGTATTTTCTAATAGAATTTCGTAAGGGGTCATAAAGCCAAAAGCCAGATGCAAATAGCGAACGTGATGTACAACAAGGGCCCATGACCCCCCCTTGCTCAGCAAACATGTGGGCGCAATCAAAGCCGGCGCCTACAGCAAGAGTCTATCATCAGAGCCCGTGCTAGAGTTCACGGGGAAGAAATGACAGAAAGCCCTGCCCAGTAGAACGTGAAGAAGGAGAAGGAGAAGAAGAAGAAGAATGGCTGTGGCGTCCTCGGCCGAAAGGTCGGGGGTTTCATGACAGCCGCAAAAAGAAAATACGATTCTCCTGGCATACATGTGCAGGACAAAAAAGCGGCTGACAGCCACTCGGGTTCCCGAATGCAGATGATCCGGGGTGCCAAGGCAGAATCTTTGTAAGAATGGATGGAAGTTTGACATGCCGCAGCTGTCTCGGGCGAAGGGAGCGCGCGTAACAGCCGGGGGGGTTTAGCTTAAGCTCCACACGCTGTTGTTTATCGTCAGCCCTGTGCGACCTTTTGCGTCTGCCCGCCGCCGCTTTTGACCGATGTCAGGGAGGGAAGGTAGGAGGTGTTGCACAAAAGGGGGGTGCTTGTACAGAGGGTGTGGGGCGGAGAGGAGAGTGATGATGAGAGATAGGCGAGGAGGCGTATATCCCGAGGAGATCTTGGATACTTACTGACGTCGCGGCCCTGGCTGTCGTTCTTGTCCTCCTCATCGGGGCACGAGTAGTTCGTGGGGCGGCCGAGGGCTCCCTCAGGCGCGGCCTGGGAGAAGGTGGAGGCGGGGTACTGGCGGACGGCAGGCATTTCTGGTTGCGAGAGGAGGGGTGTTAGGATGTGATATTGATTACTCTTGCTGCTGCCGAGACTTGGAGGTAAGCAGAGAACGATAGGGTTCCAACTCACTGGATATGGCTGCTTCAAGGGGTCGAATGGTCAAGTTGGGCTTTGCGGTCGAGAGGTAGCTTGAAGGACCGCTGTTAGACAACGCTCTTGATAACACTTCAATGGTCTCTTGCAAAACCGAGAAGGACATACCGATATGTGAAGTATTGCTTTCAGTTTGCGGTAGAGTATTCGGCAGGAGGAGATGGACGCTCTGGAGGGTGATGATTCTCTAACCGCCGAGACTGCCAGGACTTGGCTGGCGGTCACCTCTTCTTATAGACAGCATCCCTCGAGGGAGATCGGGCGCAGAGATGCTGGTAGGACGGCCCTGTCGAGTGATCCCGAGGAGGGCTTACGCCCAGCGCTTGCAGAATAGCATCGTCGTCGTCATCGCCTGGGGGGAGGGCGCCCTCGGCTAGAGTTTCCAAGGTCGAGGAGGGAGGGGTGGGGTGGGCGGAAGCGAGAAGAAGATGATAAGAAAAAAGAAGAAGAAAAGAGGAGGAAGGCGAGAACAGTGACATGGCCGCAATCTAGGTTGGCGAGAGGCAGCTCGCATCTCGCCTTTGCCCGCTCAGACCGCCCGGCCGCCCGGCCGAGTCACACGCCACAGAGCGACCGAGGGTAGGTAGTTAGGTACAAAGCAAAAGGGGAAGAAAAAAAAAAACAAAGATCGCCGTACCCCGTCGTACCTCGTCCCGAAGGAAGGGGAAAGATGGGCACGCGGAAGCCGACGCCCCCTCCCTTATGCCGTGTAAAGACGTGTGTGTGCTCTTTGACACTTGCGCACTCGACGGCCAACCACGACCTCCCGAGACCCGGCAGATCCAACGCTGTTCGCGTGGCTGGTGGTATGTCGGGCCCGATTGCGCAGTTGACATTGCACCACGGGGAGCACAGGACAGGAGGGTAGGGGTGAGGGAACGAACCGACCCAGGGGAGGCGAATCTGATTGGCTGCCCATCACCGTCCTCGCAACTCGAATCCAGTTCGAGGCTAAATTTCGCCCGCCCCTCCCCTTTTTTTTTTTTTTTTGGCGTCCGACAACAACAACAAGTGGTGACCGCTCCGGCGGCGCCAGGTCACGAGCTAAGCCGTACGGCCGGAGGGACAGAATTGGTGTGCGACGCGGGCAGATTCCGCGTCAGAAGGCATGGCCACGGCGCGTCTTTCCTGTGGGCTAATGCCGGGATGATGCTCGGCGCCGGAGATCAGCAAGGGAGTGGGAGCACGACGGCGTGAGGGCCGAGGCAGAGGGAAAAGGAAATAGGGCCGGGGCGGGAAATTAGGTCCAGAAAGGGACAGGCACCGAGGGCGAGGTCCCTCAGGGGGGCAAGGGAAGCGAGGGAGTCACGACCGGCCCTCAAGGCAAGGCACAAGACAGCGCCAACGCCGGGTGAGCTGGGCGAGGGCCGCTGCGGCGCGCTGCCTTGTCTCCCCTCACCTTCTAGCATGCCCGACTGGCGAGAAAGGTGCTTCTATCGGTGCGCCCGAAGCAACCTGGCGATAATGTAAGCTGCTGGCGTACTGTCTCAGATTTGGCAGAGCCATTGGTCATGACTGCCAGCTGCTGCGGGTCCCATGTGAGATAAACCAAAGCAGCAATGGCGCAACTCGTCTTTCCTGCCTCGCCCAATGGCCAGGCGGCTTTCCATCGCACAAGGAGTTCGATATCTGCCGCAGCAGGCGAGTCGACTGCCGGTCGGAATGTGCGGTTCACCAACGGAGGAGAAGAGAGAGGGAGGGAGGAGAGGGGTCAGGGGAGCAAATCATCATGATGCAAAGCCGCCGAGAGAGAGAGAGACGGCGCCCATCCTCCCCCCGGCACTGACGAGGTCCCGACGCAAGGCGAGACTGACAAGGCGTCTGAGACATGGGCATCAAGAATACATTGCTCGCGAAACCCAGCGCAGCGGCCCGTCTGACACTTGTGACGTCGGCTGGCAGCCTGAGGGGCACCTAGGGAGGGGGGGTGTGGAAGGGGTTTTTTTTTCCTTCCCTTCTATCAAAGGCTAGGTGCATGAGGGACAAGGCGTGGAGAGCATCATGTGACGGGTCAGAAGGACTAAAACAAAAAAAAAAAAAAAAAAGGATCAAAGTCAATGTTACGCGCCCGCGGTATATCTCGGGCATGGCCTGGTTCCGAGGGGCGGCCGGGCAATGACACACGCGGAAGACGGCGCCCGCCAAGCGAAGGATCAAAGACATGACCGCGCACGTGGTCGCCTCGGACCTCGACGACACACAGCGATGGCGGGGCTGGCAGGCAAGCAAAGAAGACAGACACAGACAGACGGGGCACCGCCGCCCGGTTTGGGGTTGATTAGGGGCCAGCAGGGGAAGAGGATGTGCCCTTTCCCTCTTCTCGCTGCCGTGTCGGTGAACAGCGAGCGCCAAAGTCGTACCGTGGCCAGCCAGAGGCGGGCATCTCCGGAGTACCCATCTCTGGGTCTTGTGTGCACATGCACAGAGGCGGCGCTCGGGGGGAACCTCCAGCTTCCAAGGAGGCACAGGCCGTTGAAGACATGGATGTGGGGGGACGAGGGGAGAGAGAGACGCATGTAGGAAAGCCACAACGTCGTGGTAAGAGACCAAGTACCGGACCAAAAAGCCCTGGCTGCCAATCGTCTGCACCGAGTGAAGGGGAATTTCCAGAATGGTTTCGTCTGGCACGCAATATGACCGGCCATCCCAAGGTAGCTTGATTTTGTCAATCTGCTGGACGGCCGGTTGATTTTATGGTGCGGAAAAGTGTAAGGAGGAGAGGAAGAAAGGAAGAAATCGCCCAGCTCGTCCCTTGCAGAGACTTTTGAGGGGGCACCCCCAAAGAGTTGGATGCCCCACAGTTCCACTTGTGCACGTGACGCAGCAACCGACCTCTAGTCTTTTCCTGGATCTCGTTTGCGGGTCAAAAAGGCAGAAAGAAAATTTTCTCCCACTGTTCTTTCTATCCTCGTCCTTCGTTCCTCACCCAGCACAACCTTCTCTCAACCAAACCGTCCCTTATCTTTCTTTGTTTCCTTCCATGCTACAACCTGCCCTGCATCATGCGGGGGGAGACGCCAGCAGCGTCAGGAGCAAATGCGATGACCTGAGGGAGAGAAAGCTCAGGCACGACACGACACGACTGACCGACTGTCTTGTCGGTCTGTCTGTCCCCTGGCCAAGGTAGGACGGCGGCTGCTGAGAAGAGAGACAGCAGCAACGCGCTGGGACAATTGGGCCCGGTACGGCGAAACCGTTCGATTTCTCTCCCCCTGGATGCCGTGCTCTCTCCCAGTCGACCAACAGGGCCGCCTCCTTCGGCTTTCCCTCTACTCGGATTCGCAGCTCCTGGCGCTCGCTCTCCACGGCGGCCCGCGCGCACTGCATCCTCGTCGCGTTTTTTTTTCTTTGTTTGTGTCTCTGTGCGCGCTCAATGTCGTGGCATCGGCTGCCAGGGCAGTTGATCTCTCTCTCCCTCTCTCTTTGCTTTTTTTTTTTCCTTTTCCTACCCTCGCCCCATCCCCTCGCTTATTGCTTGTCTTGCCTGCTCACTTCTGATCTTGGTCTTCGGACATGTGCATGATCGAACCCACAAATTTGCCTACCTCTGTGCCATCATCCATGCGCAAGAAGGTCAACTTATTATATCGTTCGTGTGGAAGAAAAACACAAGGGCCTAGACAGCCCGTCCTATCCACCCTGCTGGCGTAGAACAAGTGCGACAGCAGGACTAAAACGGACAAACATCTCGTGCCATTATGCGTCAATGCCATTATATCGTCTGTATATACAAAAAATACATGGGATGTGTCATCATCACATCTTTATCGCTTGCAAAGTGAACAATATGCAAATCCGCCGCCCCGTTAAATGCCTGAACCCGCAAATGCATACCGTCCATCCACCTGGAAGGGTCTTCTTCCCTCTCAGGGATCGAGCAGGTGCTGGATGTTATTGAAGGAGAGAATAAACTTGGCCATGAGGCGCCCCGAGTAGATGTTGGACACGTCCATGGGGTAGGGGTGGCTGGCGCCGTCATTGTCGAGCTCGGAGCCCTGCGCGGTCAAAAAGTCCAGCTCGCTCGCTGTGGGGAGAACAAGCGCCGTACACGTTAGCAAAAGGGATTGAGTCGAACAGAGAGAGAGAGAGAGAGAGAGAGAGAGAGAGAGAGAGAGAGAGAGAGAGAGAGAGAGAGAGAGAGAGAGAGAGAGAGAGAGAGAGAGAGAG
>NW_008804545.1:6144428-6166840 GCF_000145635.1 Gaeumannomyces tritici R3-111a-1
AGAGAGAGAGAGAGAGAGAAGATGAAAAGATGACTGCAAGACTCACCAATTTCATAGTCATTCATCATATCCCTTAAGCTCCGCACCATCTCCATGGCCGCGGGGTCCAGGTTCTGCTCGTCGAGGAGCGAGGCGTCCACGAGCGGGTTGAATGGCTTGGTCGACGCGTCCGTGGAGTGCGTCTGGTAAATCTGGTGAAATTGGTAGGCAAATTGCCTAAAAGGCATATGCTCAATCTCACGATTCATGGCCAGCATGTGTGACCGCTTGAACTCCTCCGAGGGCCGGCGCTCGCGGTCCTTGTCGATCTGATTCTGGCTCGTGCCGAAAACGTCAATCGTGACCTCCAGGTCCTCCATGAAGAGGGTGAGGATGAGGAAGGCGGCCATGCAGGGCGCCCACTCCTTGCGCATCTTGGGCTTCAGCAGCTTCGAGAACAGGTTGAATAGCTCGGCCATTTCCTGCTTGTGGACCTCGTCAAGGACGGCCTTGAACTGCCGGTTCAGGAGGCGCGTCGTCTGCGAGTCGTGGTTCTGCGACGCGAGCCGCATGCGCATCAGCTGGCTCAATCCCTTGGGCGTGACGTTCAGATGCCGCGTGAGTATATAATGGTTGGTGTACACGCGGAGTGCCTTGTCCACGATCTCCGACTAAACAAGGGGGGTTGGTTGGTTATTGGTTAGCTCCGCATGTGAGGTAAGGGGGGAAACCGACCAGGCTTTGCTCACCTTGCTGCGCGCGGCATACTTGCAGACGACGCGGAGCACGTCGCGTGGCAGGCACGTCGAGCGGATCTCGGCAGTCATCTCCTCGGCGAAGCACGGGTCGCGGATGAGGTTGGTGACAAAATCCTTGGCGCGCTTCTGCAGGTCGGCCCGCTGGGCGCCGCCGTCGCCGGCCGCCATGTCGAGCCCGACGGGCACCGCAACGCCGCAGCTGAGCGACACGGAGCCGTTGGGCTCCTGCGTCTGGCCCCAGTGCGCCAGGATCTCGGGCTTGTTCGGCGTGAAGGCCTTGGCCGTGATGGTCAGGTACGTCGTGAAGCGCCTGCCCGCCGTCAGCTCCACCACGCACGGCCGCTCGACCCCGTCCACTAGAAAGTCCTGCACGTTCTCGGCGACGAAGGCTGCCATCTTCTCCTTGACAAAGTGCTCGCGCATCATGAAGGGGAACAGGACCGTCGTGAAGTCGGTGAACTGCCAGCAAATGATCTGGGGCAGCGAAATCTTGGCGCAGCTCTTGCAGGGTCGCGTCGCCTCGCACTTGACCTTTCGCGCGTGGCAGCTGAAGCAGGCGCCTATCCTCCGCACCTTGAGCGCGCTCTCCTTGGTCGCGTCGGCCAGGGGCCCCTTCCGGCCGCGCTGCGTCATCCGGTCGTACCCCTCAAACATGTTCCCCTTGCCGCCCGACGCCGCGGCCGACTCGGACGAGATGGTGATGAACTTTAGCGCCACCTCGCTGCTCGCCGAGCCGCCGCTGCTGCTGCTCGCTATGCTGCTGGTGGAGTCCGCGGGCGACCTGCGCTTCTCGATGCGGGCGTTCTTGACCTTGCGGATGGCGGCGTCGCTCGTTGACTTGGGGTCAGACTCGTGCTTCACCAGGGGCGATATCGGGCTCGCCGAGGAGCAGGCGGCAGGGCTCGAAGTCGAGGATGGCGTCATGGGTGTGCAGGCCGACTGGGGGCCGAACTCCTCCATCCTGAATATCAGATTGCCGTTGTTGTTGTTGTTGTTATTATTACCGTTGGCGGTCTGCATGGCCGCTGGCGGGCTCCAGGGCGCCGCGTTGACGTCAGACTGTTGCCGCATACCGACGGGAATATCGAGCGAGACAGGGCCGTGGGGGCTCATTGTCGCGTGCGGCGCGATGCCGGTGGCGGGCAGCGCTTGCGACGGCATGGTGTCCCATGCCCCGTTCATAAACCGGGAGATGTCGAGGTCTAACGCCGTAAGCTTCGGATTGATCACTTGGGTGCCGACGCTCATAAACTCACCTTGAATGGTGTGATCGCCCAGGACAAACTCGTTTGTCCTGAAATGACGTCCGTGATAAATGTTCTCCCCAACTGTCACGCCCGTCATCTGGCCGTCGACCGGCCCTGCCGTCGAGGGGAAAGCGACCATGTGGTCTGCAAACGCGAGCTGCTCCAATAGCGACGCCTGGTCGTCCGAAAACGTGGCGCTCTGGTCGCCGCCAAACGCAGAAGAGAGCGACCCGGCATGGTGCCTCTGCTGGTGGTGGCCGTGGCTGCTCGCGAAGGAGCCCTGGTCGGCGGCGGCGGTCGAGATGCCGCTCATGGGGGCGAAGCCCTGCGAGGACGACGACTCGGTGTCCAGGAACAGGGGGGAGGGCGCGGGCGGCGACGGTTGGACGCCGCCGTGGCTGCCGGCGCGGCGGACGACGCCGTACGAGCGCAGGCTGCCCGTGTCCGGGCTCGGGAAGAAATCGATGGATCCATTGCTGGACGGGGCAAGGCCGTCGGGGGAGATAAAGGCCCACGACTCGTCGTCGGTGGCTATGTACTCACCGCCCTGGAAGGCGTCCAGCGCCGCGAGCGGGGATGTACCGGAAGAGGCGACCGAGGCCATCGCGTGAGACTGGTTTTGTATGATAACGGGGGGAGAATATAGGCGAAAGCTGGCAGTCGAATGGCAGTTGGGGCCCAACGTCGGGATACCGCCCAGTGCCTGGTGGGAAGCACAATCCTACTTAAATACACAGCGCACACTGTTCCACAGACGGGCGGAGCTTCTCGGGTTCGAGCTCCGATGTGGTCTGGACCTTAACCTTCGCCCGGGGATGGGGCGACGAGGAGGGAGACGGGAAGGACGAGGGCGTCAGCAGCCTCGCTCTTGTCGCCTGTGTCGCCGCGCGGGGGGTGGAGCGGACGGCTGTGTTCTGTTGCGCTAGCGTTTGGCAGCGGCTACAGCGCGCGCCCAAGTCGAGCAAAAAAAAAGCGCCGAGTAACCAAAGCACCGCTTGCGCAGTGCGATAGAGAAAAGAGGCAATGACGGGGTGGACGGCTTCACAAGAACAAACAGTCAGCCGGCGAGCGGGGGTTTGGGGCCACAGTGTCGTGTCGGCTTGTGGTGCCCAAGCTGCTATCCTCTCATTTTTCGACTTGTTCTCTTCTTGTATTCCCGCGAGTTCGCGATGCGGTGAGTTGAGGGAAGTGGGAAGTGGAAGATGGAGGATGCAAGACTCCAATCCCTCTCCAAAAGCCGGCCCCGCCTTGCAACGCGCAGATGGGCAGGCGTTGGACATTAATACCGTGAGCGACAGGCACGGCGTAACTGGAGAAGCATTGGGGGGCAGGCAGGGCAGGGGGTGCCGCCGCTCACGCATCGCCACAGGATTCAGCCCCTCGGTCGCTCAATGCGGCAAGACCGAATATCGCGCTAGTCCCAAAAGGAATACCGAACCGACCCTTGGGTTGGCTTTCTCGGACGCTGTCGTTGGCTTGGGATCGCCAGACAATTTTCGGTCGGTCGCTGGCTTGACTGCTCGGTATGAGCACCGTCGCGTCGGCCATCCTTTTGGGCAGACTGCTCCATTCATGTATAATTTGGCTGTAGGAGCTGAACATTCTCTATGGTTTCTCCCTCTCCCTTGTGCGGGCACCCAAGAAACCAAGGCATCGTCTGTCCCCCACCCCCCAGTGCCCCAGTCAGAATCGGACCACGCGTTTCCGGCCCATCTGCTGGAGATCGATGCTCAAGGGAAAAAAAAAGAGTGGAAGCCCAGCAGTACAAGCACAGTCCACCCGCGACGCCAGTCAGCCCTGGCGTCACGTCACTCACCCCCATGCCGGGCCTGAGCACCAGACGGAAAGCAGAAAAAAAAAAAAGACAAGGAAGCACGAATCAGCCCGACCGTTACCGTTACCCTGCCCCATGGCGGGACGAAGCGCTGCACGCCGTCTTGCGTGCTGCGGGAATGACAGCGCGGCGGCGCATGGCCCTGTCCCCTGGCCCCCTGGCCTGCCGCGCAACAACGATAATGAGAAGAAAAAGAAAACGAACGAAAAAAAAAAAAAATGCCGTGCCCATGTGTAAATCTATGTCAACATGGCACGGTGAAGAGGTTGCGCTACCCTTTTTCTTTCCCTTTCACCCCCTGCTTTCCGTCGTCGCTGTGTATCCAGCCTTTTGGGCTCTCTCGTGCCGCCACACACAGGTGACTGCTTCATCGAGGCTGTGGAATCCACGTACTCTTTTTTTTTCTTTTTTTCGACGACCTCCGAGTGGACGAAAGAACGGACGAACACCAGGCCACACATACCTACGTAGACACACACACCAGAGGGAACTACAAACGCGGGGCTGTCAGTCTTCCCCCCGTTTTCTGCGTGTTGTTACACGCCACAGGTTTGTCACAGGTGCATGTCCCCCTCATGCGCCCTGCCCCTGTTGTACGTACGGCTCCGTGCCAACACACCAAACGATCAATCCATGTCAGCTGTTGGGTCTCTGCGAAGCCGCAAAATGGGTGCCACCAGTGTGAGAAGCACGCACTACCCGTGTTGCGCAAGGTCGGCTTGTCCACATAGGTATGGGGTTGATCTGGGTAACCAACACCTGCCTGTATACGACATGGCAACGCTTTGCTGCCCAGTTTACGAAAAGGTAAAAGAAAATGGCGGAAGAGTCGATTATGTCAATTTCGGCTAGATGAACTGTCCGCCCCCAAGAATTAAGCATGAAAAAGCCAAGCCTCCCACGCGCGCAGGTCGACTCCAAATCCATCAACTCCGCGCAAGGATAAAGATGCCAACAACGAGCATTACGCGACATCCAAAGAGAGGATGGGAGCTTGGAAAAATGAACCTCGGAATGAGGACGTGACTTGATGATAAAAAAATAAAAAAAAGCCCAAGCAAGGTAAATAGCAAATACCCAACCAACGTGCAAGTAGTTGGTTCCACAAACCTCACTCCCAATACGTCGTAAGACAACAAGTTTAGTGTTCCCCGCATGCGCGCCACCGCCAAAGATAACCAACAAGTCCGTATCCTCACTCGTTTTTTTTTTCGATACAAGAGTCTGCCGAGGATATCTGGAAAGAGAGATGATGAAACAAATAGGACAATAAAAAGAGACAACGATAAAAAGAAAACAAGATTCCTTCCCTATGTCTATTCTTTCTCGGTTGTGCTGCGTTTGCGAGGAGTCGCACCGGAGGGAGGAATGTGCGTGCGTGCCGTCGTATGCTGACGGGCGAGCGTGTGCTTATGAACGTAGCGAAACAGCTACAACGTATGTTTTGTGACAAAGGGGGAAGGAAAGCTCATGTGTGTGACCGCTCCCATATCCCTCCGTCCATGGCCCGCTGATCCATCAGGGGCCTGTCTGCTCTGCCTCTAAAGACATGAGAGTACCGTATGGTTTTCATAAAAGCCAAAAAGAAGGCACTGAGGACAAAATTGACGATAAACTCCGAGGCTGCAGTTGGCAGAGAAAAGAAGGAAAGAAAAAAAAAAAAAAAAAAAGACAAAAGTAAAAGGTCGGCCGTTTGACAAAACATTAGATGTAAAATTCCTGCACATGCCGGTCTGCACATGACTTGGGCCCAAGAAGCATGGCGATTCAGCTTCGGAATCGCGCGGCGGCGGCAGCGGCCCTCTCCTGAATCTGCTTCTCTGTAGAGACATATAGTTTGTCCAGGTAGTCCATGGCCGGGGCGTCCTTGAGGATCTTGGCCACCTGGATGCCGGCCGAGATGAGCTGCAGGATGTTGCGGTCGTCCTTGAGCGGCCTCGACTGGTGCTTGGCTGCGTGCCTCATCTCGAGCGAATTCTCGAGTATGGTGACAAACTGCTTGATCTGCCCGTTGTACAGGACGCGGGCCGGGATCCGCCGCTTGGTCGCGAGCCTCTTGAGCAGGTACACCCACTCGGTCCACTCCCGATCCTGCGGCCGCTCCACCGGCCGCATGTCCTGTGTGAGCGGAATCGGAAACTGATACTTGGCCACAAAGTCGTAGGCGCATTGGGATAGCCGATCGTTGACCTGCGTCAGGACGCTGTCCTGCTCCTGCACCAGCAGGTTGGTTGGCAGATGCGGCAACTCCCGCTCCTGCATCGCCACGTACTCGGGCGGTGGACGTTGCAGGAACTGGTGGGGGCCATCAAACTCGTCGCGGTTCGAAGGCCGCCGTTGTGGCCTGCCTCCACCTGCTCCTCCGTTGCCACCCTTGGCGTTGTTATGTTTGCCGCTCTTGCCCGGCGGGGTCGTTCCCGCGCTGTTCTCGAGGGAGTAGTCGGACAAGTTTGGGGAGGCCATGATGTCATCCAGCGAGTCCGCCGGCGAGAACCGGCCCGCGTGGTCCCATCCTGGAGCGGTCGGGTTTTTGAACGCAGCGAAGGTGGGCGGCGGGTTGCTCGGGAAGACACCTGGTGGGGGGCGGGGCTGGTTGAAGGCGCCTGCAGACGAGAATGCGGCTTCGGCACGGGAGAGATGGGTCGGAAGCTGTTGGCCCGGGGCGGATACAGTGCCTGGCAGGCTGTATGTAGAGGCTCCTGGATTGTATGGCAAGCTTGACGGTGCCGCAGTGTTATTCTTGGGTGCCCATACGTAGCCTGTGGATGAGGGGCTCTCGAAAGAAAGAATCCCTGGGCGGATGATGGGGTGCAGAAAAAAGGCTTGGCGGGAGGGTAAGGCTACGGCAGAATGAGGGTACAAAAAGACGAATGAGAAGCCCAATTGGAGGTGGCGTGGTCATACCTTGGCTGCCTTTGAAAGGTGTGCTTCACTGCCTCGAAACCACCACCGTTGTGCTGGTAGGCGTCATTGTAGCCCGGGCTGTTGTTTCACGGACGGTGGTTGGTCAGCTTCGGAGGCCTGCCATCGGCATTGGAGGGGAGGGGATAGAACAAAAAAAGTCTTGAGAGAGAGGTCATCCGGTCCGCACCTTCGAGTAGAGCTCCACGGTCCGCTGGTCGGGACAGACATGTAGGCAAAATCCGGCTGTGCCATATCTCTGCCGACCATTGTGGGAACAGCAGACCTGCTCATTCCAATGTCCAGGGCGAGAGTTGGTATCTCGGGGGCGGCTGCCAAAAACAAGAAAAGAGAGGAGGACGTGCTGGTCGGTTAGGTAAGGAAGAGTATAACAAAACTCGTCCCTCCTCGCCGGCAGAAAAACTAGCAACGAGAAAAAAAATTTCCTTCCAAACTCTTGGTGGGCTCTTTTTTCCTGTCCTGCTAGTGGTAATATGTCAGAACGTCCGGCGGGCGGACAGGTCCAATCCAATCGGCAAGTTCCAGTTGCGGGACGAGATCAAAAAAAAAAAATTCCAGGGAGCTCAGGGGACCCAGGAAGAAAAAAAAAACGGTTGGTCCCTAGGATATGTTTGTTTCGACGGTAGTCCAGGCGGTGAAATTGTGCAGTGCAGGTGATCGCATTAGAAGTGGACTTTTCAAGAACACCCGATGGCGGGCTCGCCAGTGGTTCCTTGTCCAGGTGCTTGGAGAGCGGGTGCCGAGGGGGGAGAAGCTAAAGCAATAGCTTTTTTCTTCCGTTCCAGACAATGTGAGTCGCAACGTATGGGGTAAAACAGGCACCGTTTATCCTGTGTGGGGGGAAACCGTGCTTCTAAAATACCGCTGGCAGATGGGACTCCAAGGGGGGACTGCCGGGGGCAGATGGGAGGCTAGCTGACAGCTTGATCGGAATGAGGCCCGACCAGGGAAGCGGTTTACATGGCGCCTTGAAACGACACAGGGGCAGACCGGGGATGTGGCAAATAATAACAGGCAGAAAATCAAAAGCAACCAACGAGATGCCACGGAGGCAGGTTGGGCACACAGGTCTACCCGCTCACGACGACTGATGACTTGCCCATCCTGCACGTATGTGTGTCCTGTGCAGGGAACCGTCGGGAAGAGCCAGGGGAGGAAGGCGGACGGACTGACTGGGCGGGGTACCGAGGCCAGGGAAAGGCTCGCGGGATCAAAAAAAAAGCCAACTCAAAAAAAAAAAAAAAAGAAAAAAAAGAGGCCTACTTGCCTGCCCTATTAATTTTTTTTTTAAAAAAAATGGAGATTTCTATACGGCCAGGGCACTTACGCAACAGTTGCCCCAGGTTGCCCACACATCCAATCGTGCAAACAGATCGGGAATTTCTTGCTCTCAGGCGTGTGTGCGTGTCCCCGCCCCCTTGTGGCCGTGGCAGATGCGGTTCCGTCAATAGCCAGGGTTTGGTTGAGCTTGTTGCGTGCTCGAGTCGTGGGCGGCGCCCCATAACCACAACCCAGAGGACCGGGGCGGGTTCACGGTCCACGATTTCGAATCTGCCTCGGTCTGGGCCCATGCCACAGCCTCCCTTCCACCACCCCTGACGGCGAGGTTTTGTGTGTTGCGGCGGCAGCGACGTGTGCGTACGCAATATCCCGTTGGTGGCGACGTCAGCGTGGCCACCAGGACGTTGACAACAACCCCTTCAAACACACACGAGTGCAAAAAAAAAAGGAACAGGCAGTCGTGAGTGCTGGCTCTAACACGGGCCCGAGGATGGGGCGTGGTCCGATGATCAAGTGGTGGGCCAAGAAAAAACCCCTGCGACGGGTGCGACGGGGCTAGAGAGCATCATCAATCATTTGTCTTGATGGCTGGCGGCGAGCCTGGCTAGCTGGGAAAGGGGCGGTCGATTGACCGGAGAAGGGAAGGGGTGGCAGGGGACAAAGGCAATGCGCAGACAACGATGGGAGCGGACGCGGGGGCAGGCGTGGGCGAGGGGATTGACAAGTGGTCGGTTCGGGCCAGGGGGCACCCCGGGTTGCCGAGCATATGCTTCACACAGTGAGATAGGGCGTCTATCACTGACACGATCCTATAGTGTGGGCGGGAGTATAGGACAGGGAGGAATGCAGGCCGGCGTTGGGCGTCGGTGCGCCTGCGCGCGTGCCCTGTGCTCCCCCGTCTGGACTGGGACGAAGCCATCCCGAGGCGGAACGGGGTAGAGTTGGGCAGGGACGAGTCGAGCGTAAAGGTTGCGCGATTGTTGCCCAAAGCTCGACCGAGATGGAGGCTGGTGGGCGGGATTCGTGATGGGTGAGGGGTGAGGGGTTGCCGTGGGGGGAGCAAAAGCAAAAGGTGCGTGGTTGGCAGGCATTCCAGAGATCCAGAAGGAGGACAGCAGGGGACGACCCTGGAGTGAGGGAGCGGTCAAGCGGGCGAATGTTCCATGACGGCGCCTATCGGTTTCGGCTCGCCTTTCTCGGTTGGTTGAAGGCGGCTTTTCGGTTGGGCTTGGGCAGAAAACCAGAAAGCGGAAAGTTGGTTCGGTCGGGTGGGCCCTAATGGATGGAACGACATTATGCATCACCACCCAATCGTGCAGGCGGGGGACTCCAGACGATCGTGCCCGGCTCAACTGGTGCGTCACGTGGACGGCTGGTAAGCCGTTGCGCTCTGCGGTCGCTGCTGCCCGCTGCCCGTTGACTTGCCCGTGTCCATGGTTGTGTCCATGAGCGTGTCCATGGGGCAGGCAATCCAAGGGCGGGCGGGGTGGCTTCACGGACGGACCTCGGGGCACGACTCGGTCATGCCTGAAAAACACGGCGAGCCCGGGGGCGGAATCAGCAATAAACCCAAAGTTAAGTCGTTTGGTCGCTCGCTTCATGCTTCGTAATGTCACCAGCAATCTCGGCTCTGCCGCTCGACATTGGAAGAAGCAACCATGATCGACTGGGATGCACCTCCTGGTGCCTATCTAGGGCTAGTCGAGCCACTTGAGCGCTGGGAATCTGGTGCGCAGCTATCGTCATACGGTATTATAGCAGCACCGAATCGGCATGTTTTTATATATCGGCTCGAGTACTGTGCGACTGGAGGTAGAAGAGGGAAATAAAAATTGAGTTGTGAAGTCAAATGTGTGGAATGGGTCATGTCAGAACCCCTCGATATCCCAGATAACCTTCCCTTGATACCATGACCGATCGCTTGCGCTTAATCGTCTCCACCGGCTACCAATCTCGCAATACTCCGAGCGGCTCGGATCGGCGTGGAAGCGATCTGGGCTGTCAAGCCCTGGCAGCCTGGTGAGGCGCGGTTGTGTGGGGGCGCGTAGGATTTTACGGCTGAGCCACAAATGCGAATGCGCCGCACCCACCAGGCACTTGTGCAGAATCATCAGAGGCTTTGCTCATGGCCAAGGACGACGGAATAAGCTCGTGTAATCCTCCACAAGGGGCCGTGCGGGAGGCAACGAGAGAAATCATGACATTGCTGGCCCCAGATGACAACCACGGAGCCGCCATTATAGGCTATCCAGTTTTGTCACCAAATGCACCCAGGAGTCGACCGTAACCACCTACTCCTAGTTCCGACGCACCACGGAGCTTGATGCCTAGCACTCGGTCTTGGTGATGGCTAATTTGCTCTCCTCATACCAAGACAGCATCAACGAGTGAGCATTTGAAGAAAGCAGGCAGGTATGGTTGCCGCCCATATCCGACCTTGGCTTTAGCCCCTACGACTTCTCACACACCGAGAGAACGCATCCTCCCTCGTCCGCTCTAATCCCGCAAGACCGATCGCTTTTCACAGGCTTAGGGGATGGCGGCATTATCTTCCCTCTCGGGCCAACCGCCATTTGGCTGACGCCTCGTAGCCTTGGATGGATGAGATCCTTCTTCCGACCTGATCGCGGACCACCGCCAGTAATATGGGCAAAGCGCAGCCGATAGCTCGGTGGCTCCTGGTATGAGATGTCGATACGAACATGATTGAGGGTGATGTCTGGGTAGCAATGGATATATATCAGCGGACCTTGTGTTTTGTATGTGCACGATGCCATTCCCGGTGTTGTCGGAGCCACTTAGTGATGATCGCTGGTGCGAATCCAACCTTCAACATCTGTCAACACTTGCTCGATATACTGCGATCCTGTCACCAGGTGCCCCGCGTGACGTCCTGGACCTGTTGCCGTGTCTATTCTCGACCACAGAAGCAATGCAGCAGCGGCAGCGGAGATATCACCAGAGGTCGAGGAACGGTTGCCAACAATGCAAAACAAGGCATGTCCGCTGCGATTCGGGGAAACCTGCCTGGTAAGTTTGCGCGGAGCACGGGGATTTCATTCCCGTCTCGTTATGTATGTTTTGCTAACTTGCGATGCCGCAAACAGTGAAAACTGCAGGCGGATGGGGGTCGGGTGCGTATATACAGGCCCTTCAGCCCGGGCAACAAGAGAAAGCTCACTGCCTAGGACGCCTTTGCAGGAAGCCGAGGCGAGCACTGTCATTTCTAGACGGGGCGAGAGTGCACGTCTTCTACACCAGCTCTCGCCTGAGTCACTTCGAGCGTCCGAGCCGAGCATGACCACTCCAACGCCCGCGCGTCCTCATTGCCAGCAAGAGATTGAATATCCGCGCACCATCAGGGGATTAGAGACGGAGGCGAGTGAAAGCAGATGGGGTGCTGATCTCCCACATGTAAACGAGGAGACTCGTCTAGGCTCCTTCATGTGCGTAGGTATCCCCCCCTTGACTGTCATTTGAATCTCTGGCAAAGGACATCAGTACTGACTGACGCGGGGAAGATAGAGATATCGCAAGCAGGGATATGACCATCTGGCCTCAGTCGGGCTTCATCTACGATGCCCTCCCGCAAGCTTCTGCCGCTTTGCCACAACTAGCAAGCTCTGTTTGTCAGCCGCAGGATCCTGGGGCACGAAGTAGCCGCCAGGGACAAGATGGCTATCAGACGCACGCGCATCTGCCCTGCGCTTGCCCTCAACAGCCGGACTTTGGACTCGGCATGCGAGCAACTGCCGGCGAGATAACAGAAACTGCCGTCGACAGCCGCATCAATGAGATGCGCAGCCCTCTGCCGATGCCAGATGACGAGCTCCCAATGATGCTGCTCCAACACCCGATCCTCAACGAAGTCGAACCACTTCCGGATGCCCAAAAGCAAAACGTCGCGATATGACACCTGACGGCTGCTTCTCGTTGACTACACATTGGTGCGGTTTAATTTTCCGCATGTGCTTTTTTTGCTGAGACGGCTTCGGGGTCTGGAAGGGTCCACGGACGACAGCTCGCAGAGATGGGTAGCATCGACGGCAACGGCTGGAGCACCGGTGCGGATATTCAATTATTGGCGAGGCGCGACAGCCTGGCTGGCCATCCGACGGTTCCGCCAGCAGGCCTAGTCCCCGCCTAGCTTCCGATGGCACGGCCGCTCTGGTACAGGGGAGAGGAAACGACTTCGAATGCACGTTCCTATACCTGTCAGCCGCACCGCATAATTACATCACGATGCAGTCCCTGCTACATCGTCCCTTCTTCTGTGTCCTGGAGGAGCTCATGCACTCAGAAGCCGGCATGATGCAAGGAGGCTTGGACGGGGCCAGCTGGCCGTTGACTGCTACGGTGCATGAGGGTGCGTCTGGGAGTTGTCGGGAGATAGGAGGGGCAATCGGGGCAATTGGGGCTTAGATGAGGGTATTCGATGTCAAGCTTCGGCTGCCAAGCTCGGTCGCCTTTGGGGTCCTCGCAAGCCGTTGATTGGGCCGAGTCGTTTCCTCCCGTCAAAGCCAAGAGCGAGTGCAGGTGGTATGGGGTGAAGGCCGTGGCGCGATGACCACGTCGACGGCTCACCCGGCGGCAGACCCATCTCATGTAGACAAACAAGTACACTCTGGAAAGAGCTGATGGCGGTTCTGCCTCGATGCTCCAGGGATCTTAGCAAACTCTAACAATATGGCTTCTCACCGCATTTTGGCTTTGTATTTCCTTTTGCACTTGCGCCCGTGAAGGGTGATAGTGTGACAGCCTTCGGGGCTCCGGAGCCGCACCCGGGAGACTGTCATCCAGCATCGAGTGGCCCGGAGTGACCCAACAGTCTCCATGACACCTTCACAAAACTGAAACTCAAAACCGCGGAAGAAGCAAGCACAGAGAACACAGACAAACCATACAGTCGCCTGCATCGACTAGCCTGGCTGGCCGAGGTTGGCATCCGTCATTTTGCTCGGCGTGGAAGCCAATGTGACAGTCTCGCGCAGCTTTCGGGGTGATGACGGTGGTGGCAGTGGAGGGGTGCATGGGGTCGTCTGTAGGCAGCTGCACGGCGTCGTGTATGGTCACGGCAGGTGTCGATAGTGCATGCTCCGAGCGTCCCCATTGGGCGGTGGCACCGTCGCGTGCGTGATTTTTCATGCGGTGAGACGACAAGAGAGGGTCAAGACGGGCCCCATGAGTGGCCGGCCGGCCGCCTCAGAGTGTGATGTGCGAAGCTGTCGCCCGGCTTCTTTGCTTGTGGGACGTGGGGATGGAGTATTGGTCACCAGGACCGAAACGGATAGGTGTCATGGCGAGCCTTGCCGCAAGGAGAGCGACGCGGAGGGCTGATCAAGCATTGGCATGAAGACATTCGGCAGGACGAAGCAGGCCTGTTCTCGACATTCATTGTTGCTAGTGCCGGGCGATCACAGCCCGGGCCAAGTACATCCAGGTCTCTCTGGCCGAGGGATGGACGGAGAGGAACAAGCCAGACCGAGGGCTCCGGGCAGGAGGGGGGGAGGGAGGGGACGTCAGTGTTATGGAGGGCGGGCAGACAGGCTGCCAAGCGAGGTGACAGACACTGGCAGACACTGGCAGGGCGGGCAGCGCACGAGGGGAGGCCACGTCGCCGGGGGGGGAGCTGCAGCACGTCTTGGACTTGTGCACATTCTGCCTGCATGCTGTCGCGGTGCGGGGTCTGGGGACGACAACAAGTGGCCGCATGGCATGGCGCTGGGCACTAGCAGCGACTGGATGGATATGGGCAGCTGCATTGATGCGTTGTCGTTGCAGCAAGCCTCCCCTGCCACGGCGCCGTGATAGGCCGACGGCGCCCCGCCGACGCGACGCTGGAATCTCTAGAATCAAGGAAAGACGGCCGTCGGCGCGAGTCGTCGGCTGGTGGTGGTGCCCGTGTGCGACCTCTGCGACCTCAGCGGCGCATGCAACCGGGGGGCGCTACGGGCCACGGGCAGGCGGCCCCAGCCTATGAGAGGGCGCGTCGGCGAGGGATTTGAGTGATTGGAGAGATTGCCAGCTCACGGGCGGCCATGCGGCCAATGTGACGACCTGGCTCTGACGCGTTGCCAGCGAAAAAGAAACATGAAGATGTGAGCAGAGACAGGAAAACGGCACGAGTGGGAAATTAATTGTGGGTTGCATGACAGGGGGTGTGTGAGGTTGTCGCGAGAAATCCGACGCAGAGCGGAGCCCTGCTGGATCCCCTCTGGATCCCCTCTGGATCCCCTCTGGAGCCCATTTGCGCTGGCCTGTTCGGCATTAAAACCTGACAGGCCCCTCTCCTGCCCAACCTGATCATCCCGCCTTTTCTCTCTCCTTTCCTCAACCCAACCCAACCACGGAGCCCAATCCCCAAGCTAGCCATCAGCAGCTCACGCCATCGCCCTCGCCTTGCTGCCCAACCTCCCACCGGCCTGCCTCTTCTACCCCCATCTAGTCCCCACTCCTGCATGCCCATATAGCTGCCCTCGCAGATCGTCCTCGCCGCCTTTTGCTGCCCAGCTTCTTTCATCCTCGCCCAAAGGATTCAGCACAGTTGCACGATTGGCACCAGCCGCGCGCAAACTGCTCCAGCTCTCACCGCCACCCAACATCTCTCTCCCCAGGGACACTGGTTTCTTGCCTCAGGCGCCAGCCTGTTGTCAACGGAGCAGCATTTACTCTGTGCTTGCGCCCAATCCTCATCTGGACTAGCGCCCAAAGCCCTTGCCTGGGCCTCTCCTCTGGAACAATGGCCATTATCATGACTTGCCAGGACTCCATGCCAGGGTTCGACGACGTCCACACACCCGCCAGGTATTTTTCCACGTTTTTCATATCTGTTACCATTGGGAGGTTCTTTTTGCATTTTTGGCGTTTTTGCTTTTCGGCCTTTGAGCCCGCCCCCTGGTGGGCAGTCGTGTCTGCGCTGTCCTTTTGTCCGCGTTTGTCGCCCGCCTCCGGAGAGGCTGCTTTTCGTGTCAGCAACATTACCATTCCAGGAACCACAGTACACTCCAGGACCTCTCCGTGACTGAACAAGAGCGCTGCTCTCCACCGTCTCTTGTCAACAAAGCATCCCATGGATAGGACAACATTCCCAGGGCTTCCCAGGACGAGACCCAGACAGGCACCCGTTCCTCATGGGATCTCCAGCTCCTGTCCTTTGGGACGGGTTGCGAGCATACATGCGTGGCCTCACAAGCCATTTATCAGCATACGTGCACGCAGACTGGTAGGTTTCTTCCCTGGCAACAACTCCCAGGATTAGAACGCCCCAGATACGGGACACCCCACGGGACAATGCAGCAACAATGGAAAGGCACCTGGATACTCGCCATGTTTTACTGGAAGGCGCGGACATCAGGACTTACCGAACTTGTCTGGACTTGACCATGCTGGCCATTTTTTTCCTTTTCTCCCGAGGATCTTCAACCCAACCGCCAGGTTCTGCGGCTCTCTGCCTACTGACCTTCTCAAGCATCCTGCGCCTGCTGGCCCTGGATGGTGGAGAAGTGTTGGTGGGTGGATTGTTGCTCTGCAATTTAACTCTGATTGCGCCTGTGCACTCCGCTCTGAAGGACAACACCCCAACATGGACACAACCCAATAGGACTCGGATTTCAAGGATTTTCTCTCGCTCTCAGGACTCGTCTGCATGGCCACATGAACTGTCTCCGCTGGAGCAGCTTGTGTCGACGCTGGTGATCACTCAACACATGCTATGGACTGTGCTTCGGCTTTGCTGCGTTCCTTTTTGAGGACTTTCCGGACCCTGTTCCCAATCTTTCCATGGACTGGTTTGATTCGCTGCACTGAACAGAGAGAGTACGTACGAGCCACGGCGGCGGCATCGAGCTCATGTCGCAAATCCCCTCCCCTCCATGCATGCACTAACAAGGCACTGCCCTGACCCACAGCACGCCGTGGCTCTTGATGCTTGTACTCTGTTCACTGGCGCTCTCTCGCTTCTCTGCTTCGATCGCACCTTGGGACCTGGTGCAATTTGCTTCTTTTTCTGGACCAGCCTTGAGGATTTGAATGTCAACCACGGACCACGGACCATCATCATCATATCCTGGACGACGGCGACGCCTTTTGCATTTTCATGTATTTTCTTTGCTTCTTCAGCCGCCTGGATACGCGGAGAACTGCGAGACAGTCATCAGTCTGGTTTGTGCCCCACCCATTGCTGCTGTGACATTGCCTGGAGGTACTGATAGCTAATCCGCCGACGTTATAGTGGCAAAGTTGTTGCATGCTGAAGGGATTTCGGAGTTCCGTGTTCCTGACTGCTCGTTTCAAAAAAAACATTTGAAAACACCGAGCAGCGGAGAACAGCAGACTAATACTTCCTTTAGCGAGTTCAACTTCTCTCAGGCCACAACCCTCATGCCCTCCCCGGCAACCGGAATTTTTCCTTCTTTCTCTCAGACAGGACCAGCGGACCTGGCAGGTTCGACCTGGGATTCGGCAGTTGAAGGCACACAGAACTTTCCTGACTTCCAGGATCACGGAGCGGGCGATTCCTACTCCCCGTTTACTCTGGGCCATACCACCCCGACCCATGGCGAGGAGGACTTCCACAGCAAGTGGTCCATGCCTACTGCCCAGGATGCCGTCCCTGTTTCCGTTGGCTCGGAGCCCATGCGCCGCCTCACCTCGAGGAGCTCGACCAGCAGCCACAGGCACAGCAGCGCGTCCAGCAAGGCCCGCAGGCGGCTTCGCGCCACGCTCGCCCAGGCCCCTGAGCTTGCCTACAGCCACATGACTGGCAACGGCCCCATTACCTCTGGCCGCATGGTTGATGTCAGCCAGTACCTGGGAATGGAGAGCACCATGAGCGTGCCCTCGCAGAGCCTTTACTCGGGCCTGAACCCCACCTTCACGGCCGATGGCCTTCCCTTTGCCACCATGACTCCTGTCCTGAGCCAGCATGTGGACCCCACTTGCACACAGATGGATTTTGAGCCCGCCATGGGCAACTCCCCTGCACACTCGTGGGACTCTTACAGCACTGGTCTTGCCAGGACCCCCTCTCCTGGCGCTATTGAGGACGCCTGGATCGGCGGCCAGCGCCTTGCCTCCTCCCCCAACACCACCGGCTCTTCTCCCGTCTTCCCGGGCCAGTCGCCGAGGTATGTTGCAATGTCGAGCCTTTTTCCGCAATCCCTTGAGCTTCCCGTGTCTCACAGTGAGGATGTTCTCAGGATCAGCCGGAAGTACTGTGCCCAGCCCATGGAGGAGCTCCCATCCCAGGAGTTCTCTCTGCCCCCCGCTTTCGCCCGTATTGGCGGCAGCGAGATCGAGTCTCCCCGCGACCATGCCCTGTACAAGCAGGCCGTCCCCCACCCCGACGGCATGTTCCACTGCCCGTGGGAGGGTGATGAGAGCTGCAACCACAAGCCCGAGAAGCTCAAGTGCAACTATGAGTAAGAATCCCTCCGTTGTCGGCTTGTCTTTTCCCTGATTCCTGTTACTGACACCCATGCAGCAAGTTTGTCGACTCCCACCTCAAGCCCTACCGCTGCAAGCTGGAGTCGTGCGAGAACGCCCGCTTCTCGTCGACCGCCTGCCTTCTCCGCCACGAGCGCGAGGCCCACGGGATGCACGGCCACGGTGACAAGCCCTTCATGTGCACCTACGAGGGTTGCGACCGCGCCCAGCCCGGCAACGGATTCCCCCGCCACTGGAACCTGAAGGACCACATGAAGCGCGTGCACAACGACACCGCCCCTGTCCAGATCCCCACCAGCTCCGGAGGTTCGCCGCCCCCGTCCGGCCCCAGCCCGACCCAGGTCAACAAGAACCGCAAGCGGAAGAAGGAGGAGCCTGCCCCCACCCCCAGCCGGAAGTCCTCTCTCAAGTCCCAGGCCCAGCCCCCTATCCTCACGCCGGCCCCGACCCAGATCTCCAAGGCTGAGGAGCGCCAGGCTCGGGCTGCCGAGAGGTGGCTCGACCAGCAGCGCAGGCTCGTCGATGTCGTCTCCCGCCTGGAGTACGACGACTCCAACGTGACCCAGCAAATCAAGGACGCCCAGGTGCTTCTGGATGCTCTCTCCAGCTGTGCCCCCGCCGCCAAGAAGGCCACCTACGTCAAGGGCGAGTACCGCAGGTCCTACACCAACTGAACACAACAGAAAAACAAGAAAAAAAATCAAGAGACAAAAAAAATCACAAACACAACCCCACAGAAAAAAAAACAGGTTAACAGATTCTATACCAGGGAGGTTGCTGGACAGATTTTTTGCTCTTTGGCGCAGGAGGAAATAAAAAACGGTGTTGGGTATTGGACTGTGTATGCACACGGAAGTATACGGGCGGCGCCAAAGGTTTTCGGATTTGGTGAAGGGCGCGGTTCATGCCCAGGATTTCGGCTTGCTTTTTCTGGTTTGGTTTTTTGGAGTGTCGGTGGGGGTTTGATCCACGACGGTCTTTTTTTGGGATACCTAGACACACGGTTCTGAAGGTCGGCCTTCTGATTTCTACTGTTTCATGTTTTGCTCTTTTATTTTGCGTCATCTTTGTCTTTTCCCTTACCACCATCTTTTAGTCATGCCTCCCCTTTGTCGATTCACTATCTGTTTGGATCTACTAGCACTTTTGGGACTCACATTTGGCATTTGCTTTCTGGTTGGATTTGCATGAACCTGCTCATTTGGATACCCTGAGCAGCCCCGGGTTATGGCGCTCAAGGCGTATTCTGGAGTTGTACATGACAGCACCTCTTGACATCAGAGGAAGATTTTGTTTATACCCTTGCCGGAATTTACCAGGCTTTGTTTTATTTCACTTTGATATCTATGGGTGTCCAGCCCGTGATTTGCGCAGTTAACTGTCGGAACCGCCAACAGACCCAGACGCCTCACCACGATGTATGAAGCCCAGAGATGGATCGGGTGGACAGACCACTCTCGAGATGCCGCAGGTGGGGGTGGGGAGGTTGTGTTGACGGCTGTGCCCGTTGGAGTTAAGCGAGCCAACGGCGAGAAAAAAAAGAAAGTACCAAGGCCAGACGCATCCTTTCATGTCTAAAAGAGAGAGAAAAAATCAAGCGGCGGCGTACCGATCAAACAAGACCAAAACCAGGCAGGAAACCCGACGGCAGGCACCAGGATCGCCGGCTCTCGGCTCCAAAATGCCCATGTCCAGCTAGCATGCATACATGCCTAGCTCGGCACAGCGCAGAGGAGATCTGAAATATGGGACGGTGGGCAATGTTATTGCCCCTACCAATCAACAAATGACTGCTTCTTTTTTTTCTTTGCTTTCTTGGTCTTTTTTTTTTTTCTTTTTCTTTTTTTTTTTTTGTCAGCTCATTCTATCTGCGACTTTACCCCTCAACGCCGGCCTGGCTCGCTCGGGGCTAGCCCACTCCCTTGATAACGGCGACGCAGCGGGAGGGTTGGGGGGGTGGTGGTGGATGGTCACTTTTTGGGGGGTTGCAACGTCGGCATCTTGGGGTTTTAGCCGTCCGGTCTTTTTTTTTACCTTATAGCCCGCCCACGTTTGTGCTTTTATACCCATGTATATACCTAGATGGAGAGGCACGTTGGTACATGCTGTCCATCACAGCCCGATATAGCGAAAGCCCCGAGGTGTGTGTGTGGCAACGGAGTAAAAGCAAAGTGCTTCTCGGAGCGGCCCTTCAGAGGCGCCGTGATGTATGGCGAAAATTAATTGCTGGGAAAGAAGAAAAAAAAAAGCAACCCTCTCTGCTACTTACTGTCAAAAACGTCAGCCACGCTTGCCGAGCCACCCCCAACTCGCCGGGACCCCGCTTCCTACGCACGCCAAGCAGACATCACACAGGAGGATCTTGACTGGGAGACACTTGATTTTTACTTTTTTTTTCTTTTTTTTCTATTGAGTTTGATTGGATTTTTACTTCTCTGCATAAGGACATCAGCTTTGTGGGTGGGGGTATCATATCGTTCGGCATTGTAAAATAGAATTGCAATCAAAACCCACATGGCCACCAGAGGGCGTGGAGTGGGAGAACAGGGTGTGAGAGATGAGTGGCATGACCCAAAAAGAAAGGAAGAGCAAGGAAATGGAACAAGAGGAGGCGTCGACACAGGGATGGAGGTGCCACAAAAGCGCAGCCCCTACAGCTCAGTCCCGGGCGGACGGCGGCGCCCCCGTCCTGCCGCCGCCGCCGCCGCCGCCGCCGCCGCTCGCCTTGTAGACCGAGATGTGGCCGTCGTCGTAGGCCATGAAGTCGTAGACGCTGCACATCTGCGACTGCGTGCCGCCACCGCCGCTGGTGCTGCTGCTGCTGCCCGCCAGCACGGACGGCTCGTAGGCCAGCGACGACGACGGCATGCGCGGCGCCGACGACCGCCGCGGCGGCCGCTGCTGCTCCCGCTGCTGCACGGCGGCGAGTGGGCCGAAGCCGGCCGCGCCGTACGTGGTCAGCGGCCGGCTCCTGCTGGCGGAAGCGGGGGCGGGGGTGGTGAGGAGGGACAGCGCCTCGACGACGGCGCTGCCGCGGAAGCCCGGCGAGCTGTAGACGGAGGCGGCGGCGGCGGCGTCGAGCGCGGGCAGGGGTTTGTTGAGGTCTGCCCGGGCGTGGGAGGTTGAGGGGACGGCGGTGGCGGGCCTCGGTGTTGCTGTGGAGAATGAGGAGATGGGCACGAGCCTTGCCTCTGGGTACTGCCAGGGCGGCGTGGAGCCCGGGACGGGCTTTCGGGCTATTGAGTACGATGACTGTTGGCGCTGCAGGCCCTGCAGCTTCTGGTTCTTGTCTTTGACGAGCGGCGTTATGGGCGAAGATATGACGGGCGACGAGATGATGGGCCGCCAGCCGAACTGCAACTGAGCAGCCAGGTTCCCGCCGCCGCCGCTGCCGCCCTTGTCCCCCCCGCCCCTCCTCATTTTACTCAACCATGCTGGCTTGGGGATGGCGGTGCCGTTGGCCATGGACCTGGCAGACGACCTGAGCGCCGCCATGCTCCCGCCATCGTCCACTGATGGCCTGCTCTTCTTTAGGCTCAGGGGCTCCGTCACGTCCGACCTGCCCAGGAGGCGCGGGATGAAGTGCTGGAAGAAGGGCTTTGTCGCAGCCAGCGAGGCGCACACCTGAGAAGAGGCTGGAGTTAGTAGCTGTCCCGTAGGCAGCTGGCAAACAGAAACAGAAGAGGAAGAAGAAGAAAAAAAAAAAAGAACCCACAATGCCCAGATAAAGCTCGACCGCACTGAGTGAGATAACGAGGTGCAGGCGCCAGGTGACATCAAAGTCGGGCGCGGTGAAGACGCTCCACGTGTACTTTGTGCGGACGGCCCCCGCGACGGTGGCCAGGATGCCGCCACCCAGCAGGGCCTGGACGACGAGCAGCTGGCGGCGCGGCAGGTCCAGGTTGAGGACGGTGCGGACGGGCAGCAGGACGATGAGCAGGTCCGTCACGGTGTTGATGACGCCGGCCGCGAGCAGGTGGGCCGACTCGTTGATGCAGTCCTGCCGGCGGATCGAGGGCGTCCAGTAGAGCGAGAGCGGGCGGCACTGCGTCAGCTCCACCACGAGGAACACGACGCCGTCGAGCGCCACGACGGCCGCCAGTGCCCCCGTCAGCATGCGGCCCGTCCGGTCGCCCGCCGCCGTCGTGATGCGGTGGATGAGCGCCAGCATGGACAGCTTGGTCAGCGTGGTCGCCCCGCAGAAGAGGAGGAGATGTGCCAGGCTATTGGTTCGTGTGTGTGTGTATGCATGTCAGCCCCATGTGTGAAACGAAACGATGCGGTCTAGGCTCTGGAGGGAGGCGCATGGCGCTAACCTGAGCTTGAACGCCGCCTCGGAATTTTCTATGGGGAAGTCCCAGATGTGTCGGTCGCCCTTCAGCACCAGCTCTTGGTATATGCCACCAATGGCATAGCCTGTGGTGGGGACCTGCGGGTGGCGTGTCAGTACGGCGACGGAATCCCCGGCCGACGATGGGCGGCCAAGACTCACATATGCCAGCACTATTAGCGTATCGTCGAGCCTGCACCCGGTAGACATTCTCATACGGGTGTAGAGACGGATAGCGATCAGGGCCGTCACCAACGTCTGGAGTATGGACAGCAGGATCGTATTTCCAGGTCCCAGCGTCTCGGGGTTGACGTGGTTGGCCGGCGGCCACGCGGCGACGGCAGCCAAGGGAATCCGCATCTTGAGGGGGCCGAGTGTCCGGGCGGCGGTGGTGGTGGGAAAGGCGATGTCCCGTAGACGGTGCTCCCTATTCCCTTTCTCTTCGGCAAACTCCTGCCAGCTCCCGTCGAGACGCGCCCGTTTATATGAGTAAAGGACACAGCTGGGATGGGGGAGAGCTCAGTTTAGTGTGGCAGGAGACGAGCGAGAGCGGACAGGCGGAACAGTGCAAGGATCTCTGTGCCCGACGAGGTATAGCGGTTCCCTCGGTTTGGGGG
>NW_008804545.1:6167033-6186112 GCF_000145635.1 Gaeumannomyces tritici R3-111a-1
TTAATAATGGGATATGACGAAAGGGCGCCAACGTCTCTCGGCCTCCCGAGCGACAGACCGGATGGGCGTGAGTAGGACGGGGAAACTTTAATGAGGTCAAAGGGGCAGGCCGCACGCAGCCTTTTATGACCGATCTCCCTTTTTTCTCTTTCCTTTCCCTTTTGCCCGTGTGCAGACCCTGCAGGCGAACGGGAGGGGGGTATAAGTGCTGGCGGGGGTGCTCTTGTGAGGAAAACATGGCTCGACGGACGGCTCCCGCATTCATAGGAACCATATCGCGCATCCCCCGCCTGTGGAGCGAAACAAAAGGAAAGAAACGGCCGGGGTGGCGCCCGTAGTTCTTGACAAAACCTGACGCAAACAAGGCCAAGACAAGGCCAAGGGGCAAGCAAACATCCGTGCCTGCCGGTCTGGAGATGGAGGGTCTCCACGATAGAGAAAGAAAAAAATACGTACATGGCGATGTGATATCCGACAGATGGAAGCGAGTCGGCAAGGTTGGTGACCCAATATGGAACTCACGGATCTCCAGCAGGGAGCCGGTGACACCCCCACTGCTCCCGCTAAGGGAACAGGGGCCCGCAGCGGGTGTTGGATGTGTGCGTGTGCGTGCGGGTGCGGCGACGTTGCGTCGTCAACGTGCGCTGCGGCTCCAACTCTCTCCTGGGCCTGGAGGGGAGAGCCTGGGACCCAGCCAAAAATGCCGCAGCCATGGGTTCATGGCGCAGAAACGCAAAAAAGCCATATCACACAGCTGGTGTGGGGGGGACAGAGGCGCAGACATGTGGTTTTTGTGGACAGGGGTCTACCTTCTGGAGCAGCCCCCGCGGAGCCAATCGCGTCGCTCGGACGGCCCCAGATAAGTTCCAGATGGCCTCGACCTGCCTCTCAATCTTTATGGCTCGAACTGACCTTGAATGGTGAAGCACAAAAGGAAACCCCGCTGGGTAGTGAGAAAGGGACACGCGCGTCGATGCCATCCATGCCCTCGCCTCCTTTTTCTGGTCCATCCCGACTTCTAGGATGTTGAAGGCGAACGCGATAGAGCCTGTCTTCTCGAGGGGAGACGAGCTGATTTTCGAATCGAGCGCCAAGTATGTACCTTGCAAGCGAGCGAGACAGATGAGCTCAGCCTCTGCGAGATCAGGAGTGAAAAAAAAGAAAAGAATCAAATCCTGGATAGCACAAAAATTACATAATTGATAATAGAATAGCATTAATGTGTTTTCGCGGGTTTTTCGTTTGTTCCTTGACGTGCCGACACAAAACGTCGTCAAAAGTGGACGCGTCAAACCCACATCTTGGTGAACCCTTTGGAGGCGGCGTTATAAACTTGGACTAAACAGGCAAGCAGGTACCTAGGGAATGGGGTGTGATGTGTGGTGTGGGGGCCTAGCACGCACAGACCCCGTCTTTGGAGGGTGATAGGGGCTGCCAGACCGCACGTGCTGTTTCACTCCAGTTGGGGGAGCTCGCCAAGTCGTGTCGTCCCGGCTTCTCGTCCTTGTCCATGCCAAGGAGCAGGCGTGGGTTCTTGCCGTTGGCTGTTTTTGCTCTGTATAAAAGCTCGACGGCGCGCCGGCTTCCCACTGGGCCGAACTTGATGTTTCAAGAAGTGCTGCCCACCCAGCAAGAGGGGTACCAGTGGCCACATCTATCGGATGAATATCAAGACCACAGCCACACAATACCGAACTTTGACGCCTATCAGCTCACAGTTAGCTCTCGATCCGACGCTGCGCTTCCAAGTCTTCTCGCGAGAACGTTGCGGCTAGCGCACACCCGAGGAAGAGAGGGTCAAGGACGTCTCATGTTGCAAAATGATCGATGGACTTGAGTGCGGGGGATGATTTTGTCTGATTTGGTTGAGAGATAGCTAGCTCGTCGGAGTGTCTGTCCTTCTGGAACGTCCTGCTCCTCGTCCATGCGCGTGAGCGGCGCGTGGCAGCGTTTTTTCCCCTCCAATCCATTCATCAATCTTCCCACCAGAGCGGTTCCTGAGCAATTCGTCCCGTCATCGTCGTCCAGGACAAAGACGTCTAGTCGGGCTGCTTAGTACAGGCGCTTGGGGGGCGACATGGTAGCCTTGATGGTCAGGCTACCAACGTTCTGCCAGCCCTTCTTCAGCAGCGAGACGAGGTAGTTGATGGCCAGCATGATGTTGCCGACGAGCTGCTCCTGGGTCATGCCGACGTTGCCGATGGCGACACCCATGCACAGAACCTTCTTCAGCTGGAACTTGATGGTCGACTTGACTTCGGTGACCTTGCCGCTCAGGTCGTCGGCGTGCGAGACCGGAGTGGGGAACTTGCCGGCCTTGGACAGACCGGGACCGAGCAGACGGGGGATCTGCTTGATGAGCGAGTCTGAGGCGATGAAGGCGTCGTACTTGCGGGCCAGCTTCTTGATGAGCTTCTTGTTCTTGTTGAGCTTCTTCAGGTCGTCGGCCGACATGGAGTCGATGCCGCCGTGCTTGGCGCGGTCGAGATCGTGCTGGTCACCAAGAATGCAGATGGCCATGTTGGGGCGGGGGACGACGGGCAGCTTGATGGTGCCCGAGAAACGCTTGTCACGCTGGGGGTCATAATTCTTGAGGCCCTGTTGGAGGAGAAGCGGCGGTTAGAAGGCGCCATTCCGTTGCCCCAGGCAAGGCCGGGCAGTCACAAAAACCGACGACTTACGATCTGCAGCTCGATGGTCTCGAGGAAGTTCCGCTTCTTGGTCTCGAGCGAGTACTCAAGGAGCTCGCCAACGTTGGAACGCACTCCGGCGACGGTGATTTTCGACATGATGACCGTCTTCCAGTAGAACAACTATGTGATTCTAATGGTGAGGAATACTGCGTTCAGTTCTGGTCGCTGCTGTTTTTTGGTCGTTTGAGTAGATTCGCAACACCAGCCAAGTTTTGCGCTCCAGGTTGTGGGCGAATTTCAAACCCTGCTCGGCAGTAAATCTACGGTGGAGGGCGGTGAAAATTTGGGAGCCCCCACCATGACCAGTTAGATCACGTGACGGAATCAGAAAAAAATTGGCATCACCCAGGCAGGCATCATGTCGACGACAGGCTCCGGCCTCGTATCTCAGCAGGCGAACATCCCTCCGGTCTCGAAGCGGCCGGCGGTGATTCGCGTATTGTAATTTCGACAGTCCAAGGTACGTAGCACCGCAAGGATATCCGACGATTTGGCCAAATGGTTTGCAATTGGCTGGGTGGGCGGTTCATGAGTTGGTATCTAGCTCCTAAGCATATAAGCTCGCAAGTTTCAGTCTAGGGCTGCATTTCCATGTTGATGCCAATTACCATCAAATAATAATCCCGACGATATTGTCGCAGCGCGAGATCAGCCAGTACGCTCCTCGGACGTAGTTGGGCTTAGGCACAGAGCTGCCAGTTTCGCGCGTCCGTTTCTACATCCAGAGTGCTCGACGGACACGCGGGAGCAGATATCCCGCAATTTCTGTCCATGAGGCGAGCGAGAGAAGGGACCACGGAACGAGGATCACGCAGTGAGTGTAACCAACAAGACTACTAAGACCACTAGCACACGCCCCAGGCGCATTTGTCGTGACCACCCCACCGTCAAGGACCTGTGACGAAGTCCATGGCATGTTTTTAAGGGAAGAGGTGACCACATTTCGATGGAGGAGGCCGGGAACGGAAGGAAACCCATCGGACAAGAAAAGACGTGTCGGATAACCCTCAGCAAGCCGCCGTAGCGGAGCCCCCATTTTTGGTCAGCCCCGGGTTATCTCGCCACATGACGGTGAAGAGTAACCCGGAACTGATGAAGAGAAAAAAGAGAGAAAAGAAAGAAGCTCAAAATTTGGAGAGGCCGCGACGAGGTTTTATGCTGGCCAGGGTGGATTGCCGAATGGAGCTGCGCTAAGTCTGATTGGGTCCATTTGTGGGGCGCGGTGGCTGGCGGTGGCAGAATTGACTTGGCCAGCTTGCCAGGAGGGCATGGACCTGAGCAGAGCAGGGAACGGAGCAGGCAAAGCGCAGAATCAAGAGGGAATCATGTACTAAGGATATCTACCCATCTACCTGTACCTGCCTATGCATCCCTCTATGCCTATGCCAGACGCCGGGAGAAAAAAACGGGGAAAGGTCATGACTGGGAAACGGGAAAGGAAGACATTCAGATCTTGGGAAACGTGCCGTTGTACCCCTCGACCACGGCGGTCAATAACCGGTTGGCGATGGCCGTGTCGGGCGGCAGCCTCAGGCCCCCCTCCTTGTAGCCGTCGGGCGGCGGTTGGCCGAGGTTGCTGACGCCGAACTCGAGCGCCCTCCTCACATCCTCGATGGGGACCCACTTGGCGTCCTCGAGCTCCGGGTCGTTGCCGAGGAAGATGCGCTCGCCGTCGCCCGGCAGCGCCTGCGCGATGGCGCCGATCATGAGGCTGGCGGGGAACGGCCAGGGCTGCGAGCTGTGCAGCACAACGCGCCCGACCGTGACGCCGCTCTCCTCCCAGACCTCGCGCCGGACCGCCTCCTCGATGGACTCGCCCGGCTCGAGGAAGCCGGCGAGGGTCGAGTACCAGTGCGGCGGCCATCGCTTGTTGCGCCCCAGCAGCGCCCGCCGGCCCGCGCTGTCCACCACGGCCACGATCACCGTCGGGTCCGTGCGGGGGAAGCTGACGTTGGACACCACGCCCCGCGTCGCGCAGGGCCGCCTGTCCGTCGGGGTGCCGCCCGCCAGGTCGGTTGGTGGGCACGCGCGCTTGGCGCCCGCGTGCACGGGGAGTGTCGCCTGGCCGCACTGCGCGCAAAAGGGGTTCCGGTCGTTCCACGCCATGAGGGCTCGGGCGGCGCCGTAGATGGCGGCTGTTAGCGATGGAGGAGACGTCTCGTGTCAACACAGCTCGCAACACTACCCCAGGAGCATGCACGTCCTCTTCTCTCACCTTCACCAGGGCCCAATCCTATGCTTCGTTGGTCTTTGTGGAACAACAGCCCATCTCTTGCCTGCAGTTTTTCCACCAGCGCCCTGTCCGCCGTTATGTCGACGGCGAAGTAGGGCGTGCCCTTGTACTCGTTGTGTTGGAAAAGCTCGGCGCTACTGCTCCTCGGCACGAGCCTCTGCTTGTCGTCCATGCCTAGCAGTATGATGATTGGGTGCTTCTCCTCCGAGTTGTAGTCTCTGATCATTTCGTCCTCGGTCTTGCCGAAGGGCGCCGCCCCGGTGACGCACTCGACATCCTCCCTCTTTACCCAGGCGAGCTTCTTGTCGGCCGTCGTCAGCGGGGCTAGGCTGTCGAGTGGGAGGAAGACGGTCGAGGGGTGGGCGAAGGCAGCCCTGAGGAAGTCGCGGTCGCCGCGCAGGAAGGACACCCTGTTTAGAGGATTCCCCGCAAAGTAGTTGACGACCTCGGGGCCGAACTTTTTGGAAAGCATCGAGGCGTCGCCGCGGAGGGGCTCTGGCAGCAGGGAGGCCGGTGTCGGAGTGTTTTCGCCCATGATGTCAAAACGCAGCCAAAAAACAAAAAAAAAAAACGCAGGCGGGCGGGTGGAGAGGGGACTATGCAGGCCAAGAGAGATGGGCGATGGCGGGAGGGAAGGAGACGGCAAAGAAGGACGCAAATCAAACCACACAGCAAAAAACAGCCAAAAGCGACACGGAGCGGATCCCCAGGCCAGCGACGGGGCACTTTTATACGTGCAGCGACATTGTCACACCTGTCACGCCGACGGCACGTCTAGTAAAAAAGGGGGGAGGGGGGGACCCGATCCATCGATGTGTGGGGGGGCCTTTGTGTGCGCACGCGGCGATGGCTGCGGGGCTTGTTGGTGGCAAGTAAGGTAGGAGGTAGGTAGGTATGGAGGGCGGATGATGTATGATGGGGTTTACGCATTCCGTCCTCATCCTCGCCCCTGGCGGAACCACTGGATTGGAAATACGCCCCGCCAGGCCAGCCCAGATCCAGCGTGTGGTCCAATGGAAGGCCACGGGCGCGTTCGGAAGCTTCGGCGGTGTCGTGCCATGCGGCTTGCTGACATTGGCCCTGAATTTTGATGGAGGGAACTGGAGGTGTTAGATGTCCATCAGAAACACTGCGTCCAGACACGGGCCAGGGCGCGAGAGGTGCCGACGCGAGGGTTGTAAGCGGTCAGACCCAACCGCGACCCAACGATGCTTGCCCCCGAGGCCAGGTAGGTGTCCCGGCTGCGCTGGCCTTTCACAGTCCAGTGCCCGGACGGCGGCGGCGTCGGAGGGCCAAGGCGTTTGTGGGTCGGTCGGGAAAGCCCAAGCCCCCGTGTCGGCCCGTTGCCCAGGTCGAGAAGAAATAAAGTATCGACCTGGCTATTTGGGTAGGTATCTACCTTGATCTTGCGGCGTCTCATCTCGTCAACCCGGGCGGTCGCGTTGACCCGATGTGGTATTATCGGGTTTTATAGGGCTTGGGTAGGTTTCCTCCACCATCATCTTCGCCGCGGGCGAGCCTCAATAGGACTGCTTGGTCTCCTGGCCGTGCGAGTATAGTATACCATTTGCCCTTTTTCCTATTGAGACGCCAACGTCTGTGCAGTTGGTCTTTGCGCCAGCAGTCCATTTTGTATGGGCGCATGCTGGGCTGAGGCCAAATTTGAGGGCGGCTTTGGCAGAGCGAGATTGAGCGGGATTGGATCTGGCCCTGGTCAGGGCGGCCCCGCAGGCGACGGGTGGCACGACTCGCCAAAGCCCGTCAATGTGCCCTTTTGACAGCCAGTTCCCCGCACAGCACAAGCCCAATGGGCGGCTGTCCCGAGTAATGCAATGCACCATCAGCCGGCCTGGGCAGCTGGGCTGTGGGCTCTCCGCGCATCCAGCACGGCGGCCCTCTATTTTTGCTCTGGGAAAACTCTGCATGGAGCGCCGGGCGGAGCTTGAATTGAGTTGAAACGGGGAGAAGAATACTCTGGCACTCTGGCTTGTAGGGCCACGTGGGGCCTACCCCAACGGTCCCCGTGTCCGCGTCCATCTCAGGGATGGGCTGTTGTGTAGGGGATGTGTCCATGTGTCTGTCCATGTGTCCATGCACCTCTTCATTAAATCACGCCGTCGGCTTGCCTGGTTGCGTCTTCTCAATCCGGCATAAATTTCTTCTGTTCTTTCTCTGGGGCGCGGGCTGAATAAAAACCAATCAGGAATGCAAAGCCACAGAAATTGCACATTGCACATGGACGCGTGCCTAGCTTGAAAGAGCAGGACACACGAGCGAAAAAATCCTGCTCGTTCATTTTTTTTTCTCTTTGGGTCTTAGTTCGCCCATCTCCAACATCGCGCGAATTCCCTGTTGGTCTCTCTCGTTCTTGTAATCATCGTTTTTGTAATCCCTTGTCCTTCCTTTCGCTTTCGCCTTCACTTTTTCTCTATTGCGCCCCCGCGCATCTCCCGCGTTGGCCAGAGCACGACGGCAAACACTAGGCGGCTCCCTCGGCTGCTCGAGGCTAGACGCGGCTCTGTCCCTCTCTAGATGTGAGCCCGATCGACCCCCAAAAAAAGGTCCACCTCACACGATGGCGCCTCCCACCGGACCCCTAAACCTCGACGTCGAGGCCATCTCGGGTATCTGCGGATCGATATCCATCGCCTGCTGGGTCGTCGTATTCTCGCCCCAGATCGTCGAGAACTTCCGTCGCAGCAGCGCCGACGGCCTGTCGCTGCAGTTCATCATCATCTGGCTCGCCGGCGATGTCTTCAACATTCTGGGTGCCGTCCTGCAGGGCGTCCTACCCACCATGGTCAGTACCAGGCAAAAATGAGCCGGCGCCTGCTTGCTTCGTCAACCCGCCACTGACAACAGCCTCGCAGATCATCCTGGCCGTCTACTACACCATAGCAGACATCGTCCTCCTGGGCCAGTGCTTCTACTACCGTGGCTTCACCTTCCGTGATGAGGCGGTTCCGTCGGCGCCCAAGCCGCGCAAGTCACTATCAGCATCCAATGGCCACGCTACTAATGATCAAATCGGCGAGCCGAACGAGCGTACGGGTCTTTTGACTCGCGAGCCGGACCGCCGTCGTCCTAGCGCCGGGAATGCCGGCCTGGCTGAGCACCGTCGCGGGTCTTGGTCCAACAATTCTCACCACCTCTCGCCCGTCGTGCCGCTGTTGGATGAGTCCGCCTTCGTCCGCGACACGGCGCTTCCGACCCCGGCATCCAGATCACCGGCCCGCGGCTCCACCGCCTCCAAGCTCCAGGCGGCCGGCTTCAACCTGCTCGCCGTCCTCATGGTTTGCACCGCCGGTGTTGCCGGATGGTACATGAGCCGACCGCGCCCGAGTCACCGTGGAGAAGATGCCCAACCACCATCTCCCCCCAGCACTGGCGACGACGTCCTGGAATTCAGCTTTTGGGGCCAGATCTTCGGCTGGCTGTGCGCCGTCCTCTACCTCGGTTCCCGCGTGCCCCAGATCCTCCTCAACTGGCGCCGCAAGTCCACCGAGGGCGTGAGCATGCTCTTCTTCCTCTTTGCCTGCCTCGGCAACCTCACCTACGTCCTCTCCATCTTCGCCTTCGAGCCGTCCTGTCACGTCCGCGGGTCGGCGGCTTCCGGATGCGCCCCGGGCGAGGCTGCCCATGCCTACTGGCAGTACATCCTCGTCAACCTCTCGTGGCTAGCCGGCAGTCTTGGCACCCTGCTGCTCGACATGGGCATCTTTGTCCAATTCTTCCTGTACAATAAGGAGGAAGAAGATGACGACTACGACGACGACTTCCTCGACGACGAAGACACCGCCGTCTCCGACGCCGATGGGGAGAGCATCGACGGCGAGCGCTGGGACTCGCGCCCTATTCTCCAGCGCAGCATGTCCAATTACTCGCACTGAACGTTTCCTTATTTCCTTCTTTTACTTCCCCATTACCTTTTTTCTGGCCTGTCTTCTCTTCTATTCGCATAACTCCCTCTTTGCTCTGACATCGGATTTTGCCTTTTATCGTTGGTTTGGGCGGTTACGGTCCGGAAAAAGAAAACTACTAAAAAGCTAGGTATCTACCAGTTTGTTTGCGGCAACGCGTCTCCTCGGTTTTTTTTTTTTTTTTTGCACATTCGGGATATCTGGGATCACATTTATTTACAACAAAAAAAAGTATCTTCTTTGTTATGTTTTAATCCTTTCCATCGAGGAAGAGAGCTCAAGGAGCATCCACGCACACGAATAGACAGCGCGCCCCATGCGGCAGTTTCCACCGTGCTGGGACTGCAATGCTATAACTGTTACTTTCTATATGCCCATTGTGCCCACGTGTAATCCGAAGACGCGTTGCAATCATCCGGTGACTGCCAGCTGATGCCAAACGATCATTATTGCGCAACACGGCAGGGTCGACACCGGACCATCGCTTGACGATGGCGTCGCCATGTAGTAACATAACCAGGCGAATGCACAAGGCCGCCCCAAAAAAAATTATTTGGTTGGTAGGTACATCCCAGCCCTCGTCCCCTACAGATGCCTCACCTCCGGACATATATTTAGCGCCCGTTGGTGCGTCCCCTCGCTGCGCCTTCGACTGATCAAAAACACATAATCCACATTCTACCGGATTTTGCCCACCCAACCTTTGTTCTGTTCCCGCCTCCATCACAACCACAAATGACCTCACCCAGCTCCCCATCCGAAAAGCTGCCCGCGCCCGTCGTGTGGAAGCAGGGCATGACGGACCTGGCTTACGGCCAGCCGTACGTCTTCCCGTTAGGAGTCCCCCGCCCGCGCATCCCGCCCGAAACCTCGCGCAGCCGGCCGCCGGCCTCCCCCGCGGCGCGGCGCCTCTACTGGACGCTAGCCGGCCCGCTCCACTCGTCGGCCACTACGGGCATGCCCGAGGACCAAGACCCGGACGCGCCGCGGGAGCCTTACTTCCGGGGGGCCGGACGACTGGCACCCGATCTCGCGGGAGCCAATGTGCGCCGACTGGCCGCAGGCGTCCATCGCGGTGCACGAGAGCAACCTACAGGACTGGCGCGACAGATTGTGGGACGAGTTCGTGGGCGAAGGGTACGACGAGGAGGAGGAGCCGGAGCTGACGGCCCGACACGAGGAGGAGGGCATGCCGCCCGCGTTCGACGAGCCGGCCGTCGTTGTGTACGCGTCGGACGGGCGCAAAAAAAAAAACGTCACGGTCCACGACTTTGTGTCGGCCGTGCACCCGTGGCTGATGGGCCGCCGCGACGATATGGTCAGAGCGATCAAGAACAGCGACCGGGGCGCGCCGGTCGCCGGGGACGAGCGTCTGGTGATTGTCGCGGTGCAGCCGCATTCGCCGAGTGCTCGGGACGAGGACGAGTGGCGCCGCTCGCTGAAGTCGACGTACGAGAAGAGGCGGCGGGAGCCCCAGCCGCGCTTCCCGCAGGAGCCTGCGGGAGGTCCTGTCGTGCGGCCCTGGTGGGAGGAGTGGGGGGGAAACACTTGGGTTCTGCGCCGGCAGGAGATTCTAGAATAGATGCAAAAGTTCTCGGTAGCTAGCTCGACTCTTGATGTGGCCGCTCATAATAAAGGGTCTCTAGTCCCCCACGTATAGCAACAGCCTGCACGCGGCCCCTCGCTACCTCCTTCGGATGTTAGAATAGGGGCACGGCAGTTATTTTGGCCTGGTCTTTCCATGTGTTTGCCTTGCGCCTCAGTGTGCCCTCCATGTCCTCTAAACATATCGCGCGTGAGGGGCCGCGGTGATCGACCTGCGCGCCTACTGCGCACACCGGTACTCTTTATCGACGATGTTCAAGTGCCAGACCCAAACCCCTTGGTTGAGACATCCTACTCGTGTGTGTACTGGGTCGGTCATTTATGCGAGGGTTGGGTCTCGGATGGTCTTTGAGATTACGGGCCGGCCCATACTTCCTCGGGAGAATAATCCTCTCTTGGTTTAAGGCACTGAGTCTTCTTCAGGGAATTCCACAAGGAGTCGAGTCACTGACCAAATTGCTAGAAAACAAAGAAGCGAGTTCGAATGATTTGAGACTACTTGCTCTCGCATTTTGACCAAAATCGGCGCATTCACTATCGATACGCAGGCGAATTTTAGCATACTAGTAGGTATATACTGGGTTGTCAAGGACAACCCACTCCAGGGTTATGGAATCAACGGTAGTGGGGAAGTTGGTTGCGATTGTGCTTATCAGGACGCGTCGCGCTATTAATATTCACGGAATAAGCAGAGCCGCTCTAGAGCCTTGCTGTACTTTATCTTCTCTTTGCCCATTGAGGGTAGAAAAGGCCGTTGCTAAGGTGGCCTTTTGTTAAGTTATGCTCTTTGGTTCTGCTCAATTGGTTGTCAATTTGCCAGTAATGGCAGGTTGGCGATCTCATGCAATAAGGAAGCACTTCATTTACTAAATTTCTTGGCAACTACATTGCTACTGCGAGGCAGCTTTATGGCTAGCTCCTCCGCCGATCTTTTAAACGATTGAACGTTGTTACCACTAGATGACTGAAAGGGCACTAGATGGATGTCAGCACGTTGCTTTTTAGGGAGTTATACCTTTAAGTGCAATTACCAGTCCCTTTGTATCGTCCTCGTGCATGAATTACTGTAGAACCTGTTACCTCTCCTTCTTTAATTACGCTGTATTAAGGAGAAAGGGATTAGGAAAGGCATAAAATGAGGAGGTAGTGTCGGGCGAAACCGGTTCAAAAGGAATGAAATACAATAGTTAAAAACTATTACAAAGGATAGTATATTTTAAGCTAGCTCTTTTAAAAAAAACTCGTGTGTAGCAGCAGATAAGTCTGCAACATGTAGCTAACAAATATTTATAGCTTAAAGTTGGAGTGTCCATGCTACGGGTGGCTATTGTAACCAGTGATGTAGTAGCGAGGGAGCTGTGCTATTTTAATAAAATGATGAAATGGAAGACCATGGTTTTCGAGCGGACAGAAGCAGAGCAAGGGCGCAAGGCTAAGAGCAAAGCTGGGACGAAAGTTTGTGCAGTCTTTTCCAGTTTCAGTTCAATTTGAGCTTAGCCAGCTCATAAACACAAAGTTGGTATACGATGCAGTGTTTATACACAGTGCGTAAGATGCGGAGGTTTAACTTGTACTTCAAAGCCAACCATTCCTAACCAAGGGCCCAAGCCGTTCCACGGTCGGGTGCGTCGGTTCACAATGCGCGACTATAAAGATATCCACCGCGTTTCAGGAGAACACGGGGCTTGTTGCAAATACTCACCCTGTCCACAAATGAGGACTTGACCATCGACTTTAGGAATAATATGTTTGGGTTAACATGGCCGACACGCAGTCCCAGTCCGGAGCCTTTTTTTTCTGCTTATGCGGAGTGATTGTGGTCACCACCCCGACCCCACCACACGGTTCCCACGACTCGACAGGCATTTTTATCCGGTTGTGCTGATAATAAATATGCACAAGTATAAAAACAGGCAATTTTTGCGTAAGAGGGAAGCAGCACAAAACTTTATGTACCTCAACATGAAATTTCCCCACTGGCTTATACGTGTCATATCTATCCACAACCGGGAGGCCAAATGTTTGATTCCAGCACCTTCCAAGCTTTTCAAGTGGTTTATGCTCAGCCACCACCGACCGCAACAGCGGCCCGGCGCCGGTTATGTTGGCGCCACCAGTCGCGGAGGAACCAGCGGGGGGTACCCTGACACAACTCTGCACAAACCTATCAGAACTTGCCAAAGAAGCATCCCCAGAGCTTAGGTGCTCCATGGCCCCATCCCGCTCCCTCGGCGGCTATGGGGGGCGCCGGAGTTATTCACCCATCCATACCTCAAGGGTATGGTGGGTGCGAAGTCTTCTCGGGCGGCACATGATCCTGGTTGTGCTCCATCATGCTGCAAGGAGCGAGAGGGGGGAACGGGACTCCAGTGGAGTGGATGCCGCAGTTGCCCGGCTAGCCATGAAATCAAATCCAGTAAAGAGTGAAGGTTGGGAGGGCTCTCGTCATGACGGCAAGGGGATAGGAGAAAAGAAGACGGTGGGATGAACTCAATAAAAAAAGAAAAAAGGCCAGTCACGCGTTACTCGTCAGGCCGCACGCCCGCCCCATGCTACGTACCACAGCATTTTGCACACGTACACATGCACACGCCCTCCCGTCTACCCTTGCTAACTCACCGCCGTGTCCTTGGCGAACCTTTGTGCCTCTCCCACGGGGTCCACTGGCCTTGTCTCCTTGAGGCAAGGCCGGGGACGTCGCCGCCGCGTCCTCGCATCTCCCTTAGGCCCAATATGGGACTCGGTTGGCTGGATACGGGCAGGTGGGTGGCGAAATCAGAGGCAGGAAGGTGGGGAGGGGGAGAGTGGCCCAGTCAGCGAGACGTGAGCCTCGTGAGGGAGAGTGAGGCAAAGAGATGGGGAACGGACACAAAAAGGAAAGAAGCAAAGAAAAAAACAAGAGGTTGAACTAACCCTAATGGAGTTCTGTCAAGAAGCAGCGGTTTCCTTTTTCAAGTGCAGATCACGGCCCGCCGTCTGCTTCTTTCCTCTTTCGGACCAGAAAGAGGGAAAAAAAGCATCATGGGCAACAAGAAAAGTGGGATGGTATGTGCTTCCTGCAGAGAGGAGCAGCAGGACGCAGGTTTGGAGCGTGCAGTAGCCCACCCTCCTCCCCCTACACTTTGCCGAGACCGGCCAGGCGGCCCAACCCCTCCCATCGTGATCTGGGAAGCACGGCCACGACAGCTTGCAGGAAGGCAACATCTTGGCTCTCGCGGTTGTTTCTGTATGCTGTCGTGCATAACAGTGTACTGCCAGACTGACCGTATCCCGTACGAGTGCCCAACTTCACCATCTCCCTCTCTCTCCTGGCCTGACCAGTTAGCAGGGTGGTCTTGGGAGGAAGCCGCCCAGCAGCCGGTATAGGCTTGAGCGGGCTCGGGCCGGCCTTGTTCGGCCAAATAAAAAGGGGGGGGAAGAGAAAGCAAGAGCAAGGCAGAGGATGAGATAAATCGAAAAGCCGCAGGACCTACACGCGGCAGCGGCGCCTCACGTCACGCTGGGGAAGTGACCAACCCCCTTTGGGACAAAGAATGGGCTTAGTGCACAAAAGGTGGGTGGGAGGCGTCTGTGTGCTCGGCGTAATGTGAAAAAAAAAAGCGCGGCAGGCAGAAATGAAAGGGCTAGGAGGCTAGGGATGGGCAAAGGACCCTTGGCGCTAGAATCTACCGTCACCTTCTCTTCACGCCCACACGGACACACACGCCCGCCACCCTAGATTAGCAGTGCCGGGGACACCCAGTCGGAGGATCCCCGTTGGGAGATGGGCGCCACCATCGTGAGTCTGGGTTTTTCTGGAGTGAGGGAAAAGGGAAATATCGAGAGAAAACCCAGCAGGGGAAAGGGGAGTTAGAGTTTGGTAAGCGCGGAAACAAAAAGGGGAAAAGAGAAAAAGAGAAAAAGAAAGAAAGGGAACGAGTAGTGTCTCCCGGCCAGTAGGCACTCCTCCTCACCGGCCGGGGGCGAGGACGCTAACCTCTGATCTGGCACTTCGGTCCAAGTGGGAAAGGCGAACCAGCAAGGCCGGAAGCCCACCCCGGAGTCCAAGGAGGAAAGGTGGGCGGCATTTCGTCGACGCCAAGGAAAGAGAAAAATCTTGATGGCGCCCATGCTGATCTCAGGGGGGGGGGACATGCAGCAAGGGCAACAACGACGGCACTCTCGACTGGACAAGACAGACGGACAGACGACCAGCATGCGGCGTGGATGCCCCGCCGAGCAGTGGTGGTGAGCTGATAGATGAGAGTGGATTCATCGAGAGTGGATGTCACTTTGAGCGACAGCGCGGCTGGGGTGGTGGTGGTCGGCTTGGCCCAATACGCGAGGGTTGGTCAGGTGGTCCCGGCTGGGGAGGAGGAGGAGGAGGGTGGGATGGCGGTCTTCGGCGAGGCCGGGCAATTGGAGGGACGAGTATATCGGCCTATCCCCCCACATCTCCGGGATGAGATGTGTTTCGAAACACTGAGGGATCGCCGGCGAGCCCGGGGGGCGGGAGCGGATCAAGATTGCTGGGCTTTTTTTTTCCTTTGCTGAGCCAGGAAATGGGAAAAGACCAACAGAAAACCAGGGTTCAACCAGGGTGGGAGAGAGAGAGAGTGTGTGTGTGCCGCACATGCATGCACGCACCCGTGGTCCATCGTCCATCATCATCGTCGACGCCAAGCAACCCTCCCATATGAGGGCGGCATGGGTGGTAAGCAGCAACGTCATGAAGACTCAGTCGGCTGCCATAGGCTTGCATGTGGAGGGAAGACGAAACGCGGGCGGGGAGCATGTAATGATTTGCCGACGGTGAACACGAACAAAAGATCACCATTGATGAAACACGCACACAAAGGAAAAGACGTGGGAACTGACCCCACGACCAACAAAGCCGCCCATGACAAAAACCCACGGCATGAACGGGAAGGCGATGAGGAGTCCCCGCCGCAATTTCGTCGACTTCCGGAGTAGGAAAGTTTGATCTGGAGCGAGGATATGATAGAGTGAAAGGCAGAGAGAGAGGGAAGAGAGGGTGCAAGGTGGGTTTGGTGTTGTTTCGATGTCTTCTCTTTGTTGACATTGCGGTTCCCCAATTGGCTGCGAGGAGGTCTGGGGCCCGGCGATCCATACCGCAATTCCATTATCATGCAGAAATGGACAAGATTAAAATGGGATGCGAAGAAACGCCCAGAGAAGTGAAAATAGCACACACACGCACACACACACACACACACATAAGAGTCAAAAAGAGAACCCACTCGTCCCGTGGGGCGTCCCGCTCGTGTTTCGTTTCAACGGGATGAGATGGGTGTATCCTGTGGTGCGTGCTCATCTGGCTTCTGGGTTGACAGGCAGGGCTAGCTGGCGGGCTAGTAAGTGAGGTGTGTGGCGTATTCCGTTCGTTGCTGGGCTGGGCCATCCCAGGGCTCGCTCCTCTCCCCACCCATTCAGCCTCGGGGGCAATCTCGAGAAGGCTGCACCATCCTGTCGGCTGCGAAGCAATCTGAGAAGGTAATAAACGATCAGTTCGTCACGGCTCTTTCTCGCCGTAATTAAACCGCCAGCCACTACCTACCTGCATACCTGGGAGCCTGCCTGTCTGGGAGCCTAGCATCACCACCTTGCCCAGCACACTAAGTCCCCAATCCCAGCTAGGGATTGCCATGCTGGGCTGGGGGAATACCCTGGGATAGACCGGCAGGCAGACAGGCAGGCGGCAGGGTCTGTCATGGGAGGATGGAAGAAGAGGAAGAAAAGAAGGATTTTGGTAGACATGGCTTCTTTTGCCCGCCAATTTTGTGTACCTGGTTGCGCCGTGCCTGCCTCTCTGCCAAGACAGGAGACAGGGACGAGAAGGCCCCAAAAAAAAAAAAAAAAAAAAAAAGGATGCAAGCAGCGTTGTGCCTGCCACTTGTCGCCGAAGAGGCTGATGATCGACGTTTGCGAAGGGTCCACACGCCCGCTCACCCTCTCGTTACATCAACGAGGGGAGGGCCCCCCCCCATGGCTGACGTGGGCTTTTCGCGGGTGCCTAGGTGACATTTTTGGTTGGACACGGCATTGGGGAAGCCTGGTCGAATCTGTAACACACCCCTGGCGCAAATCCCAGCAGCCACAGCGGGGGGGTAGGTGTGTGGCCCCACGTCGATTATCGACGGGCCCTGCCTTTTGGTCGAAATGGGAGGTGCGGGCTTTGGTCCTTGCTCATTTCTTTACTTTTCTTTTCCCTCTCTTTTCCTTTCTCCCCTTTAGAGATTTTTTTTTCTTGTGTTATTTTTGGCTCGCTAGGGTGCAATGAAGAAAGAAAGAAGAAAAAACAAGCGACCCTCCCGGCAAGGGTACCTGCGTCGACATTTTGTGTTTGGAATTTTTTTTTTTTTTTGATGACTGTTTCTCGTATGCGTGTCTGCTGCCATGTTTGTGCCGCTATAGTGAGCAAGGGGCCAGTCTATACCAGCGCACATTTTCCTTTCTGTTTTTTTCTTCTTCTTTCATGTTACACCCTTCCCCCGCACCGCATCCGTTCTGTCTGGCTGCCACGCCCGACCCTCCCGGTTCGTCTGTGCCACGCCCGAGGGATGGGATGGGCGGGGCGGGAGCGGGTGGATGAAGCCGAAGCGACATATGTCAAAAAAGCTCGCGCACAGGTCCCAGGGATCACAAACCCTAGTGCGGTGGATGCAAGATACATTTTCTTCCTTGGAAAACCAAGCCAAACTGATGTACCACCAGGATCCACCGTACTAAGGTTTGTGATCCCTGGGACCTGTACGGACCGGATATATCAAACAGGAAAAGAATAAAAAAAAAATAGCATGCTATTGGAGGGTCCTCCTCCGCCTGCGGGCAGCCGTCGCCGGGGTCGTGACTCGCTCACCTCAAACGCAACGTCGCGCGCGTGCCCACGGCCCCGGGGTTCGAGCTCGGTCCCACGCGGCCATCCGAACCCCAAGGGAACTTGCCGTGGACTGGTTCGTCCAAGCCTCAGGGTTCTGTCGGTTCCTCACACCCCCATGAAAGTGGGTTGGCCCAAACAACCACAGACGGGAAAATAAAACAGGGGTTTTTTCTTTTCTTTCTTTCTTTCTTCCTCCATCTCCTCAGACCCTTCAAAATTGCGATTGCCCAGGACCCGCAGAACCACACCCCCGCCAGCCGAGTTCGGATGTGTGTGAGAAGGGTGCCTTTCCTCTTTGCCAAGCGGGGACAGAAGAGAGGTGGGCAGACTACATATCGCAATGGGGATAAAGGAAGTGATGACACCAGTGGTGTGTTCAATCTTGGACCCTCGAGTCAGTTCAGGGACGGGTAGTGGAGGAAAGAGTCCAACAGCAAAGACGACGACACTACAGATTGGGCAACACCACCCCCCATGCTCAACCACTCCCCATAACTCCATCCCATCAAACACAGACTGGGTGGGCCATCTTGCCGGCTCTGGCTGTGACTTTTTGGTCTGGTGAGGCGGCTATCCCCTCTCACATACTCCACTCCTGCGCTGCCGAGGACAGGTGCGCAGGTACCTGCTTTCCGGCTGATCGTCACCCGCAACCCGTCATCTTGGGGATTGGAATCCGAGCCAGCCCATTAGAGGGCAGGAAAAGGGGATAGGAGGCAGGGAGGGCACCACCACGCCGGGCCCCTCACTGACCCAACCCACCCGCGTGCAAATCCGCGGATCTGATTTGCAGTTTCTCGTCCAAGAATCTCTGCATATCCTTTTGCCTTTTTTGTCAACCTTTGTCATGTTTCTTGTTCCCTTTTCCGTGGTCGTTCCTGTCCTTGTCTGTGCTTGGCGGTATCCCAGCGAGTCCACGTTGTTGATATCTCATCTCAAACATGATCCCCTCTCCCCTCCCCCAGCCACACACATGGAAGGAAATATGGAGTCTGGAAACGTCCACGAATCCGTCCGACACGCGAGAAAGCACTGTGATGTCCGCGGTACACCGAGATGCGATTTTGCAAAGCCCCACGGATGGACGGGGTGGTTGCCGTATCGGTCTGTAATGTTGGTGATAATTAATGTGGTAATCGGCCGATATTTCCTCTCTCGCCAGGAGTGTGGGTATTTCTTTCGACTCTTGGCCGGCCGCCGACTCGGCCCTTCTCGGTGGTGTTTTCCCTCCTATTTTCATTAATTCCCCGACAAAAAAAAGGTTCAAATCTAGCATGCGTGGGGTGTCTGTGTTGTGAAATTCGTGGTGGTCAGAATACCACACAAACACCTCTTTTCGGGTGCTTGGTGTGTCTGTGACCTTCCTTGTGCGTCTGTTCGCGCGTCTGGCGCATGCCTGTCTCTTGTCGCCCGCCCCCAAGCAGCGGATGGTCGGCGATCTCATTAACTACCGACAGGGGGCCCCTGATCCCCCGGCGTTTCAAGTCGTCGCTTCAGGTTTAGGCTGAACGCTTCGGCAAGGAGGTAGCACGTCCGGATGGGAACATGGGTGACGAGTGCAAGGCGCGCGCGCAAGGCAAAACATGGGGGTCCCCCGTCTTGGGATCTGATGTTGAGATGAACAGGACAACAAGAAATGCTAGAACCTGGTCCGAGATAATTAGCCCAACCGTCTGATTCGAGAGTCGCTCGCCGGGCGGGTGGTGGCCCGTATGCTTGGCGGGCAATGACGGGCTTGGCAAATGTTC
>NW_008804545.1:6186733-6190850 GCF_000145635.1 Gaeumannomyces tritici R3-111a-1
GTTCCCCTCTTTTTGGTGCGTCTGCCTTCGGCCCTTTGATAGCCCTCTGTCCGAGAGCCAGGCCAGAGAGGCAAGGGGGTGTGTATGTGTGCATGTGTCCATATCCGGATAGCGAAGGGGAAAGTATGTGGCCGAAAGAAGGGATGGCAGGCCAACCTGCGTGCGTGCGGAGCCCCTCCCACCCCCAGGAGATGCAGTGCCGAAAAGAGGCGTGATGGGCAAATCCGAACGAGGCGGTATCGGGGATGGCGCCATGCAGGAGCTCACAGGATGGCAGGGAAGCAGGAGCGGCGCCGGCTCGGGGCTACTGCGCGAACCAGCACCCGTCGGTGCCCTCTCACACCCACCCCTCGTGCCTAGCAACCGTGAGCGGCCCGCCGTCAAATGTCGGCGCCTGCGGCATAAGGCCGGAGGGCAGGGCAGGGCAGAGGCCAACCTCGACCTGGGAGTGGTGGAGGGGAAAGAGGGGCCGGCAGAGAGGAGGACAGGCTTCCAGCCATCAACCACGCCGCTCCATTCGCCGTGACCGTGACATGCAGAGAAGAGTCCCTACGGGCTGCGTCCAGACCGCATGTCGGGCCTCCCCATGTCCGTCCTCAAGAGGCAGTGATGGGCAGCCTCTTGGGCGCGTCTGGGCTCGCGACGACCGATTTCGCAGAGTAGCATCGAGAACCTTGTCCTCGGCCGCCGTGAGAGAATGACAGAAAGAAAGAAAAAAAGAGTGGAGGGGGTGGGTGTAACCCGGCGTCAGAAAAGGGCATGGTGCATATGGCGCCAAGATGAAGCCGTCATTTGGTGCTTTCTGCTGCTTCGTATGGAGAGAGAGATGGGAGGGGAAAAGCCTGCGGATTTCTGTCAAGAGTGACAAGAGCAGTGCTAGCCCGCCGGACAGACCGGGCCCGACCGTATCTGATGGAGTATCTGATGGGGGTCGGCTCGCGGGCGGGCGTCGCGGATATCAAACAAGCAAGCAGCAGGCCTGGCAGCCGATAGTCGAGGAACGACACCCACCTTGTACGAGAATGGGCGCCCTGTCATGTCGCAAGGCTGGGCTGGGTGACGGCTCCCAATGCAACGCCCACATTCGAACCGACGACACCGTAACGAGGACTGCACTGCGGCTGTGCAAAGGCCTTTCTTATCCCTTTTTTTTTTTTTGCGCAATATTTTACTTTCTTTTCTCGCATTATCGCAACCTTCCCCATTTCTTGCTCGTGTGGATTTACGTTTTCGAGCTCAGTTTTGGCCGCCTGCGCTTTTTGGAAGCACTCCAGGTCTTCACTGTGAACCGGGGGCGGCGGGAGTGGAGCCGGAAATAAGGCGCATCCCCGCTTAAACGCCAGCTGATGGTGCCCTAATTGGCGAATCATTAGCGCCTCCACCAGACTGTGACAGGCTCAGGTGTCTGTGCAGGTGCCTGTGCCTGCACAGTGGTGCCGCTCCAGCTCTCTCTGCCCAGCCGTCCGCCACCCTGTCGTCGCGGGTTCGAAAGCCGACATCCATCTTTCTGCCTTTTTGGTACGAACGCCGACCCACTCATGGGAAGCCAGAGCGCGAGGGAGTGGTTTCGAACCGGGCTCCAGCCCAGGCTCCGGTGCCAGTACCTAGGCAGTACCTCGGGCACTTGCTTTCGCAGATGAACACAATTCAGCTTTGGGGCGAGGTCGAGCTAAGCTCAAGCCTTGGATGCCGCCGTGCAGCCGTTTTTCTTCGTTCCCGCAATGTTAAAAAGATTTCGGCCGAAAGCAACGGTTTTTTTTTTCCTCCCCCGAGGATGGGCGTAGAATAGAAAATGGGTAAATACCCACAATCACGATGCTTGCATTACGACGTATATCTTCTCTTGCATCCGTGTGGAGAAAAGGTCACAAAAAATAGCAACTCCCCGACAAAAACAAGATGAGCGAGCACTGGCCATGGAACCCAGACGGCACTCACGGACAGGAGCTTGAGCTCCGGCCCTGCAAAGCAAGTGGGCCTGACCGTCCTTTCTCGCCGTGGGGTGTCTTGGCCGGTTTGGGAAGGAACGCTGATATGTGTGCCAATGCCCCTCTGCCCGTTACCTACTGTTATTGCACGCAGTCGCGAGACGGTCAGCCCGCAGCTCCAAGGCGGCACGATGGCCCAATTCAGAATCCCACATGAACCATGTCATCGCCCGCGTCCTGAGAGGGGTGGTTGGGAGGGCGGCAAGGAATGTCCCCAAGACGTCATGCAGCGTGGAGGGATGAGAAGAGGCTTTGTTGCTCATGCTGCTGCTGGTCTTGGCGTTCGCATCGGGAGAGGCAGCATTTATAACTACGTCGTTAACTACGTAGTTGACTATTTTGCCGCATGGCTCAGCGCACGTTGCTGGCCGACCTTCGTCATGGGTGCCACCCGCTGAGACAGGCCAAGGCAAGGGGCTGGCTGTGTAAAGGAGGCAAGCATTGGGCCTTTGGGTCTTTCAATTATCATACATGCTCCCTCCCTTGCCGCCCCGGACAAGTTGTTGGCAGCTTGCTGACGGCCCCGGTGGCTTCTCGTGATGTCAGTGTTGCTGCATCTCGAGAAGTGCCGGCCGAATAATTGCATGCATAGGGGGATAATATGTAACGTGTGTTGCCTGTGTGTGTTTGGCCGCAGCCTGCTAGCCAGGGGGGGTGGCGGCCGCTTGGAGGGTTGAATTTGTCGAGTTTATGACGAAACAAACCCTCAGCTCTGGGGGTGTTGGCCGGGCGTTGCAGGCGACGGCCTATTCTAGGTGGTTCGATTTCTCGCACACCAAATTTTCGGGACCATTTTGCACCCATCTGACGTGATTCCGTACGTCAAATTCCGGCAGCAGAAGGGCACAATCTAAGGCTCCCACAAGCCAACCTGCCCTTTGGCTCCGCCTGCTGAAAGACGAGGGTGCCGATGCTGGGCTGGTAGCGATACATGCCCACCCTGGAGGGCTGCGAGTCCCTGCTAGCAACGAGGATAACACCGATATCGCCTTTTGGCATGGTGATTGCTTTCCGTAAAATCCCCCAAGCCAAAACATTGCATTCTGAAGACGCTTCAGAACGTGTGGTTCTTTGTACCGGTACCTCGGTGTGCCGGCCCCACCCACACGATGGTACTTGGACCTCGTAATGACGCTGCAGACCAGAGCCCATTGGCCAGTCTGAAGCCCCACGCACACCCAGCAGCCAGTTCCTCCGGGCAAGCCACCCCCGGACGTCGGTCTATCACTCCAGAATTGCATCAGAGCTTGTCCGTCTGCATTTCGGAATTGCTACTACTTTTCCAGTCCCAAAAGGTGGCTTTGGCGACTGGACTCGGACAGAAGTGCCGGGGGAGGGGGAGCCACGGCCAACCCGCCTGCCGCCTCTTGCTCCCTCCCCCCCTCGCTCGCGCAACCGACAACCGCCATGCCAGTCAAAAGTCAATTGAGTATCGCGGCCTATCGCAGCGTCTCAAACGCCATGGGCTGGGGGCCATTTATGGAGCGTCTGGGAGAGAGAGATTTCAGGTTGATTGCTCTGCTCCACCAGCGCACATCACTGGGGGAAGGCAACTTTGCTGATCCCGTAGCCTGCCTGCCTGCTTGCTTGTCGCTGTCGTCCCGTCCAGAGTCCCTGAGCCGCGCGCGGGCTGCACATCAGAGGAAAAAAACAAAAAAAACACCCGACGACAGCGGCATGGCCCCTCGCTGGTCTCCATGGTTCTGGAGGGTCCTGTCCCAAAGAGCCAGCCAGCCAGCCAGCGCGTGCACGACCGCTGCTCGATCGCTTGACCCGGCGGGCGACCCAGGGGTCCCTCCCTTTCCCCGGCGGTTCCGCGGCGGGCGCACTCAGCCACTGGCCCACGGTAATGAATTGGGCCGAGCAGAGAAAACTCGATCAGATTTGCTAGGCGTGTGTGTGCCTGGCCTGGCGCAGCCGCAAGGATAGGGCGAAGCAAAGCTCTACGCTCCCAGGCTATTCCCAACGCCGTAAAGGCTCAGTTTGTCTTGGAACGCCATCCCTGCCGGCCACACGCATCAGTGGCGTTTGCTTGGTGTGCCCTCCAGAAGCCCTTCGACATACGCTACGTCGTCGGCGCGCCGCTTTATTGGCCGCGGGCGGCTCCACGGCTTCCGCCCCCCCCCCCC
>NW_008804545.1:6191243-6196692 GCF_000145635.1 Gaeumannomyces tritici R3-111a-1
GTCGCGTACTGTGCAGCACCGTGTGTGGGCACGTTGCTGGCGTTGGCGGCGCGATAGCACAATCAGGGCAGCGCCAGGGCACAATGAGGCCTCCTCGTGCGCCGGCGCCGGCCTGGCTTGCTGTTGAGCCCACCGTGCGCATGTCGTCACCGGTTGCCCGTCCCCCAGCTGTGGTCCCCACTGTCTTTCCAACCCTGGCCGAGCCGGGTCCCGCACGGTGGGTGGTGGGTGGGGACCTTCCCTCACTTTGCGGCTGCTGCTGCTGCCGCTGCTGCTGGCTCCTGCCTCGTCGAACCCGGACGCCCGCCATTGGGATTGCGCACGCCCCCTACCCCCCCTCCATGCACGCCCCACTCACATCCTGCTCTTTTTTCTTTTCTTTTTTTTGTCTTTTCTTTTGTGAGCCAGCAGCGTTCAAGCGTTTTTCCCTTTCGGTGCTGGACCCGCCCGCCCTCCTTGTCTCTCCTTGTCGAACCGCTGCCACCAGCTGGCTGCTATGACCTAACTCGCAGCGATGGCCACCATGGAGCATACCTGCTGGTGGTTATTTAGTGCTCGGGAGGCGTTCCTGGAGGTGAGATGCACGTATCTCCCCGTCAACAAACCGGGCCGGTACTTTGCATGTAAATCTTGGCCTGCCGCCCATCGACTTTCGCCTCACTTTGCGCAAAACCACAATCGCCATCTCCAAGAACCGCTAGCACCGCGAAGAAAAAGAAACGAGAAGCGCAAAGGGCCGATACTTGCACCCTGTTTATTTGCCCGTAGAGCCAGGGTCCAAGCACACCATCTCGGTATCTGTTCGTCTGCCTGCCTGTCTCTGGCCTAGCACACACCCTCTACCCCAGGACTGCCAGGGGAGCTAGCCAGACACCCAGGCATACAGGACAGCAGAGCAGCAGAGATAGACGGGGATAAACTCGAGGTCCACCTCCAACCAAGACCTGTCTGCGCACATCACCACCTCGAGCGTCTATCAACCACCTCCTTGGACACGAACAGACGGGTTGCTGGATCCGGGTGGGCGCCTCTCCAAGTCGGCCAGACGATTAGCGCAGAGTCAAACTGGGCCAGGACCTGCGCGTGTACCTGACTGCGCCCATCACCACCCCCTAACTACCTCCTCAAATTCTCTCAACCCGGCCGCCTCGCGACTAGCAGTTGGCGCTGCGAGCACAACGCCCCCCGCCCGCCCACACCGCACGCGGCCACTAGCCGACCGTCCTGATCGTCTTGTCCGGTCTGATCTGGACCGTATCAAATCCCCATTTACCGCCCGCCAGACCGCCAGTGTCGATCCCTTGCCTGTTTCGGTCTTGGTTCACGGCTCTTTCGCAAAAAAAAAAAAAAAAAAAAAAGTAGTCACCAGAGGAGAGAAAGAAAAACCAGCAGCCCTGGTCACCCCCATCTGCTCGACTTTTGGCACCCCCCAGCACCCCAGCAGGGCCCCCCTGTACAGTTGGTTGATGCCCCCCAGCTGCACCCCCTTTAGGCCGCTGTCTAGAAGGGACGTATCCTTCGTCGATCACTCGGTTTTGGGACCTCGTCAGAGGGTCCCACCTTGTCCCGCTGACCACAGAGGGAGTTGAGTACGCTAGCCTAGCCCCTCTGGAGGGGAGGTACCTGTTGGCCCTAGAACCCTGCTGGAGGATACCTGCAGCCGTCCTCTCCACCACCGCACCCGCTATCAGTCGTCCTATCCCATCCCACAACGCAGACACACACCACACACATTCGCATACATACACTCCGCCTGCCTCTCTTGCTTCGTCCAGAGACATAAGGATCGCTGATCTCCCATTCTCGCGGATCTCCCTTCTCAGTCTTGTCTCTTCACTACCAGAACCACATCGCCTCCCTCCAAGAAGACGGCACTGCCAGCGCCCATCTCTTCTTATCCCGCCACCGTCGCATCAGATCAGCACACAAAGCCTGCTTTAGATCTAGTCGCCGCTGCTCATCGTCGCCGCGGCATTGCACCTCACCTCGCACCAAGGGTCAGGAGCACCAAGAAGGAGCTGCTACACGAACACCAACCACTAAGCTCCCCTCCACCGCACTACCCACGACGCGGTAGTCGCCATAGCAGAGGGACCAAAAGGAATAGTTTTCACATCATGACGATGACGTTGGACCCGAACTCGCAACGCTTCGGCTCGATAAACTACGGCCACATGTCTTCCTACCCACCAAGCCAGCCGCACTTCACGAACCCGTGGTCAGCACCGGGCTCGTCGGCGGTTGGCGGCCCCAACGCCGCGCACGCCATGTATAGCAGCTCGCAGCCCGGTCTGAACCCGAACCCGTTGAGCCTAGACACCTTGACGAAGCACCACCAACACCAGGCGGCACCGCAACAGCAGCACGTCAGCAGAACGAGCGGCGGCAGCGCGGCTTCCATGTCTTCCTACGGCTCCGTCCCTGTGACGAGCGCATCCGCAGGCAGCCCTCACAGTATGGCCCACGTTGCCGCCCTTGCAGGAGGACCACAGGACTTACTCTCTTCATCTCAAGATCTCCTCAGCCTGGGTCGTCTGGCACCAGCAGTTAGCAACGTGCCGACCTCGGCGGGCTACGGCGATGCCCCGTACACGTCGGCATCCCCGATACACTCGACCTACGCAGCAACATCGCAGGCACCCTACGAGAGCATGGGCCGCTACGCGCCTGCCCCGATGCAGCAGCCCACATTCACCCTCGCATCCGACGCCGACAACGGCGCACGGAGGTATTCGCAAACGTCAGTTGAAACCAGACTAGGGTAGCTTGGCACCCGAGATGGCTAGCACGTAAAGGTACAAGATATACTAACACCCCAATCCCGAATACAGGAGCATCCCTCAGGATGACCGCACCCGGTTCGCAGATGCGCTGGAGGCCAGCCAGGGGATGCTTTCGATGAGCCAGGAGACCCCGCGCAACATCTATGGCCCCCCAGCAGGCGGCAGGTCACGAGGCTCGGCCGACTCTTACGGATTCCCCGCAACGCACTCGACCTCGTCTAGCGTATCGTCCTCCAGCGGATTCGGATACTATGGCGGCTCCGTCGACTCGAGCGTGAGCGACTACTCGACCGCCGGGTCCGACATCGAGTCGGTGGCCGCCCGGACGCTTCCGCGGCCCCAGGGCCTGCTGGGCCACCAGGTTCCTCCGGCGCCGCAGTCCATGATGGGGCAGTTCAGCTCCAAGGTTTCGAGCAGCACCCAGAAGAAGCACAAGTGCAAGGTTTGCGACAAGCGCTTCACGCGCCCCAGCTCGCTGCAGACGCACATGTACAGCCACACTGGCGAGAAGCGTAAGTGGTGTTTCCCTCGCCTCAGCCGGCCTGCCCTGTTTTCCTCGAGGTCAACGGATGGACGACTACCATAGCAGGATACAGACAAGATGCTAACACTTCCCCGGTCCCCCAAAATATAGCTTTCCAATGCGAGGTAGAAGGCTGTGGCCGTCACTTCTCGGTCGTGTCCAACCTCCGGCGGCACCGAAAGGTGCACAAGGGCGACGCGCGGTCTGAGGCTGGCTCCGAGGACCACCAATCCGACTAAGCGCCTGCGACGCCCTCTTCTCCCACCGCCGACCTTGCGGTCCCTGTCTGCGCGGTGCGCAAGGCCCAAGAAGACTCTCGATTACCACAGTTTCCAGCTTTTATTCACCCCGTAATCACGAGCGACAAGATATTCCTCGCCCTCTGGACATAGACAACCTTACGCACCTTTTAATTCACGTCCTTCGCTGTCCATAACTTATTTTACATCACTATTCTTCCAAAATCTGTCATGCCGCCGAACACCCAGGCATCCCACCACCGACCCATTTGCGAGCGAGCTTCGTTTCCTCCCTTCTCTGGGGACGCGCACAAATCCCACGCGATTCGACCCAAAGGTGATCGGCACACGCCGTCTCCGCACCGACCGCCGATCTTCCACGCGAGGTCTTGTGGCCCTCCCAACTTGGGCTGGGTCCCCATGAGCCCCCAACGCAGGCAATATCCTCAGGTATATTGCGAACAGGCAATCCACTCCACTCCCCTCCTTCGGGTAGGAGCCGGTGTCTTGTGTCTGTGTGGTGGTCTCTTGTCCAACGGATCGTGCGAGCGCGGGCGTCATGGGATGACCAGCTGTCCGCGCCTCTTGCTGATGACGGCGTGCTTCCCCTTTCTTCTACCATTCATGTCTGTCGCTCTTCATGACGTTGCCCGTCTTGGACCATGCATTTCTTTCCGAGTCCTCTTTATTTTTAACGGATACCCATTCAGTTCTGCTTCGAGCGAAATGGTTTCTGGTCTTTCCTTGTTCTTCCTCACTTTTGCTTTTTCCATTCCTCACCCTGTTTCCACTATTGTAGGTGAAGGCCTGGAGGGCCTCCCCATCATGATGAGTTTCAAGAGAAGAGAGGAGCAGATTGGGAAAACTGGGTGTCGATCGGGGCCCCATAAAAGGCGTTTCTGGAGTTTCTGCTTTTTTTTTTCTCTCCGCTATTGTTTCTGGTGTTGGCGCTGGCAGGACTAGGAGGGGACTTGCATGTCCATTCCAAGTTCCTTTCGCATTTCCAGCATTGCTTTGATATTTCCCCTATTTGCTTTTCGTTTTGCTCATTTTTTCACCGCCCTGAGGGAAGAGGCGGTCTCGGCTCGGATCTACGGTTGCTTTTTTTTCTTTTTTTTTTCCTGGCTTTCGGCTTACGGCGCTCACCCCATTCACTCGCTATCTGCAAAGGCCCTTGATAATCAGGGCACATAATTGTCTCTCGCTCACTTGGTCTCCTCCTTGTAACAGGAGGAAACCGCAAGCGCTCGCTCATAACGTTTTTAATGCTCCCCGCGGGGGGTTCTCAACACACACACTTACACATTTCGATACGCTCGCTCGGCGAGGTTGGGGGATAATCATGTACTACTAGATCTTCACGACCACGACATTATACCCGCCTGCACTACCTTATTACACTATTTTCTTGCACATCATCCAAACATGCCGTTTACCGTTGCAGGCTTGGTCGCATAGGACCCGGTTTGGAGGCGAGGGCGCGGGGGAGGGATCGGAGGCATTAGATGACGAGCCATCCATCTATTTTTGTCGTCTGCTGTCAGCTCCTCCCTCTTGCTTTTGGCTGCCCAATTTGATATTAACAGATAATGAAGGCGAGAACTACTACACAAGGCAATTGAATAGAAAAAGATCGGCAGTCACACACCTCCCTGGTCATCATCCCCAGTCCTTGTGTTATCGGTGGCGTTTGGGCTACCGGATGCATCCGCGCACTATTTTGCATTTTGTTTTTGGGCCTATCGTCGCCATCTCGCCCTACCCTCTCCCCGCCCTCTTGGGTACAACACCGGCCCCCACCTTGCCGCGACTGCTGCGCTGACTACTACTACTGCCCAACAGCAACAACCAGTAGCGTGACGGGTTTTTCGGTTCCCCATTCGGGGTGGCGATCGTCCCCCCCC
>NW_008804545.1:6197187-6203720 GCF_000145635.1 Gaeumannomyces tritici R3-111a-1
CCCCCCCTTCATTGCCTGACCTCCGCTGCAGTCGCGCCCGCCTAGATAGGTGTTGAGAGCCCAGTTTGGTGCTGACAACTTGACAGGCTGGCGGGGGTGGGAGGAGGGGGGAGGGGGGGAGGGATTCTATGCCGTGTGTGCCATGTGAGGTTTTTCGCCTCCCTGTTATCGGTTGAAGAGCAGGTTTTTTTTTTTTTGTCGTCTGTGGTAGGTAGGCGGTGGTGGGCTGTCTTCACGTTCTCACACCTCCCCACACCCCTGCTCAGCTTCTCTCCAATGATGGTTTGGGGAGGGATGCGATATCCAATCGAAGCGCGGGATCTCGCTCAGGATCGCGAACCGCGGCATCGCCCCCATTTTTGTTTGGTTGCGGGGCTTGCTTACTCCTTATCCTACTCTTGTGAACTACACAAATTCGTCACAATCCATTCATCATCACACCCCATCCCTCTCAAATATGGGAAGAGAGAAAAAGGAGGCGGGCTCGCGGGCGGGCGGGCAGCAGAATGAAGCAATGCGATTCTCCAATTGGGCGAATTGGTAGAGGATACTCGGACGGAACTTCCCAGTCACGCTGGTCGTGCTAGGCAACTATCTGCAAAGAGGGTGGAGGGTCCACATGCTAAGGCCCCAGCGTCCCTTTTTTTTTTTTTTTCTCCTTCCTTGTTCCGGCAAAAAGCTTTTGCTAAGCCTCACGTTTTGGGGGACTCGGCGACCCTACATATTCTTTCGCGAGCCTTATCCACCGTCGACATGAGAAAGAAAAAAAAGCCCGCGCGGCCTACAAGAGCACTGGAGGGGGAGGGAGAGAGAGATTGGGATGCGTGCGGGTGGGTTTGGGCGTGGGTGAGGGACCAATCTCTCTCTTTTCCTACCTACCTACAAAGTTGGCTTGTCCTCTTTTTCGCCTCCTTCCCCGCCTCTGGGCAGGATCTCTCCAAACGCAAAGCCCGAGAGGCCCACGAGCATTGGCTCGCTTGCGAGCGTTGTGTCCTCTCGCTCGACATATCTCGCACGTCTCTGGCCCTCTCGAATGTGTTTTTTTTACCAGGGTGGGCATGTGGGGACCAAGGACAAACGTGTAGACATTGTCCATCAATTCTTTCTCGTCCACCTGCCGTCTCCCTTCGAGTGAGGTCAAAAGCCTCCTAAATTCGGGCGTGTTTCCCCATTTGCGAGGGGTGGGGCGGCTCGGCTGCGTCGACTTTCCCATCCATGTCCGTCCGCTCTCCTCCCAAAAGCCGGAGCTGGAAGACGCACCCAACAAACGGAATTCGACTTTTGTTTGTCGATCTCGACTGCAAGGATCCAGCGTCCCCTCCCGGCAAAGAGGGACCGGACCCATTTGGCGTGTTTCATGTTTGGCTTCGCCGTCACCTCGGAAGCGGGGGATTGTCGATGATTTTTCCCGCGTTTGGGGAGGGACAACCACAGACGTGGAGGCCGTAGAATGGATATCTTTGTTGGCAAAAAAAAAAACCCCCCGCGGAGGGTCTAGCCCGAGAACCACATGTGCCGAGGTGTCAATATTATTCGGAATTATGTTTGCCACGTGCAATTGAAGACGTTTCAGCCGGCGTCGTTGTTGTGGGCAAGTAATGGCAGATCAAAATGCAACATGTCCATAATTTTTTCACCTACTTTTTTCTGCTATTTGTTCGTTTTTATCTCCAGGCAAGCTGGAATAAAACAAGATAAAATGCATTGTTTGCCGTTGTTTTTGTCTAACCGTGAGGACTACGCCGTCGTCCGATCTAGCACAACAGCCTTCCCGTGGCCGGCTCCTGTGCGAGGGACCCAGCGTTCGGACTTATTAGCCGCCTTCTAGGATTCCTTCTGCCGACACGCCGGGCTTAGGGAGCCAGCCCCATTTTGGAACATTAGCTACCTCCCAAAACCTGAAGTCGAGGCATCTCGATACCAGCCACCTATGGCGCTATCATGATAGCATGAACCCACCAAATGATGTCTCTCTGTGGCCTGCTAGGCAGGTATCTACCTACCCAGGTACCTACCTAGGCGCCTAGACTGCGGCACTCGTGGGTACCGGGACACCCGGGAGATGGCGACCGTTTCAACTGCGGTGGGGTGCTGTGGAGGAGGGCAGCTTCACGGCCACCCATTGGCCGAAAACAGCCAACCGACGAGGGAAAACAACGCTCTCCAGCACCGGTGATCAAAAAGCGGGTGGCCGCTCGCAAATGCCGGGGTATTTGTGCAAGCGACACATTCACACCCAGACATGGAGGGTGGTTGACACAGGCTTGTTATTTTTTCTTGTATTTTTTTATTTTATACTTTTCTTTATTTTGTACCCCATCACATCATGGCCAGCACGGAGCACTCCCGTTGGTCAGTCGGGCACAGCCCCCCCCCCCCCAATGACGAAAGGTGTCAGTTTCTGGGGCTGTGTTATGACGTAGGTGGAGCAATAACAGAGCGGAAGGAGGGGAGGTGGGGTGGGTTGGCATCGGGAGCCGGAGCCTTCCCTGCCAATCGAAGCATAAACGAGGTGGACCCTGGATTGTTCTTGGGAGCACTCGAGCTTCGAGCTCCGATTGAGGCTTTTTTGTTGGCTGCGGCAACGACCGTGGGCACGCTACCTTGGACCCTTCCTGCCTGCTCCCTGGGCCAGCTGAGCGATGGGTGGAGCAGAGGTTGCCCGTTAGTCACCGTCACGCCCGGATGCGTTGGGATGGCGAAAAAGATACATTTTTCAGTATATTTATCTGTTGAACCGTGGAGCCCGGCAAGGCTTACATCACACACGGTCCCGGGCTGTGTCCATACTGTTTGCTTTCCTTGGAAGGACGACCCCGGAGCCAGCCCCTAGGCACGGAGCGGTGGGGAGGGGCACCTTGAAACCACGACCCGAATGCACCTCCCCGGGACTTTGTGTGCCATTACAGCCACAGGCCGATCTGTTTCGTCCACGCCGATAGACGCCCCATACGTACCGCGTGTTTCGGGCGCGCGCAACCCTGCCCGGGCATAACACCGAAAAAGAATAGGGGGCCAACCGCCCGCCTGGGTCATTGTCAACGAAGTAAAAAAAAAGGCCCGAAGAACAGCACCCCGCGCAAGGAGGCACTGCGAACGAACAAACAGGGAAAAGAGAAAAAAAAACTTGGTTCTTTTGTGCACCGCCAGGCCGGATTCTCCGGGGACGACGGTAGTACATGCCAGTGCCACTAGCCCTAGGCACAAGACAGCGTCTCTGATCTTCAGGGTCCTGTCGCATCCGGCGCCGGACACGAAATTGGGGCTGAAGGGGCGTTGGATTGGGCCTAGGCGGTTTGTTTCTGCTGCAGTCTAAATGTTTTGTTTTTCTTGTTCCTTGATTGTTCCTTGCCTTTTTTCCTTTCGGGCTTCTTCCTGCTTTTCTCGACCCCTTCCATCCAAGCGAGGCGTCAAAGTTAGCCCAACCGGAGCTAGTGAGCAGTGCTGGCGTTGGCGCGCTGTGATGCAATAAGTACGGGCAAAAATGCTGGCCGCAGCGGGCTCTTGCAGCAGCACACGGGCAAACGATGGATAGCGCCCGCCCCCGCCGCCCTCCCTTTGCCGCCCGCTTTTGCCCACCGACAGCTAGGACGGGCAAGAGAGACATAATAATAATAATAATAACGGCCCCTCGTTTCTGTCTAGTACGGCGCGTTACTGCACGGCCTAGCTCGCTAGGTCGGTAGTCTCCCCATGGAAAAACAGGGCGCAGGCAGCTCCCCGCCCGCTCATTGGACAGTGCATGATGGTCTTGGGGTCTTGGGCATCCTCCAACGCCGACCGGGAGGGGTTTACCACGGATATGCAGAAACGGGGCCGGAAAGTGCGCGTGTCTGATGTGTCCACGCCATCTCATTCCCATCTCGTCCGTCCACCCATCCATCCATCCAAACCCCACGCCAGCGCAGAAGCACGCAGGGTCCATTGGGGTAAGCCACGCTGGCGCTAGAATGCAAGCGACAAGGGTCGAGAAACGCTGGTTGGGTGGGAACAGGAAAAAAAAAAAAATCTCATAGGGGACGGAAAACGCAACGACGGGAAAGCTCGTGTGTGACGAGGTCTTTCATGCTGCCATGCGCGGGGGGAAAAAGAAAGAAAGAGAGCCATGGCATTGTCCAAAATCCCATGCCGTCATCGCATTCCCCGCTCCTCCCCCTTCCAATCTCGGGTGGCATTCAGACAATGACTGCCACCCCCCGTCGGCCGCAGCAAGCCACCATGACCCTTGCAGGCTTGGTGGCGTGGCTTGGGAGTCTGTTAAAACTAAAAAAGAAAAAAAAAATACCGATGAAAAGTTCACAGGAAACAAATATGATCAATCCATGCGGTGCACGTGCTATCGATAATATCAGTGATGCAACTCGCGACGGAGGCAGCACTACGAAATTTGCCCATGTTGAGCAAGACGGCTGGGTAGCAGCGGCGGGGAGCAATTGGGGCTGGCTGGCTGGCTGGTTGGCTGACAACCAGGGGTGTCCTCCATTCCTCAGGTTGGAGGTGTCGTCAAAATAATCAAGCTCCCTATGACGTCAGAGGCGTCGCCGCCTATTCCGCTTCCGGGTCGCCTCTCAACAGGAACCACGCCCCGTGGGGTGGGCCCAGACGCCCGCCCGACGGCAAAAGTTAAAAATGCCACCCGCCCCACACGAGCGGGGCGGGATTGTGGTTTGTGTGTGCGTGTGTGGAGCTGGTACCTGGTACGCTCTGCCCAATCCGGCCTCACCACCACAACGAGGAATGGATGCATTGCCCGCTAAACCATGCTAGCAACGCCAGCGAATGCCCTCTTCTGGTAGGCAGGAAGTCCTGCCGCCCAACAGCGACAACAAGAAAAAAGAAAAAAACCGAGCTGTGCGTCGGCTTTGTGCTGCGGAGGACTCCCTTGGCTGGTTGTGCATGCAAATTTGCCCCTTCGCCGGATGCGGTCAGCATGTCTGTCATGCTTTTTGCGCCGGAGAGTCGTGGTGCCACGCAAGCCTCATCCAGAGGGGGGGATCTTGCCCGTCACCTGGGGGCGGGAAGGCAGCCAATATGCGTGCCCGCTAGGACAGCAACGCGTGTGCCACTAGGAAGGGATGTTTTTGCCACCTGGGAAAGGGGGCTCCAGGATCCAAAGAATGGAGATGCTTGCTTGGTTGGCGCACCGCCCTCGGCGGTTTGGGTGCCATGTCTGGGTCTTGCAGAGCATCAGCACCTACTGGCTGCCTTGGGTGATACCAGGCTACTAGGTGGTGTGCTAGTGAGAGGAGCGGTGAAGGACGGGTAGCAAGGGCAAAGGTCGTGGGGACTTGTGCCATGCGCCATGTTGAAGCGGATGCAGGACGGATGCAGGACGGATGCAGGAGCAGTTCCCATTCCGTAGCCGAGACTCGGTTGCTATCAGTTGCCGAACCTCGCCGGTTGGGACATCTTGGGAAGCCGTGATCCTCGCTGTCGCCCGTCTTTTGGCGGTTGTCGGCGGTCTGGAAATCTCCAGGGAGCCACGCGCTCGCCCTTGCCGCCGCGGTCGCCCGCCGAGGGCGCCGGCTCGCCTGTTCACGCTGTTGCTGAGGCACCCTGCAGCCCTGCGGCCCATGTTACTTTGACGGCTCCAGTGAGCCACGTGCGGACATGGTTTTATAGCTGCGTTGTCTACTTGAAGTTGATGTACTTTCTTTTCCCGTCCTCCTGGCCGGATCTGCGGACAAGCGGCCGCAGATCGACTAGGCGATCTGGCAGCCAGCGGATGAGGCTCTAATCGGTATACTGGACCATCCACATCCAAATACGGCGCCGCCACTGAGAACGAACCTCTCACACCTCCTGTTCGTAGCTCTCAGGGGTAACTAGACACGTAAATGGGGCGAGAGGGCTTCAAAGGCAATGGAGCATCTCTCAGGACCCGTCTGTTCTTGTTGGACACAGGACTCTAAGCGCGATCCCACCCAGACGTACATACTCAAACACGGACCATCCGGCGTTGTATCCAAGCCTACATAGCCTTCGAGCATGACAGACAGGGCTCTCCTAGCCGTAGCCTCCGTGTCGGGGACGTGACATCTCTCCGGCCCTTGATCTGCCAGCTCCAAGTTTCAGTTCGTGTGCAAGCACCTCCGCAGTGGCACAGCTGAAATGTGTCGACAATTGCGCGGCCTAAACAGCACATGGCTGCGAACAGCAGCTGGCTTCTTGGTCTCAAGTTGCATCCGATGGTCTCAATAACAAGGTCGCACGGTGATCCAGTAAGGGCATGCGCATCTGGGCGGGGGACTGCCATGAGGTTATCGACGCTTTGGGCAAGACTGCATGTGGGTTTACTGACAATACCGACTCCCAGCTGCGGGGTGACGTTCCAAAGGGAGGTGTAGACGTTCCAAAAGCAAAGGGCTGTGTTGCTGAAGGGCGACGCGAAGGCCTGCCATCTGTTGGAATGCCGACAAGGGTGAAACTGGCCAATGGCAAACACCCGTCAGCGGCACCACTGCCGCACCTCGTCGACGGCATGGTGTCCGGAGCAATGACCTGTAGCAACATATGCTCTCTCTCTCTCTCTC
>NW_008804545.1:6217861-6220226 GCF_000145635.1 Gaeumannomyces tritici R3-111a-1
GCTGCCGTCGCCGCCGTGGCGCAAGGGGAGGAGGAGGAGGAGGAGGAGGAGGAGGAGGAGGAGGAGGAGGAGGAGGAAGAAGAGGCGGCGGCCGGGCACTCGGCCGTCTGGGGACCCCAGTAACCGTGGTTGCAGTCCCCGAATATGACACGCCTATGCCAGCACATGTCCCCCTTTCTTTTTCTTTGGGAAGGTTTCTCGTGCTGTGGTGTGCAGTGCGAGCGGTGTGTCGCTTTTCTCTGCTCTCTTGTTGTTGCGATGTGTGCAGGGTGGTCTTTTTGGGCGGCTTTCTGATACTTGGTGATAGCCTCTCCTGGACTGGTCCGTCCCAGCTGTCTCGGGTGTCTATCTGAACTCGGATAATCTAGGCCCAAGGCCAAAAAAAGGACAGGCAAGACAACGAGACTGGCGGCAGTGCAGAATAGGGCAAGACCTTCCACAGCTCACGGCAGCCGCACGATTTACATGGCGGACAACACGGGGGAGCTTAGCTGTCAGTTGGCTGATGCGTTGTTGTTTGATCCTGGGTGCAGGGTAGCAACTCGTGTTTGTGCGCTAGCAGGCCGAGCTGAGGGTGATAAACAAACACGGTAGATGATATGACGTTCTCTGTCTCGGGAGGTGGGGAAGCAAACATGAAAAGAAGGGAGGAGAGAAAAGTAAAAAAGTAAAAACACGGGTGACAGAGACGGTCCCCAAAATGGAAACAGGACGCCTCTGGAGGAGAGGAGGGGGCGGAATCCTGCGCCGCGTCTGCGTCGACAAGGGGGCGGGAGCGGCCCAGAAGCTTCAGGGGAGGGCTGGGTAGAGTTTCCCGTCATCTCGAGGCGCGTTCGGGCCTGCGCCGGGTGGGCTGGTGCTGTCACAGGCAAGAAGAAGAAGAATCGAGATGGGATGATGAAGCCGCAGATGGGGGATGTGTGACACACAAAGGGGGTGGGGGATAAAAAACAAAAAGAAAAGAAGAAAAATGGAAGTGGTTTGGCACAACAAGGCTGCCTGCATGGGAAGGAAATTAACGGGCGGAAAATTGCTAGTTGACTTTGGAGAGGAATGCGGCTGCTTATGGCCCATTAAACAGAGGCAAATGACGGCGAAGCCAAACGCTGCCACTATTATAGTGGATGGAGTTGAGGACGGGACGGCGTTGACAAAGTTCAACTCGTAGGTGTGAATGTGAAGCCCCAGGGCATGCCCAAGGAATGGTAACATTCCTCCAAGCGTCGAGCTGAGTAGTCTTCCAGTTGAGAAGGTCGGATAACACCGGCTATCAACAAGAATGGGGGCAAAAAGAAAGGAGCGCCAGCCATGGAGTGGATGTTTTCCTCACCAAACCATTTTTACTGGCGCCAAGTTGGGGGCACCTGATTTCTCCCGAAAGACTTTGCGCATCCCCCTCGTGCAACCATTCCTTTTTTTTCAAGCAATGCGTTTGGGATACGAGGCGCGCCAGACATCGGGAACATATTGTGAAAGAAAGCATGGCCGCGTTCGGATATGGCCGCGACGCAGGGGGGATAAGCTGGCAAGCATCAGCCGGACTGCTTCAGACCTTGTCGTCCAGGTTAGTTTGCGTTTGCTCTCTTTTCATCCCTCCCCCTCCTCGCGACTCGGGCCCAAAAAGGACAGTTAAACAACAAAGCCGTCCGACCCCGGAGGACGCCCGCTACCTTTCTAGAGACGCAGCCCTCGCGTTCGCTTCCGCAACCGACCCCTCCTCCTCCTCTCTAGGGGCGGGGGATGCCGTCCCCGCGGCGGCGAGCTTGGCCAGGTGGCCGCTGTCCATGACCTCGCAAAAGTCCCTGGCCCACGCCAGCCGCGGCGGCGGTAGTCCGGCCGCCGCCGCCGCCGCCGCCGCCTCGGAGACGTGGGGCACGTGGAACCCGAGCCTGGACAGGCACCTGAGCAAGGCACTGCTGCCCTCGGCCCCGCCTTCGTCCGCCATGACGACGCCGGCCGACGCCTCCAGGAGGCACTCCAGGTCCGTGGTGGAGTCCCCAAAGTAGACGGTCGTCCTCGCCCCGCTGCCGCCTCTGCTGTCACGTCTGTCCAGGAACGCCCTAAGCTTGTCCGCCGACGTCGTCAGGGCCGCGTGCCTGTCGCCACCGCCTCCCTCCCCCTCCGGACCCCTCACCAGCGGCCCGCCGATGGAACCGTCCGCCATGATGTCGTTGCTGATGACCTCGGAGACGACGGCGGCGGCCCCGTCCCTGCCCCCGCCCGGCCCGTCGCACATGGACACCACGCCGCGGATGAAGGCCGCGGACCAGTTAACCGACAGCACCGCCACGGTCGCGCCGCCGCCGCCATTGCCGGCGGCGTCCCTCAAAAAGGCGGCGAACCCGGGGCGGAAGGCGGCGGCAGC
>NW_008804545.1:6220466-6236598 GCF_000145635.1 Gaeumannomyces tritici R3-111a-1
GGCGCGCAGGCTGGCCAGGAAGGCGCGCTCGGCGGCCACGGTGCGGCGGTCCGCCTCGGCGGGCTCGAAGGCGGCCGCGTGGCGCGCGTGGTCCGCCGCGTACGACGACACGATCCAGTCCCAGGTGGCCTGGCGGCTGGTGCTGGTGCTGGTGCTGGTGCTGTCTTGGTGGTGCTCCGTGGTGGTGGTGGTGGTGGGATGCCCGCCATGGTCGTCGTAGTGGTGCTGTTGTTGTTGGCTCTGTTGGCTCTGTTGCTGGCGGGAGACGGCAAAGGCGCCCAGGCAGGCGATGGTGTCCTTGGCCGTGATGGTGCCGTCAAAGTCGAGCACGATGTCCATTGCGGTGGGGTCGAAAAGGCGTCAAAAAGTCAAAATTGCCTGGTTGGCCCAGCTGGCGTGTTATGCTGTAGCTTCAGGCTGCTATCTGGGTATCGAAGTAGGGAGCAGGCAGGGATTCAAGTAAAGGAGAACAATTCCAGGCTTTTGATATCGTATGGGGGCGACGTGACGGCGAGTCCAAGGCTCACTCACCAAAACACGGCATACGTCAGCCATGTCAGGACGCTCGGCAGTTTGGCCAAACAAGCTATCACTTTTCTTTCCTTCTCCAAGTCGTCAATCGTGCTCGCCAGCAGAGCCCCACATGGACGAAGGTCTCGCATTCCACTGCATGCAAACACACGGACGTGAAATGCTGTGCCACCATCGTCTATGTTTTATGGAAAACTCCCGAGGGAGCTGGTAGGAGTGAAACAGAAATAAGCAGGATTTGGTGCACGGATGGCCTCCCAGACCAACAAAACGCCATGATTGTATAGCCGCATAACGATGTGGAACCGCACAAGAGCACCAAGGAGAAGATCCGTACGGACATGGAATCAGAGCACGTCTTCCATCTTGACGTCGCCTTCCTCGTCGTCGTCGTCGGCGTCGGCGTCCTCCACCACGGGCGCCATGACATCGTCCCCGTTCTGGGCCGAGATGTTTTTGGAGCGGGCGACGTCCTTTGTCAGTGACCAAGTGTTGGCAAACCTGCCCGTCCTGTGCAGCTCCGCGACCTTCTCGAGCGTTTGCCTCAGATATGCCTCGGGCTGCCTTAGGGTGTGGCGGAGCGTCTTCATGGGCCAGTACGTGTGCTTGGCGAAGCATATGAAGATCTGATCCAGCAGCTCGTTTTCGGCCATACGAGTCGTCTTCATATCCACCCTCTTTGCCTTGGTCGGCGCAGGAGCCTGTGCGGCGGCGGGCTGGGCGGGACAAACAAGAAGCTGTCAGAATCTGGCACAAAGCAAACTCCAGGTGAGCGCGAGCACAACTTACGATAAAGTTCTGCAGCCTGTTCTGGGCGGCGAGACCGCCGCGCTCGAGCGAGTTGAGCGAGATGTTGGTCTCGTCGATAAAGGTGACGGTGGCGGTGGGCTTGGAGGCCTCGATGGCCCTCAGGGCAAGCATGTGGTCCGTCTCGGGGTTGTCGACGGGGATGCAGTTGAGCTCGTGGCGGACGCGGCCGGCAATCTTTGTCTTTTTGGGGATGGACTTTTTGAAGGTGGGCCGGCGCGGTCCCCTACGACGGCCGCCGGGGAACTTTGGCCTCTCGGCGGGCTTGTCGGGCCTGGGCTGGCGGAGCAGCTTGGCGGGCACGCCGGCGGCGGCGGCCTCGGCGCGGGCGCGGTTTTTCTCCTTGTAGTGCGGCAGGTCCTGCTCCGAAAAGATGAAGGTGTTGTTGACGCGCATCTCGGTGACCTTGAGGTCGTACTCCTTGGGCACCAGCTGGTGCTGGGCCAGGTTGCTGTGCAGCAGCATGCGCAGGCGCGGCGTGGGCTGGTTCGTCTTGGGGTCGACCTCGTACCACTGGCGGATGCGGCCGACCTCGATCTCGGCGTCGTCGGGGAGCTTGTCCCAGGCCTCCCAGACATAGTTGGGCACGCGTGCCAGGTACATGTTGTCATATTTTGGGTCGTCAGCCGCCTTGTCGTAGAACTCGAGGTCGCCGCCCTCCTCGAGCGGGTCGTCCTCGGCAGCCTCGTCGCCCTCGATGAAGGGCTCCTCATCGTCGTCGCCGCGCTCGGGCTTGATCTTGATGTCGGACATGTTGTCGAGCCTGGGGGCTGGCAGCGCGCGCCCCAGCGGCGGTTGGTCGGTCGGTCGATTGGTCAGTCAGCCCGTCGGTATTGGCTAGTCAGTAGTCTGTCGGCGGGTGTGGTGGCGCGTCGGTTCAGCGCAGGAAGAGTGTGTTGGTTGGTGGTGTTGTGTTGTGTTTGTTTTTTTGGCTTCTGCTTTTTGTCGCAGGCAGGACCTGGCGGCGGCGGCGGCGCTTTGATGGAATGCAATGCACCAATGCGACGAAATGCGCTCCATTTAGCCGCATCCGGTAGGCTGCAATGGATTATTAGACTGCGTCTGGGACGGATTACGTAAAGCTAGCCCCAGCCGCTGCACCAAAGTCGCGGCCGGATTCGCCACTTGAGCCCGCCGCGCTTTCTGCTTTCTCCGCTGACAATTGACCACAACCAAGTTGGCACCGCCTCAATTCTTCCTGCTCAAAAGTCCCGACAACCCGATTGATTCATATCGTGTCGCCTTCAACCCACGTAGATTATCGTATCATCTCTTCAGCCCGTCTCTCTCCAGCCTCAATCATCCTCGACGCTCTCTCGGTTGCCGCTTTGTCGAATCCAGTTATCGCGTTGCTGTCGTCTGCCCCTCCTTGGTGCCCTCCTTGGTCTCCTTGGTCTGAGCGCGTGTTGAGCAGCCATCATGTCTTCGGCAGAGGAGCAGGAAATCCTGGCTCGCATCGGCCAGCTTGCCGGTAAGATGCGATATTTGAAGGCCGAAAGCATGGCCAGATGACGGCCGGAAGCGAGCGTCTCCAATGCTGACCCATGTGCGCTCATTTGCGCCTTCACCTTGATAGGACAGATCAACCGTCACAAGAACCAACAGGCCGGCGTGGCCACCAGCCCAGCCCATCACTACCACCCTTACCACTGTATGTCCTCGCGATGCGCCTGTCCAGGACGAGACTCTAACCGGCCACAAGCCCCGACCAATGCATACTCCTCGTGGGGTCGCGGCGCCGGGGGGTATCAGGCACGAGGCGGTCGTGGAGCCAAGGTTGCCCCGCATCGCCATCGGTCTCTTGTCCTCAACAACACAGCAAACCACAACGGCGCCGTCCAGCCCGGCGGCAGCACCAAGCACGACCCCGACTCGGGCGCCAACTCGGACGCGTCCACCTCTTCCTGGGTTACGAAGAAGGACCGGCACTTGCAGCTGATCAACCCCGCCGTGTACGAGAAGGAGGCCCAGGCCCGGACCAAGGCCATGGCCGAGTCGACGCGCCAGAAGGAGCGGGCCGTGGACGATCGCGAGCGCTCCAAGCTGTTGGCCCACCTCGGCGGGGGTGTCACGCCGGCTACCCCCGTAGGCTATGCTAACACGCGCCCGAACGCGCAGTACGAGGTCGTTGTTGACGGAATCCGGTTCAACGTGGCCAAGAACGGGAGTAAACTCGTCAAGATTATCGGCACGTCTTTCTGCCTTTCTGCCGGGTTCTCATTGTCTATTCGTCCATAAGGCAAGGCTAACATGACGCCTGTTCAGACAACAACGCGCCCAAAGCCACCCCCAAGATGGCCGTCGTGGGCGGAGTCAAGTTCTACCGCAGTCGTAACGGCAATCTGTATAGACATGGCATCGTCAAAGCCCAGCGGTATGGCTCCCGATCCCATGTGGCCGGAACGCTTACCGAGAATCTGTCTAGGCGATCCGGAACGGTCCGCAAGGTGGACACGCCATGCCGGATGTTCTCCATGACTGGTATCTTTCATCTCCATCCCCAGTTCTTTTTGGCTTTACCCCCTTGCTAGCGGGCGGAGCACCTCGGCGCCTTCCTCTTGCAGCGACGCACGGCTTGTTCCTAAGCGAGCGCACCGAGTGCAGGCGCAGCCGCTCCTTGGCTCCTTGATGGGTAACCGCACTAACCACAGCTATCTTGTCCTTCGTTTTCCTCGTTTTCTCGTCTTCTCTTTTAGGATCATGCACAAATGGCCCTCGTTGCCGCTACATACACGACCCAGCCAAGGTGGCGATATGCAGAGACTTTCTCGTCACGGGCGACTGTGTCAGTGGCGGCTCGTGCGACCTTTCCCACGAGTTGACGGATGAGCGGACGCCGGCATGCGTTCATTACGCCAAGGGCAAGTGCACAAACCCCGACTGCCGGTATGCTCACATGCAAGTGACTCCAGGAGCGCCGGTGTGCCGAGACTTTGGTATGCTCGGATACTGCAGCAAAGGCGCCAACTGTGACGAACGCCACGTGTTCGAATGTCCCGACTTCAGCAACACAGGTGTCTGTAAGACAAAGGGCTGTAAGCTCCCGCATCGGGAGAGGGCAAGCGTCCTTCGCAAGGCGGGAGCGACAGCAGGCGACAACGACGTGGACATGGCGGACATATCAAGCGACGAGGACGGCGAGTCGGTTGATAGCAACGATGTCGACTCGGATGCTGTGGACGAGTTTTTAGGGGACGATGCTTCTGAACAAGTTTTCGATCCCAACCAGGAGTACATCCAGCTCTAAGCGTTGTTTGCTGCAACTGGTGGCTCCACTGATGGCTCCAACCAGCTACGTCTCCTTTTTTTGCATCGTTGGCTATTCTTCCCAACCGCCGCGGTCTTTCGGTGTCCGGTCCGTCGGATGCTGGCTCTCTCTATGCCCCGTGTTCGGCAGGCGGGTCCCATCATGACGTGGGCAGGTTTGGGAAGCAGGAGCAAGCCGAGACTCGTGTCTTGAGCATTTTGTTGGTTTTAACTGGACAAGACAGCTGGCGTTGGGTTGGGGACAGCACGATAGCATTTGATAGAGCAGAAAAAGAAAAGAGGGATAAAATTGGAAAGAAATACAATGACGTGTGCTTGGTGATATTTGCAGGATGCACGACATGGGGTGATGCGCAGCAGCAGGCGGCAGACTGCAAGTGGATTGCAGGGTCTCGACTGGTGCCTCTCGACTGGTCCATCCATGGCAGCACGCAGGGTCGGCGCCGGGAGAGATGGTCGACGCCGGGCTGGCGCTGGGGGTGCACCGCCTTAACTCAGCCTCCACTTGGATCAATATGCCGGCGGCTAGCCTGGCACCCTGCTAACGAGGGCGCCCCCGGCACACCAACCAGCAGCTGAAGGTGCGGGATGGGGGGCCCTTGTTTTCAATGCGACGCTACGTAATCCCAAAGCCAGCGCGGCTGGCCGTCACCTCATGTCGTGTCAAGGTCGAGGCGACGTTGGCGCCGGACAGAGTTGCAACTTCTTTGTCACTTTTCTTTGGACAAAAAGGCCGCCAACAACTGCTCGCTCTTTCTCGCTTTTGGCTTTCTTCATTTGCCAGCCACTCACTACACAACCCCGCAAATTCAGCCGCAGCCGCAATCGAGTCGAGGCAAGTCGCGTTGGAGTTTGCGACGTCAGGACCATCAAACACGGGCTCACCACCATAAGAGGTTGTCCGGTTTCCCACAAAGTCGAGATTCTAGATCTAGACAGATCATCCCTAGACAGGCTCGGAGCAGGCCTACGTCGTGGGGGGGAAAAGAAAAGAAGCGCACGCGCCAAGCAACAAACGACAACTAGAAACGGGAAAGGGGGCGGATAAAATGGGGCTGCGCGACCTCCTCAAGAAGAAGGACAAGGATGGCGACGAGGGCGGCGGGCCGGCCGAGAAGCAGCAGCAGCAGCACCAGGGGGCGGCAGGCGGCGACGACGACCACCTGGCGCGGCCGCCCGACTTCAAGTTCATCCGGTCCGACACGCACAGCGCCGAGGTGATCCACCCGCCCAGCGCCCCCGTGACGCCCAAGGTAACCGCGCCCGGCGGCGACAGCGGCAGCATCAGCGGCGGCGAAGGTGGTGGTAGCGGGCGGCGGAGCTTCTTTGGCGGATCGTCGTCATCGTCGTCACGGAAGCGTGACCAGTCGACGACGACGACAACGACGGGCCACCTGGGCTCCGGGGAGGAGAAGAAGGAAAAGGGCCTGCGGCGGCTGTCGCAGAAGCTCCACCTGACTCGGAGCAGTGGTGGCACGTCGAGCGAGAACGTGCCGCAGGACCTGCCCGAGATCGTGGTCGCGCCGGCGGTTGGTAGCGGGGACGGGGACGGGGACGGGGACGGCAACGAGGCGCAGTGGGAGCAGCGCGCGACGCTGCTGGCGCGCGAGAACGAGCGCGTGCGCAGCCGGCCCGGCTCGCCCGACGGCGGCGGCGGCGGCGACCTGGCGGGCGGGCTGGGGAGCATGGAAATAGGGGACGGCGGCGGCGGCGCGGCTGGCGGCAGCGGTGGGAGGAAGAGGAGCGCCAGCGCCGTGTCGACAAAGGCCATCGATGACGACATCCAAGAAGCCATCCGGCTGCACGAGGCCGGGGACCTGGAGCGGTCGACGGTGCTGTTCGGCCGGCTCGCCGACCCGCAGGGGGCCAACAACCCGCTCAGCCAGGTGCTGTACGGCCTTGCGCTACGGTAAACTACTGTGTCCCCCTGTCTCTTTGTCTTGTTCCGTTTTTTTTTTTTTTTTTCACTCCGACTTCAAAAAAAAACAGACACGGCTGGGGCTGCGAGCCCGACCAGGCCGGGGCGGTCCACTACCTCTCCAAAGCGGCGGCCAACGCCGCGACGGTCGAGACGCTGGCGCTGCAGGCGGGCATGAAGAAGGGCGGCGCCGCAAAGGGCGAGCTGGTGCTGGCCATCTTTGAGCTGGCCAATTGCTTCCGCCATGGATGGGGCGTGCCCAAGGACGCGGTGGCGGCCAAGCAGGTGAGAGAGAGAGAGCTCCGTTTTCTTTTGTTTGTTTTGTTTCTTTGTTTGTTTTGTTTTTCTCATACGCGCCTCCTTTTTATCGAGGGCGAGCTTTGTTGTTGTTATCATCGGCGACCAGACCGCAGAGGGTATCCCGTCACGGAAGCATGGGGCCAGCAGAAGCCAGCAGAAGAATAGCGCACCACCGGCCGGCCCTCCCCGGTTCGACGCTTCCTTGTCTCCCGGACTAGCTGCTGACCAGCTCACACAAACAGTACTACGAAACGGCGGCAAACCTTGGCGACACAGGTATGTGGCTAGCCGGGCTCGGGGCCGAGACCCCGGCCCCCCCGGGCGAGGCTGTCGACTTCCCCAATCCCGAGCCCGATCCCCGGCGGCCTGGGCTCGGCTTGCTTGCTTGCTTGCTTGCTTGGCATGGATGGCCCACGGGCGGAGCTGAAAAAAAAAAGCTGACAGATGTGTCTCCTTCTCACACGCTGCCAAGACGCCATGAACGAGGTGGCATGGTGCTACCTGGAGGGGTTTGGCTGCAAGAAGGACAAGGTAAGAAGAGAAACAGGGATGTTGCTGCTGCTGCCACTGCTGTTGTTGTTGTTGTTACTGCTGCTGCTGCTGCTCCTGCTGCTACTGCTCCTGCACATGGCGTCACAGAATTGCGCCCCTCCCGGTCCATCACGGCCGACCGACGACGCCGCCGCCCCGTTTTCCCCGTGTCATCAAACACGATGCCTGCCGCGAGCGTCGTCGCCGTGTCACCTTGCGTTATGCGTGCGTGGTTCTCTGTCTGCGCGTGGGCGGACCCATTGGCAGGCCCATCCCCTAACCCACTGCAGGAAAGCAAAGCAAAGCAAAGCAAAGCAAAGCAAAGCAGCAGCAAGCAGCCCGAGCCCAGGGCAGTGTGCATCGTGCAGCCCAGCCCAGCCCCGAGGGGGGAAGGGGACGACGCACGCATGGTACCTTGCCTAGCTCGACCGGTCGTGGCCCATCTCTCTCTCTCTCGCTCTCCCTCTTCCTATGGGTTGGGCAGCAACGCGCCGCACCACCCTCGCTCGGCCGTGGGCAAATCGGAGCCCTCCCCACGCAGTCTTTCGACATCACATGAGGATTGGCTCTGCCCAAAGCTAATTTTTTTGGTGTCTTCCTTTTGTGCAAAAATAGTTCGCGTCCGCAAAGTACTACCGCCTCGCCGAGAAAAACGGACACAAGACGCTGGGGAACTCGTGGTACGTATCTCTTTTTTTCTTTTTCTTTTTTGTTACTCGCTCATTGTGTTGAGATGTTTTGTTTTGTTTTCCTGCAAGCCCCCTTTTTTCCCCTCCAAAGCCCGAGGCCATCACCAAAAAGGATTGAAGGTGCATTCCCTTCCCCTTCCATCCCAAAGTACCTCGACTACCTGTTGTTTGTTTTTTTCCACTACCCACCACACGCGTCCTGTGTTTCTCCCCCATGTGCAGGCGGCACCAGTGGCAGCAGCAGTAGCAGCTCTCCCTTCCCCGCGCGGCCATCTTGAGAGGCCACACCCACCTGCCAGCCCATCCCAGACCCGCATCACCTTCTTGACAAGCGTGCATGGTGTGCGGCTGCTCCGTCGCAGATGACATGCACCTCGTCGGCTTGATAGGCCCGCGCGACAAAACAAAACAAACGAGAAGCCGCTGTCGGCGACCCTCCCCTTCGGCTGCCTGCAGCTCTGGCGGGCCAATGTTTGCGGCCCTCCTGGTCATGCATCGGCGCATCATCCATTCTTGTTTTTCTTTTCCCTCTCTCCCAGCCAGTTGCTTTCCCGTCCGCCCTGCTTTTCTTTGGCTGGACGAGAATGCTTCTGTCGGAAAGGATGCCCATCATCATCGTCCCCTTTTTCCCTCGCTTCCTCTTCCTCCTCGTCCACCACCCCTCGAGAGAAAGACGCACACGCCCCTCTCCCCTCATGGCGCCGCCGCCGCCCGCCGCCCGCCGCCCATGCCATCTGCAATGCCATGCCATGCCATGCCATGCTATGCCAACGGCTGCATAATGCGGGATTGCTGCCCACGCTACTGTGCCTCAAGCGAGCGCGCTCGCCACCACCTCTGACCAGCCTCTGACCATGTTGTCGGCCTCGGGCCAGTTGGAGCCCGCAGGCCCCTGCCGGAGACACTTGACTGCCCCTCGGCGTCGCGCAGTTGCGCGGATGCTACCATTTTGTCTTTGCTTTTTTTCTCCCTTGTCCCCTTCTTGCCTTTTTTGTTCTGTTGTTTACGCATTCCCCCCTCGCCAGCTCAAGCCGGAATTGCTTGGAGGACAGTCGATAATGGGAGAGTGCATGCTGCATGCTTCATGCTATTTTTTTATTTTTTTCTCTCCTTGTTGCCCAACGCGCGGAGATGGGTTAGGAGAGAGAGACAGAGAGACGCACTGAAATGTGTTCCTCGGAAATGCTGACCCTTTTGTTGTTGTTTTCTTTTCTTGCTTCGGCACGGACAGGATCTGGAAGGACAAGTACGACCCCGGCAAGGGCGGGAAGAAGTGACAAGAGTATACGTACAGTACCACGGGTACACACAAGCACACGCACGCCCGCGGGAGATCACACACCGGTCGAGCTTTGTTATGGGTATGCAACTATCGAGGCTTCGTTGTGCGCCCAATGGGGGACGCCAATCCTACCGTACCCTCTTTCCTCGAGGGACGGCGAGGTACTTGGGGGCTGCTGCTGATCTCCCCTCCACTCCCTTCCCCTCCCCGTATTCCGGGCCCTCCCCAATCCCCCACCAACAGCATCTCTTGTCTGGCAGCCATCCACTCCGGCTTGCATTAGGGGGGAAGGACGGACCTCTCTTTTTTTTGCCGCTTTGGGAGAGATCTCGTGTTTGCCACCGTCTGGACTTGCCCTCTTTCTTGGCTTGTCCGGTCTGGACCCTGAGGCGAATGGCCGTTTGGCGATTGCTTCTTTTGTTTGTTTATTTTCCTTTTTTTTTCTTTGCATCCTGTTGGTTTTAGGGTTATCTTCTTTCTTGGATTTTAGTCCCTTTGTTTGCCACCTGTTCCCGGGGACGCGTCCCCTTTCCGCTGGCGCAGGCGTGGCTGCGCACACTCCCCCCACTCGGTCAGAAGACAAATGTCCGCGGGGGAGCGACGAGGACGGGTCATTCACTCATTCATCGACGATTGAAACCGGCCAAAACGGTCCCCCTCGGGGAGGAACGGAACCAACGGGTGACATGATGGAAGGGCGGTCAACCAAAAAAAAAAATGAACAGTCGTTTGTTATTGCCTTTGTGCGGTCTACTGTGGATCGGGCCAGAGTCGAATTGAGAGCAGAGCAGAGCAGAGCAGAGCAGAGCAGAGCAGAGCAGAGAAAAGCAGGCGTGTGCGCATCGTCACTTGGTTCAGATGTCCCGGGTATAACGTTTGTTCCGTCCGGCTGGCGCAGCGAGGCTGGTAAATAAAATAAATTTGTTAATGGAATCCTTGGTCCATTTTTGCAACATATGCAAGGGTCCTGTGTCGGCGGCCGGCGGATGCCTGGTCATTTCCTTGTTCCCTTTCTCATCGCAGCCCGCCGCGCTTTTGATCCCGACGGTCCTGCTCCTTGGCGCAAAAGAAAGAAAAGAAAAAAAAAAGCAGTGGTAGCAGCGTCCAGGTGCCGAGGGGCGCCATGCGCAAGGAGGGTGGAAGTATGAGGTGAGAACGAGACCACAAGGTGAGACACCATAGAGCAACGACCGCTCCGTCGGCAGTTCCCACTCTGCTTGCTTGCTGCCCTCCCCTCGCCGCTCAGCTGCATGCGCGGGCGCGTGGGGTGGGCAGGCCCGGGACGCCGCCAGCCACAACTCTGTACGTTGGGTAGGTAGGCTATAACCCGCAGGTCTCCCCCCTGTGGGAGCTTACTTACCTATAGCTATACAGTAGTCTGTTAAGGTTCTTACCGGGACTTTTTTTTTTTTTTCCTTCCTTGCTCACTTTCTGTTTCTGTTACACCCAGTTTCTGTCAGGAAAATCATCCGCGCATGTCGATCCTGGTCAGCTGAAGCAGGCGGGCTGCGCCGGGGCGGCGTCTTCGGTCCGACGTGGATGTCTTTTTGTGGAGACGAATCTTTGGAAGCAAACTCGGCTCTTTTATTTGGCCCTCGTCGCCGGCATTAGTCCAAGTTCTTTCTTTCTCTGTATATCACCGGAATGGTGAGCCCCGGGGGGAGGGAAGAAATCTGAAATCTCACCTCACTCCACCCAATCATTCCAACCTGATTGGATTGCCCTCTGTAAGCCTTGGGATATGCACTGATACCTACCACTCGCCCGTCAGGCAGCCTCGAGCACTTGCTTCTTCTTCTCCGGTTCGTTCCCTCCCCCATGGACGGCGACGCAATGCGCGGCGCACAACACAGCCCAGCCCGACCCAGCCAATTTTTTTTTTTCCCTCATCGCGTGCATGGCCAAGATTTCCGAACCAACCTATGTGACTGGATCCCCCTATTTCTCCGCCGCCCGCCCGTCCCGCCATACAAAAAAAAAGAGAGAAAAAAAGAGAGAAAAAAAGAGAGAAAAAAAGAGAGAAAAAAAGAGAGAAAAAAAGAGAGAAAAAAAAGCGCTATCCACAAAATTGTACAGTGAACCATCGTCGAAGCTGGTCCCGTGCGAGCAGGCAGGCAGGACCACAAGATATACCGACATCATGGGCCGGCCTGAGTTACACCCACCAAAGCCCAAACAAAAAAGTGTAGTGGTGGTGGCATCCAAAAGTTCCAAGGCAACCGACACTCAAGCCAAACTCAATCCAGCAGGTCCGAGACCGCACGGCTGTGGTAGTGTGGCAGCTGGACAACTTTCCCTGCCCCATCCACCCATTCCGTCCTTCCCCCCCACCAACCATGTTGATTGTCTGAGACAGTACCTGCCTGCCTGCCTACCTACCTACCTACCTACCTACCTACCCACGGGCAGCAAGCATACGCGGTGACGACACCGGCGTCTTTGCTTCCCCCCTCCCCTTCCCTAGATAGATAGCCACGCTAGGTTTGAAACATTGCAGAACGCCCGCTAGCAGGGCTGTCCGAGTGAGGGGATGACACCGCCACCCACCATCATCGCCATTGTCTCGCGGAGGAATACCCAAGCTTGTCTGGAACGGTACCTTGCCTGTCTTACCTAGGTACCTACCTTCCGACCTACCTACCGACCTACCTACCTCTCGGGAAACCCATGGGCGCATGCCCGGAAAATGTCTTCATATGACGGTAGAGCGAGCCCAAGCCGTCGGGCATCCTTCACTCCATCCGTCCCACCCCCTCCTCGGCTACGTGCTTATGTCTTGATGACTGATGATGCCCTCGTCGGGCCTCTACAGTCCTCGACCTCGATCACCATCACGACGCACACCATTACCATACACACACACCTTTTTTTGTTATTGGCAAAAAGCCAAGTTATGAAACATCACAATAGAGCAGGTGACTGGGTAGCAAGTGATAATGCAGTGCCCAAGAATCAGCCAACTGTCTTGTTTCAATCGGACTTGTTTGTATGGCAACTCTTTCGTCGAATTGGTGTGACATATGAGAGGAACTCTGGATCTAGACTAGGGTTGGAAATCTTGATAGAGAAAAAGAAAAGGTTGTCGTTGAGACAAAAGCGTAGGCTGTGCTTGCACAAACCCACCGTCTGAGATCACCCTCCTCGGCCTCTCCCGTAGGAAAAGGCTGTTGGTGACTCGCTCCTCGTGTCGGACAAAGGAAAAGAAAAGTGAGCGTGAGCCGAGGGCGCGTTTAGTCCCTCTTCCGAATCCCCAGCCTTGTTCCAGGCCCCCTTTTCACAACCGTGCACCGTCCCATCCCGCCAAACCAATATCCCCAAACACCCCCAACCTGCCCCCATCCGTCCTTTCAGCACTAACATTGATGCCGGGAATCTGGCGGTTTCCCGCCAATGTCCCCTCCAGGCTTGTCGTGACAAGATAATTGCCACGAATTAAGCAAGGGAATAAGGAATAGGAAATAGGACTAGGAAAAAAGGAAATAGCTTGAAAAACCAGAGAGCCCAATAGGAAAAGCAAAAGCACGCAACCAAACGATGACGACAAGTAAGGAAAAGATAGGGAAAAATCAAGGAGATAAAAATCACCAAATTCAAAACGCTTTGCTCGCTTGCTGCCCGGGAGGAAAAAAAAAGCCAAAACCCATTCCGATGATGTCCAAGGAGAGGAAAGGAGCAAAACTTGAAAATCAAACAAAGCACAATGAAATACAGAAAAAAGGAAACCGGAAGGACGAAAATTTTTGTTCCGCGAGGAAATAAGGAAAAGGGGGAGAAGGGGAGAGGAGGGAAAAGAGCCGCTGATTTTGACACACTGTTTGGATGCGTGAGCATCTTCACCAAATTTGTCTCTGTTGGTTTCATTTCGAACGCGGGGAAGCGCCGAATTGCGACTGGATGCAAAAAAAAAAAAAAAAAAAAAAGAAGAGAGGAAAAAAGCAACAACGGTTGTATGCACGTGAGTGGCAGAAATAATATATGTGCAAAGAAAGAGGGCCCCGGAGGAGAGATCCTCCGGTGCAAGAAGGTAAGGCGCGAAATTGAAGGAGGAAACCATATTGGAAAGGAGAATGCGCGCAAGGAAAACAGCAAAAGATAAGAGCAGGCGAAAAAAAAAAAAAGGCAGCGCGAAAAAAACAACAATTGCTCGGCACGCTTCGTTGGCGTCGTGATCATAGTTGGTCGTGGGTCGGGGTCGTTGATCGTGTGTGTCAAAATCAAACGGATGCGAAAGGAGACGCGAGGAATGGGTAGGAAAGAGTCGAACAGTGCTCATGCGCTGATGCCGTCGCCCTGGTTCTGATTGCACTCGGCAACCATCTTGACAAAGGTCCTGACCACGTCACTAGGGATCTGGTCCCACAGGAGCGACCTGGTGTAGACCTCGGCCTTGCTGCCCTGCCTCACCGAGGCCATGGCCTCGGCCAGGTTGCGGCGACCCTGGCTGGTGGACCTTTCGCCACCACCCGACGAGGGGCCGGCCTGCAGGAACTCGTCCGACATCATCATGGAGCTGTACTGCGACGCCGTCATGCCAAAGGCCTCCTCCTTTGACTGCTCGGCCGTCGGCCGCGTGAGCAGGTCCGTGAGGTCGCCCAGCATGCTGGGGGCAACACCGTCGAGGCCAGTGGCGGCAGGAGCCGAAGCCATGGGCGAGGGAGCCGGCCAGTTGATGGTGCCCGAGGGGGCGGCGGCGCCCCGGAGAGCGAAGCCGGTGGCGGCGGCGGGCTCGGCGACGCCGGCGTCCTTGATGACATTCTGGAGGATCGACTCCGAGGCGGCGCGCACGTCCTCCGACACGCGGGGGATGCTGGGCACCGACGAGCGGCTCGAGCAGACGAGCGCGCCGACGAGGAAGAGCATGAAGAGCAGGCCGCCCTGGGTCGACGGCTTCTCGCTCTCAACGGCGGCGTCGTGCTTCTTGTTGGCAACCACCACCTGCATCTTGTGCTGCGGCAGCTCCTGCTTGATATCAGGCACGCTGGCGGCAGGGTCCATGGCGGCGCCAAAGTCGGGCATGTAGCCCATGCCGTCCCAGGAGCCATCGACCGAGATGCCCATGTCGGGGCCGAACGAGCCCGAGAAGCCACCGGCGTTGGCGCCGGGCATGACCGGCAGGCCCGAGGCGCCAGAGACGTCGGTGCCCTCGGTGCTCTCGATGTGCGTCGTCAGGACCTTGAGCTTCCTGCGGAGATCGGCCGTCTCCTCGGTGTGGCGGCGGACCAGCTCCTCCTTGTCGAACTCGTGGATCTGGATGCGGTTGACGAGCTGGGCCCTCTCCTCCATGAGGTGAGACATCTGAAGCCGCATATCCTCAAGCTCCTCCTCCAGGGTAGAGATGTGAGAAGTGTAGTGCTTCTTCTCATCCTCAAGGCGCTCCGTGTGTTGCTTCTTGCGCTGCCTCGAGTCGAGGCTGTCGCCCAAGTCAATGATGCATGTTAGCGATGCGAGTCTCGAGCTGTCGCCGGGTTAGAGAGGGAGGAATTCGTGACACTTACGCAGCCTGCCTGTTCCTCAAAAGTCTCTTCTGCTGCTTCAGCTCCTTGGTCTCCTGTTCGTCGGTCGATTGGGCGATGAGCTGGTCAATGTTGGCCAGGTTGCGCTCGGCAGGGATGTCGAAGCGCGCGTTCTTCTTGCGGATGCCGTCCCCCTTGCGCAGCTCGTTGTGCGAGCGGAGACCGGGGCTACCGGGCCTGACCTTCTTGTTCATAGCCATGTTGCCGGACCAATGCTCCTTCTGCGGGGACGTCGGCAGCGAGGCCTGGCTGGGAACGGACGAGAACATGGTCACGTTGTTGGCCGGGTTGCTGAAGGGGATGGGGGTGCGGTAGAGGGAGGCGCTGGTGGAGTCGAACTCGACCGGCAGGCCGTCAAAAGCCGCAACAGCGCCCGCCGAGGCGGCGGTGCTGGTCCACGTCTGTTGTGGCACAAAGCCATGAGCCTGCTGGTGCTGGTTCTGGTCCATGCGCATGAAGGGGTTGTTGCTCGTGGTGTTTGGTGTCTGGTCCAGGAAGGGGTTGTTGGACGGCACCGACTGCATCTCCACCGATGCGGACCAGTCATCGTGCCTCGGCGAGAATAATGAAGCGCCCATGGCGAAGGACTCCCGGCGGCTGTCGACCATGTTGGGGGACATTTCCAGTCCCTGCTCAAGGCCGCTCTGCTCCAGGATACCCTCGTCAAGAACGCTGTCGTCCTCCTCGTCGAAGAACTTCTGCGTGTCCACACTCAAGGCCGTTGGCCTGTAGTATTGCTGCATCTGAAATGCTGAGACCATTTTGGCGGTCTCTGGTTGTGGGTGGTGTGGTGGGTGGGTGGGAAAAAAGATTTGAGCGAGAGAAAAGAATGGCACGTTCTGTGAATTGTGCCGAAAGCGAGGCTTGTGTGCGTGCGAGAGATGCTATATCCTGTCTGCCTTGAGGGCGATGTTAGTGGTGTTGCTCGTGGCGCACAAGCGGTGAGGGCCAGGCAGTGCGTCTTTTGTGGGGAGCAGGCCTCTTTTTTTTTATTTTTGGCGCGGCACTGAGCCGAGACTTACACACAACCCGGCATGTACTTGTGTGCACAGCCAAGCAGGGTGCTGTCTTTTTGGTGGAGGGGAAGCAGGATTGGAGGGGTAAAAAGGCTGACAAAGTGGGAATACAAGGTGTGATTGTGAAATGATTCCCTTCTTTGCTCTGATGGGTGCTTGATGGCGGGGGGGAGACAGGACAAATGCCTTCAAGACGGCGAGGTCTGACGGAAATATGAATACAAAAAAAGGTAGAGGGGAAGGAAAAGGAGCGGGTGACGAAGGGGGGGGGGGGGGGG
>NW_008804545.1:6237382-6247227 GCF_000145635.1 Gaeumannomyces tritici R3-111a-1
GGGGGGGCTCGTGCGAATTCTCTAGCGGTGCTGCTAAGCACAAAGAGAGGTTGGGTGTGGTGGTGGGGAGACGGCGGAACAGGGAATGGCCGGCAAGTATCGCAGCTGTTCCTCGCCAGATAAGAAAAAGAACAGAAAAAGAAAACAGCCAACTTACGATCAAAAAAAGACCTGTCTTTCGATGGCCGAGCGCAGGACAAAGGCTGGGAAAATGGCGGTGCTCTCGTCTCACTGAAACGGGAGAGCAGTCATGTGGCGATGGAGGGCGAAGAGTCTCTGCGTCAACGAGGGCAGAGGGTGATGGGTTGCTGATAGACCGCAGGAGGCGTGGTGCTATGCGGCGCTTCTTCTGCTGGGCCGATGGAACGACCTTGATGAACAGCAGGAAGATGTGTGGGTGTGGGTGATCAAGCAAGATGATCTTGGAGGGGGACAGACATGCGCCGTGAATGATGGCGGCAGTGGTGGTTTTGTACTTCAAATGGTCATCTGTGGGAGACGCACCACCCGCGATGGAAAGAAGGTATCTGCGCTACCCCTCCGGCGTACGAGGAGGAGTACCAGACGGATGTACCTACCTCACCCCAGTCAAGCACTAGCGGCACCGACAGGGGTCTCTGACCGGCTTGAGGAACGCGAAGAGCAAGAGGAAGGGTGTGGGTGCCGAAAAAAACGCTGCTTGAACGCCGACACGGCCGTCTATTGGGTGGGTCCGGACGGAGGGCGTGTATGTGGGCGGGTGGACTGCGTCTACCAGTCCCGAAGAGCACCGGCAAGCCACCCCTCACACGACCCGTTTACTGTGTATGCGCGCGTCCAAGTGACATGCCCACCCCGAATTGTGGCAGTTCCCCCGTGGGCCCAGACGCTGCGCTCTGGGAGGGCAGAGGGCAGGTGTGCACTTTGTGAAGCCTGTGGCTTGCTGCGGCACGTTTTTTTTGTTTTTTTTTTTTGCACTTGCACTTGCACTTGCACCCGGATACGTCAATGGGAACGTTGGCTGACTGGACGCTTGCCCTCCAATACTTGGGCCATGTCACATTGGGCAGAGTTTCTGGTTGGGTCTGGCAGAAACGGCCGCCCACGCTGGGGCCTGCCGAGAACGAGTGGTTGTGACAGCCTTCCTTTGTGACAGCCAAGCGAAGCGGAAAAAGATGCATCTTGTAACGGAACTTCGGACCCCTTTGATGGACCAAATAGTCGTCCCCAACCGAGTGCGGGCAAGAGGGGAGGGGAGAGGGGGAATTTTTTTTTTTTCCAGAAAAAGGTACAGGCGATGCGCTGGGTTAGGTGCATGAGTGCGAAACCCCTCTGCGGGACAGTTATGGGAATACATTGGACCAGCGGTGAAGGGCGGGCGAAGCTGCCAGGTGCGGGCAGGTACCCGCCTAACCGGGGAGCAGGGGTCTTGGGATGTTCACCGGGGAGCGCTCCCGAACGGATACAAAGTGGGAGGCAGAATGGAGAAACAGGCCGCATAGGCAGACCTCGCGTGATGGGGGACGGACAGCCGACCAAACAGTGGCCGTTTCCTGTGGGAATATGGAGGGGATCATCCTGACGTACGTTAGAGGCATGCCGCAGCGCAAGGGTCGTCGACTGCTCTGGCGTTTCCAGTTACGGTCCAGGGTTGGGAGTGGTACCCTTTCCGCGGGGGAGGGACAAGCGGGACGGAGACAGGTCAACGGCGTCAGCACCCAGGACGAGTCCGTGACCACGATCGTACTCTGTTTTGGGGGTAGAGACAAGGGAAGCGCGAGATCGAGGTGCACCACACAGCAGCAAGGTCCAGAGGGGCCTAGCCCTCTTTGGAGGGGAGCAAGGATGACGGGCGAGGCGATTGGGCAGGACATGACGAGTGAGCCGTCCTGGAGCAGTCGCGAGGGGAGGACGCTGCGGGGACTAGCAGAGGTTGGGCAGAAACGACCGCTTCGGGGCATGCCTGGGCATCGATACCCAACCGTACTGGTGCGTTTCTGGCTGTTGTCCAGTGGGAAGCCGCCCCGGCGTAAGAGCAGCACCCGCCATCCATGTGGTGCGGCGTTGGCCAGTCACAAGCGGCCGCGGTGGCCAGTGAGCAGCTGGGCTTTGCTGCCCACACACACCACCACCACCACCAGGTCGGTCGGCGTCCAGCACAACCTCAAGGCGCGCACGCAGGGAGTGGGGTGAGTGGCGCGTGAGCGGGGAGCAAGCAGCAGTAGGCGCTGTGGATAGCATCGAAGCACCGAGGAGGCACGCCTGGGAGGCAGCGCTCTCGCCGGGGCTGAAGGGGGCCAGGGGGGATGACGGGGTCGCCTGTGGACTTGTCTGACTGCCTGTGGGTTGGCAGCAGGATGCACTGACCTAACTACATCGGCCCTGGGCTGTTGTCTGGCATAACGGCGCCGGGCAGCGGGCGAATGAGGTGGCCTGGCCGACGGGCGCGAGAGCCATGGCAGCGCATGGCATGGCAGCCGGTCTGGAGCGGATTGCTTTTTTTGGCTTGAGCGGGTTGATGTTTTGGTTTTTGCGAGCGCTCCAGTGGCCCCAGCCTAGCACTGCCTCCCCCACAGCAGCATGGATGAATTGAGCGACAAAATTGAGCGACAATCGTGGCGACCCGCCCTTCTCTGACGCTCCTGCCCGTGACCAGCGCCGCAGACGCCCCGATTTAATTGCATACCTCGGCGTCCTATCGATTGATGCATGCACTCAATGCAGTTGCTGCAGTCGCTGCACCCACCTACGGGCCACCTCGTCGCACGCTCGCTTGCAAGTGCCCGCGTCGGCTGGATATCTCGAGATACTTGCAGGCGTGCAGCCAGCCATGCAGACGCGCCATGCCTCTGATCAGCAGGCGTGCTGCCGTGGTTGCCGTGGTTCCAAAGCGCTGCTGCAGCAGACCGCTTGCCGCTACTGACTTTTTGCCTTTGCCAGGTACCCCCACCTCGCCCGTGAATCCCCGGTTGCAACTCGGATTACTGCATCACCCCACCCCCAAACGGAGCGTTGGGGAACGTCAGGCTCGGTTAATGGGTTAATGGGATCGCGATTGATCGCTGGCCCCGCAACCTGTCAGCTGCGCGCGAGGATCGGATATGCCAATACCTTGGTATGCACCAACCAGCATAAGAGCGGTCAAATTGATACTTCAAGCTCCACGCCAACCAAATTTTGCCTTGTGTTTGTTTTGTTTTGGTTCTGCCTTCGGAATCTGCCCATTACCGAGTCGCGATGGTGCCAGCGATGGCAGCAGCAGTCGCAGCAGTAGCAGCGGCAGGAACAACGACAAGCAGCAAGAACAACGTCAACAACAACAACAATAACAAAACATCCATCCCCTCGATCCCGTCTGCTCAGCGAGATCCCCAAAGCGCGCGTCAACCTCCCAGCCACCGCCTTTTTTTTCCTTGGCCCACGGCCCACCTACTCAGCTGGGCGCGGGACTCACTGGTCAGCCTAATTGAGGGCGGCTCCACCTGGTCGCATAATGCGCGGCCTAGTATCGTCGCCCAAGTGCAGGGAGAGCCAGCCCAAACATGCGGTGTGTTTTTGCTTTTTTTTTTTCTCTTTTTTTCTTTTTCTCGACCCCGTTCGTGTTTTCCACTTTGTGTCCTTGCCCAGGCGCGTCCGGGGCTACGCGTACCGCCCTCCCCCCACCCGCCAAAAAGACAAAACAAAAACACTCCATCCACAGGCCACCACAGGCCACCACAGGGATGCCGCCGTGCCTGGTGGGCGGGCTGTGTGGCCGCGAGATGTGGCCAGCACCATGGGCGCCACACACACCAGGCAGCCCCCTTGGTGTGCTCGGCTTGCCGGACGGCTTGGGTTGCCCGGGACCATTTGCTCCGCGGCACCGCCGAAATCCAACCAGGGCTTTGGCCTGCCTCTCTCACCTTGTCATGCCATCCCAAAACAGCTTCCTCTCTGGAACGCCCTTCCCCTTTGGGACGGGTGTGACGGCCAGTTCTCGCGGCCCGGCAAAGCCACCGGCCTCGAGGTGACGGCTGCCAATCACCATCACAAGGCGAGCTGGCCTTGTGACCCTGGGAAGGCTGCTGCCGGCCGTCATCACCACCATCGCCTCCGTCATCAGGCGTTTTCGTCGCATACCCGAAACGGGCTGCTTGGCTGGCCAGGACTAGGACTAGGATCAGGACCAGAGGACCACCACCACCGGGCACCTCGGAAGGGCGGGGCTGAGAGTGGATGGGGTGGAAGGGCCTGCGTCCGAGGCGGCCGGAAACATGCCATCTGAATTTTTTGCTCGGGCTTCGCTCCGGAACCTGCGGCCCCCTCGGCAGATGCCGGGATGCGGATGCATCGAGTGATGCCTGACTTCCGACCGCCAGCTCGTCCGGGCCCGACAGCCTCGGAGGCGGTGGAGGAAGATACCTCCCTGGCACGGAACTAGGTGGAGGAGGTACCTCGGTCCTGCGAACTCCTCGTGGTGACTCATACTTGGACTCCTCCTATCGCCGGGAACACTTGTCAGGGGTCTTGGCCACGCAGTACGATGGGCCGACCTTCCAGAAGATTACCAACGAACTTCGGGTATCTACGCAGTATCGAAGCTGCAGTGGTGGGCGGACAAGACTCCATTCCTGTCTCAGGGCCCATATTCTGTCTGTCACATCTCACCTCGTCTGCATACACTTCCCTGCGATCTAGCCATGCCACTCTATCTTGCAGCAGCATACCTCTTGCATGAGGCTTGGGCACAAAAAAAATTTTGTGCTTCAATATCCAGGGCCTGGCAGTCAAGCGTGAGCAGAGTGGCACTTGTTATCCGAACTTTGGCGCACTATCAAGTGATTGTTACCCATACCCATTTTGCTGTTATTCCATTTTAGTTCCCCTTGAGGCATTTTTGTGGATGCTATGCTTTGATATCTCCCTTGCTATTCAGCCCCTCGCTTGTGATGATGCCTTGTGGCGGCCATCGTGACAGGGGGACCCCTTCCGCCACGCAGGCAGGTTCTTGTTGCGTCTTCACCAAAAAAAAAAAAAAAAGATGTGCGTCACCAAAGAAGGTTCCCTTGGGAGCCAGCCATGCGCGGCCCCCAAAAACGCCTCCCTCCGTATTTTGGGACGATCTCATATGCAGCCAAACAGGTTCGGGGCCAAGACAAGCGTCGTCGCATGGGGATGGTGTTTTTGTCCACTTGCGAGCAAACAGGTCTAGCGGTGAAGAGACGTCCTCCTCGGTCAGCTTCCCAGGCAACGACCCCGGTTCCCTGTCAGCCGAGTCGGGATGCACCTCCCAGATTCGAAAAGGAAGAACCAAAGGACGAACGAGATGCCTTCTTCTGTCCTTGGGCCGTTGGGGAAGATGGGTCTCCTGACTCAGATTTAGTCCAGAGCTGAGGGAAGCGTGAGCAGCGAGCGAGCCTTCGGACCTGCATCAGCCCCAAGGAGGCGAGTTTCCCGCGCGTCTTTGCTCACGACCGCTGCGCGCCCTCGCCTCCTGCACGGCGAAGAGAAGCGGTGATCCCTGTATAGGGCCTTTTTTCTTCGCAGTTGGATCAACCTCCCGCTTTTTTTCTTCTTGTCTTGTCTCATCTGCCTTGGATCCCCATTGGCGCGGCGCTGTGATAGCAAGATTGCCTTAGTCCTATGCGCCGCTCAAGTGCTCCGGCTTGCTCGCCCAACCCCACAGAAAAATTAAGAACAAACAAGGGAAGGAGTCAAACAGGTTGAAACGGGCCTGTGCTGCCCTCCTGCCCTTGGGGAGCATCACCACCAACGTTCGCACTACCGCTAGTTTGGGCAATGACATAATCCTTGTCGTCGTCTCAGCTCCCCCCTCCCCGGTCCGGCAGGCTTACTACGCACATCCACCATCCGGCACACGCCATGCCTACACCGTCCTACCATCTCCACGTTCGTTATATGTTACTATGTTGCGATGCTACTGGGATCTCTGCCCACGCCCCATGGTAACAGACCCTTCCTGAAACTCGGTCCCGAGCCTGCAGAAAGCACGGCGCATGGCGAGCAAGGGGGGAAAGGATAAGCGACGGAGGAGAGAAAGAAAAGATGGGCGAGGCAAAACGCCTGCGGCCTGGGCTTGCGAAGGGGACCGCCCATGCGCCTACTCTCACTCTCTCGCTCGCTCGCATGTGCGGCTAGTTGCTCACCGTACCCAGCCCCTTGGAAGTGAGGGGACGGAGGAACCCATCAACCTCAAACCAGAGTGAATGAAGGAAGGGGCCAAGTCGCCGCTGAGGGCCTAGACATGCAAGATGGGCCCCGTAAAATCTTGTTTGCGTTTTTTTTTTTACTTTCTTTTTCTGTCTCTTTCCTTTTCATTTTCGTTCTTTGGGTCGGGTCCGGATCACCAAGCCGGAAGTCTCGTGTTTGATGGTCCTGGGCAGAGTGGCGGTGAAGGATGATGGGAAAGAAAAAAAGCTCCGCGTGGACTTCCAAGCCTCTTTTTTTTTTTTTTCGGCTACTTTGTTTCTTTTTTGGTATTCTGCTCGTTGATTTGTTTATCCATCTCCCCCAGTTCCGTTCACGAACGTTATCTTTGGAACTGGTGCCGAGAGAAAATCATACATGCCACCCTTGTGAGCCTTTACACGCCCCTCCCCCTTCATGGCACTTGTGCCACCGTAAAAGAGAGGGAAGAGACAGGAATAGGAACACTTGAAACGCCAGGCAGGGCGGGCAGTGAGAGCTCCTTCCGCCAGGGGAGGGGGACATTGTGGCACCGCAGCGAGCACCGCACAAGCCGCAGCGCGCGCTGCAGAGGTGGGCAAAGGCAAAGGGGAGGACGAAGGGGGAAATGGATGTGGGACCGGGGCGACGCCCTCATGCTCTTCCTCCTCCTCCTCCTCCTCCCCTTGGCAGATCATCCCCGCCCTGCCGTACGACCGAGCTGTTCGGGACGATCGGGGTAGGACGAGGGAACGGACTTGCTGCTGCCTCAGGAGGTGTGAGAAGTTCTTGCCGTCGACCAAGTTTTTCTTCCCTTTCCTTCTTTTCTTTTCTTTTTGTCTTGCTTTTGCCTCTTGTCATGTGCATACATGCATCACACCGTAGTTACGGAGACTGGAGAGAGTCGGAGGAGAACGGTGGGACCCTCGAACCGGCTTTCTCGTCTTGCTTTGCCTGCCGGGTTGCGGATCTGCCTGCTCTTCCGGCTTGGTCGAATGGTTCTGCTCGCCCCCGTGCTGATATTTCTCCACACCGAACAAGATCCTTCCATCTCCTTCGCCCCCCGCTGTGGCCATGAAAAAAAAGGGAATGGGACAAAAAAATAACAGCGTCGTTTATCATCTCCCGCCTGGGAGAGGGGGCGTGGCCGTATCGGGCGAGTGTGCGAGCGAGTGAGTAACCATGGTCCGATCGCGCCGGCCCCGACGACGCAGGTGGGCGGGAATGTTGGGAGCCAAGGAAGTAGCTGTCCGCCTCTCGCCATCGTTCCCTTACTAGTTACATGTTTGCTTTCACATCGCCTCAGTGTGGATGAAAAAAAAAAAACAAGAGGGGAGTCACGGGGGGTGCCAGCTGGTGACCTCTCACGTGCAAAGGTCCTGCAGTAGGCCGGCTGTTTGCTCTCTTCCATGTCAACCCGGGCGCACGCGTCACGGCTCCTCAGAAAGTGTCACCAGAGTGGCTCGTTGCCGCTTGCCGTTCGTTCCTCCGTCCCCCCAGGGGCTGACTCACGGATGCCTCATCAGCGGCCGGTTGTACGGGGAAGCTCGGGTGGTTAGGGTATCCATTTCTTTGCAGTGTTGCGTGCACTATGTTGAGTCAAATATTTTGTGCCGAGCGCGAGCACCATCTCCTCGCTGTTTGCGGGGTGAGGCCGACGGGTCATGGGAGTTCTGCCGTCCGCAGCACGACAGGATGTGAAACTGAGGGGCGCGAACGCCAGAGACTGCCCGGCTACGCTAGGTAACATCGCACGCGACATCGGTAGGCTCCGAGCTTTTCCGATATGCTGTTGCACGCGGTCACGTCGTACACCTTGTATATATGCCTGGAAGCTGAGGCTAGCCTGCTATTGGAAGTCCCATAGCTTCACGAGCAGGCTATCCTGCTGCCCGCTTTCCCGATCGTGGGGGAGCAGTACCCTCTTCGGGATCTGAAACTCCACCACTGGGCTCCGTTTGATCTCCTTGCTGAGCTCTCCGTCGAGAAGCTGTGAGTTATGTTGGTCAGGCAGTCAGTCATATGATGATTCAGAGAAAGGGCTAGCCGGTGATCAAAGACGCTTACACTTGCGTATGAGTGGTCAAGAAAGTCCTCCACATTGTAGAATTGCTTTGTGAACTGTTCCGAGATGATCTTGGCGATGGTGGCCACATTTGGATGGTAGTGTGACTGTAGTTGAACAATCTCCCAGAGGCAGCTCTCGATGGCCTGTGTCTCCATCGGATCCTTCTCGTCCGGAAGGAAAGGGTCATCCATGCCCCCGTTCTCCAGCAACTCTCGCTCCTCGTCCGTGCGGACCTCGTGGTGCATCATAAACGTGCACAGGGGGTGCTTCTTGAATAGATTGTAGAACCATGGAACAACAACCACGATGGCACTGGGCGGGGCGTTGAGACACAGCCTGGCCAGTCTCTTGATGAAGCTCGCTACGAGCTGCGCCGGCAGGTGGGACGACGAGAGGAATGTGTCGAGCAGCCGGAAGAATCTGGACCGATGCTTGGAGTGGAGGAGGTCGGCATCCAGAAGCGAGTACAGCTTGTTGTAAAACTCGGGGTAGTCCAAGTTCCGCTCTTGTATCAGGTAAAATACTCCAGACAGCGCGAGAAGCGAGACTGACCCGCCCTCGTTGAAGCTGTCAGTGAGAAAGTCCATAAGCATCTCGGGCTTTGTGAACCATGGCGCAACGTGGGTTGAGATGACAGCCAGAACTCGCTTCCTCTGCTCCTTGTCTAGACCTAGGTTCAACAGTTTGACCCAGGCGTCCTGCGCCGGCCTCTTGTGCTGAGCCACGGAATACATGGAGTGAGACTTCTTCTTCGGTGGGTCAAGGTAAAATTCGCCTATGTCGTCGTTGGACTCGGGTACTGCCTCTACCGAAACCAGCAGCTCCAAGACGGCGTCGAAAGAAGGCGGTGCATCGGGCGACTGCGCAGCCAGAGTCTCGGATATGCCCTTGAACGTATAGAAGCGTACATCGTCATATACATTGACGAAATTCTCGGCGAGCTCGGCCCGGAGTTCACCGGCACCCGCGCCTTTGGAGACGGCGGCCGCAACGATCTGGGTCATGAACTGCCTTGGGAACGAGTACTCCTCGCTCTCCGAGGATGTAGCCGCAGCCTCTGCCTTCAGCAGGCGCATTGCGAGGGTGAGCGCGGTGGAGGATGCGTCCTCCTGTAGCATGAGTCTCTGCAGCACGGCCTTGTATTCAGAAAGGCGGTCTTTGAGCCACGTCACAACGACCGCATCTTTCTCCGAGCCGCCTTTCTTTCGTCTCAGGGCGCCCTGTGCTAGCAGCCGGATGAAGACGCGACAGAGGGACACTGAGGCGACCAGGTCGGTTCCGTCCTCGTCGTCGTCCTTTTGTGCATATGTGAGGAGTGCTGCAATGTTGTTGTAGTTCTTCTTGGACTCAACGATGCCATTTTCCAACAAGAGAATCTGGGCTTGCTGGTCGTCATCGGATTCGTCTCTGTTCTCTGATCGTGCTCGTTTCGGAGGACGCTCGGCTGCAGCCTGTGGGCGTTTCCTCTTTGCAACGCTGCCGGAAGCCATGGCGCAGCTCTATTGCCAGCTGGTTCCTATGCTATGTCTGGTCGTTGAACTGTCGATTGGGCTATTCGTGGATTGGGTGATGAAGCGTTCGTTCTGGGTCCCAATAAGGAAGGGTCCTTCCTGCGACAGCTTGGTGCCGTGCA
>NW_008804545.1:6257532-6323435 GCF_000145635.1 Gaeumannomyces tritici R3-111a-1
TCCATGCAGTCTCCGACGGGCTCGCCCCGACAGCGAAGAGAAGGAACGCAAGACCGCGAGCGGAAGGACTTTCAAGGTTCAGGGAAGCTAAGTACTGCGAGCTGTTTGTGGTTTACAGTAATTGACAGGGGTGGTGGTGTTGCCTTTCAGCGGAGCGTCGTCAGTTCCAGGCAGGTGACTACGCCGTTTATCGTGGAGACGTTGGAAATGTTATGAGAAATTACAATTCAGAGATGACGAGAAGCCACAATCGGCGAAATTCCCTTGCCTATCAACACCTTCTCAGGGCCTGGAGCTTAAAATCTCATCCAAGGCTTTGACGAAAGTGTCAATCTCATCCACTAGTCGATTGTTAGCTCGCGAAAGATATAGGCGGGCAGGTTTCGATGCGCACATACCGGTGTTGTAATGGACCATGCTAACTCTGACCACTCCGTCGGAGCTAGGCAAGCCAAGAAATTCCTGGACCAAGCGGACAGAGTAGAAGTTCCCCCACCTAAAGCCAAAGTTTGTCACCTTTTCAAGCGCCTCGACAAGATCACGAGATGACCACCCCTTCACTGTAAAGGCTATGGTGGGCACGCGGACAGCACTGTCGGCGGTCTTCTCTCCATACACAGTTACATCGCCGTCAGTGCGGCCGTTGAGGTAGCGTAGCAGCGTCTCGGACAGCCTGGCCTCGTGGGCCTCGATAGCCGCCGTAGACTGGCCATCAAGGTAGGAGACGACGGCCGGGATCGCCGCCACGAGCTCGTAGCTCGCGCCCGCCAGCCCCAGCTTGTCTTCCAGTGTATCGTGGCTGTTGAAGTAATGGCCCAGCGACCGCAGCTGCGCCTTTGCCCTGCCCGAGGCGTAGAGCATCGAGATGTGCGGGCCGTAGACCTTGTACCACGAGAAGGCGTACAGGTCGACGCCGAGGTCCCCGACATCGACGCGGCGGTGGGGCGCGTACGCCACGGCGTCGACGCAGACGAGCGCGGCCGGGCACCGCGCACGCACCGCGGCCGAGATTGCCCTCACATCGTGGATGGTGCCCAGGATGTTGCTCGCGTGCGTCAGCGTCACCAGCCTGGTCCTGTCGGATAGCAGCGGGCCCAGGCCCTCGGCGTCGAGGCGCGGCGAGGTCCCCGCGGGCGGCGACCACCACTTCAGCAGGAGGCCCTGCCGCTCCGCGAGGGCGACCCAGGGCGCAATGTTGGCCTCGTGGTCGAGCTTCGAGACGACGATCTCGTCGCCCTCGCCGAAGTGGAGCGCGTACGACACGTTGCGGAAGAGCTGGGTGGTCGAGGAGCCGAGCACTGGGTGTCCAGGGTAAGGAGATTGGGTCAACTCTAGCCGGAACTTGTACCAAATGCTTGCTCGCCATCAAGATGAGCCCGACCAAAGCTGACAGATCTGAACGGCGTACCTATGTCGTCGGCAGACGCATTGATGTACTTGGCTGCCGCCTTGTATCCTTCGTCATACTTGGTTGTTGATTTCACGCCTGTGGCATACGATGCCCCTAATTGGACGTTTGTATTGGTGAGATAATCACGAATTCTGAGACAGATGTCAGTGAGTGAAGAGCACAGCAGCCCGAGCACCGTATCCATACTATCAAGTCACAGCCCGTCACGTACGAATCAATAACAGTCCCTAGGGTCTGGCTGCCACCAGCATTGTCGAAGAAGACTTGTTCTCCTGCCAGGGCCGGGAAACTACCCCGCACTTTGGCTATATCAAGTTGCGTTCCGGCGACCATTGTGATGCAGCTGTTGGCTCTTGCCCGCCTTGTGGGATAGCTCGGAGAGTAATCGTGGGTTAGGAACCAGCTCAAGTTTAACACGGACAGATGTGAGGAGCGGCACGGTTAGCTCTATGAGGGTTGACACAATGATCTATGGGAGAACCACCTCTACATAGAATTACTAATGAGGTAGCGGGTGTGATGTTCGTCCAATTGATAGATGCAAGTCCGCTCCGCATCTGCCCCCGGTGTCATCGGCCCCGCTCCTCCCCGCTCCCGTCCCAGCTGGGAACAGGTTCGGCTGACTGCAGAATGGGCAGGTCTGGGTGTCTCATGGGCACTGCACGGATGGACTCCAACCCCGCCTTGGGTTTATGGCAAACCCAGACATTGATAACTAGGCGTGTTGCACAAAGCTAGCTAGACACAAGCGCATATGGATTCAAAACATGTTTATCTCAAACAAGGAGGACTTTGACAACCGCGAGGGAAATAAAAGTGGAAGAAAGGAGATGAGCCCAAGGTTGCAAGATGCAAGATGCCTAGATTGGCTACCCTACTCGTCGAGTTTGGCGCCTACAAGACTGGCCCTCAAAGTCATGATAGTATGGGAAAATCACCCGTTGGCTCTCGCTCGTTGCGCCGAGGATCAAAGGATGAGAAATTAGGCTTTCAAGCATGAAGCAGGCTGTCAGATGGAGAGATGTATTTTCTCCGACACTGGTTCCGGCGCTTGTTTGCTCATGCGCGACATCAGCGATGGCCTGCGGCATGAAATCGAGGACTAGGCGCGCAATGCCGCTGTGCCAATGGGGTGCCGCCATGCGCTCTGCTTGGTGTGCCGCCAGCTCGCCGAATCCTTGTCCTTGGGCGCAGTCTCGACCCATCATGGGCAGCCGCGCGCGACCTTGGTGCCTTTTGGATGCCGCACCTTGATGATGCAGGCGGTGCCCTGTCGCCCGAGGAGGATTATCGCTGCCCACTCCTGATTGGGCCGTATTGTCGCCGAGTGGTCTGATATGCGCCTGCTTGGTTTCTGTCAACTTTTCCTTCTACACTTTGAAGTGGGGGAGAAAAGTGACGCGATTTCAATCGACTTTTTTTTTATCGGCCCATCTTTGGATCTGTTGTGGGGAAAACCCTTGCCCATATAAAAAGTCCGCCCGCCTCACAACCAACGACGACCGGATCTTGCGCATCGGCCTGCAACAGCTCCCAGCCACATACAGAAAAAACACAATTGGAAAGCCAAGATGAAGAGAAAAGCCGAGACGCAAGGGCGCGCCAAAAAGCCCCTGAAGAAGAAGACCAAGATAGGTTGGTGCTAGCCTCGATACGATGACCGCCGCGACGAAAAGGCCGGCCCCAGTGGATCGCGACTGACGCCGCCAAACCATGCTCTTCGTGTAGAGCTCACCGAAGACGAGGCCAAGCAGCGGTTCCGCAAAGGACTTTTCGAGAAGAGCGTCAGGGACAAGTACGCCAGCCAGTACCGAACCTCGACGCCATACAAGCACAGCGTGATCCACGAGCTCGTCGACGACAAGCTGCTGCGCTCCGTGCGCGCCGAGATCCGCGACAATGTCTCCTTCACCCCCAAGGAGACCGACATCTACAAGATCCACCAGTCGGGCGACCTCGCCAACCTGGACGGCCTCGACGACTCCGCCCTGGCCAAGCTGCCGTCGCTGCTGGCCCTCCGCGACGCCATCTACTCGGACACGTTCCGCGCATACGTCTCCCACGTCACCGGCTGCGGCGCCCTGAGCGGCCGCAAGACCGACATGGCCATCAACGTCTACACCCCGGGCTGCTACCTACTGTGCCACGACGACGTCATCGGCAGCCGCCGCGTCAGCTACATCCTGTACCTGACCGACCCGGACATGCCCTGGAAGCCCGAGTGGGGCGGCGCCCTGCGCCTGTTCCCCGTCACGGAGCGCAAGGGGGAGGGCGGCGCCGTCGCCAAGACGGTCGAGCCCGACGTCGTCAAGGTCATCCCGCCGGCCTGGAACCAGCTCAGCTTCTTCGCCGTCCAGCCGGGCGAGAGCTTCCACGACGTCGAGGAGGTCTACCGCCCGGACACCAAGGAGGAGCTCGCGAGCCAGGGCGGCCGCGTGCGCATGGCCATCAGCGGCTGGTTCCACATCCCGCAGGTCGGCGAGGAGGGCTACGTCAAGGGCGCCGAGGAGGCCCAGGTCAAGAACAGCGGGCTGATGCAGCTGCAGGGCGACCCGGACCAGCACGACCTGCCCCGCGACGAGCCCGTGCCTGTCGGGGAGGGCGACTCGCAGGACCTGCTCGAGTTCGACGAGGCCGACCTCGAGTTCCTGCTCAAGTACCTGGCCCCGACCTACCTCACCCCGGACACGCTGGAGCAGGTCTCGGAGCACTTTGAAGAAAACTCCTTCGTCACGCTCACGGACCTGCTGCACCCAAAGTTCGCGGCCAGGCTGCGCGAATACGTCACCAAGCAGGAGGCGGCGGCCAAGGCGGGCCTTCTGCCGTCCGGCGCGGCCGACATCGAGGCCAAGACCGCCTGGAAGGTGGCCCGCCCGCCGCACAAGCACCGCTTCCTCTACATGCAGTCGGGCGTGGCGAAGAGGGGCGAGGAGGAGTCGCCGCTGCGGGAGCTGCTGGACACGCTCCTGCCCAGCAGGCAGTTCCGCGCCTGGCTACAGATGGCGACGGGGTGCAACATCAAGTCGCACGCCGCGCTCGCGCGCCGGTTCCGGAGGGGCGAGGACTACACCCTCGCCATGGGCCACGAAGGGGACGCTCGTCTGGAGCTGAACCTCGGCCTGACCCCAACGTCTGGCTGGGGCGATGACGAAGACGAGGAGGATGATGAGGAGGAAGAGGCCGAGGAGGAGGCCGCTAGTAGTAGCAAGACCTCAAAGGCAAACGGCAAGTCGCCCAAAGACAAGGGTAAAGGGAAGGAGAAGGCCAGGAGCAAAGCTACCGAAAAGGCCAAGGCAAAGGAGAGGGAAAAGAAGAAGGAAGAGCCTAAGGAGGAGGAGGAGGAGGAGGACGTGGGCGGGCACGAGGTGTACATGGCGGGCGAGGACGACAACGACGAGGACGCGGCCGTGTACAAGTCCGGGACGCCCGACGAGGACAACATCCTCTTCTTCCAGGCGGCCGCGTGGAACAAGATGACCATCGTGCTGCGCGACAGCGGCACGCTGCGCTTCGTCAAGTACGTGAGCAGGAGCGCCAAGGGCGACCGGTGGGACATATCGGCCAACTTTGACATTGAGGAGCAGGACGACGGCGATGACGACGGTGATGAGGAGGGGGAGGGCGAGCGTGCTGCGGTCGGCGTCGTGGACGACTCCTCGGAAGAGGAGTTCAAGGGCTTCTCGCCCAGCGAGGATAGTGATTCGGACTAGGTGGCCGAGTTGGGATATGATGCTGCCGTTGGGGTTATAATGTGAAATACGACTGTTATGCCGATTTTAGCGCTCCTTGCAGTTGTCGGATTATTCCCGCTTAGAGTCCTACTCATGACGACCACCGTGAGAAATTTGGGCCCCTTGCCCCGGAAATATTTTATTTTACTGTTACTGTGTCTGAATACCATCGACCACGTTCTGTCCCGACACCTATAAATCCACAAGTATCGACACTTGCTCACTTGCGCATCCACTGCAAGACACATCAAGATATTAGTCAGGAGTCGGGCATCAACTCAACACCACGCCAATTATTCAAAGCCAGTCACAAATGCAAATCGCACTTTGAAACAATCAAGTCCCAAAACAACAAATAACACCCCAAAAAATGCTCCCAACCCCATCAACCTCGCACGTCGACTACGGACGCATCTACGAGCCGGCCGAGGACTCCTTCCTGTTCCTCGACACGCTCGCGTCCCCTACCGAGTCGGCTTTTCTCACCTCCCGATTCGGCGGCGACGACGAGGACGCGCCGGCGCCGCTCGTGGTCGAGATCGGCACTGGCTCGGGCGTCGTCATCGCCTTCGTGGCGGCGCAGGCGCGGCGCATCCTGGGCACGCGGTGCGCGCTGACGGCGGGCGTCGACGCAAACGCCTTTGCGTGCGCCGCCACTGCCGAGACGGTGCGGCTGGCCACCACCACTGAAGCAGCGGCCGGCGCCGGAGGAGGAGGAGGAGGAGGAGGAGGAGGAGGAGGAGGAGGAGCGACCGCGGGGCTATACCTGGGCTCGACGCGCGCGGACCTGGCGTCGGCGCTGCGCCCGGGGTGCGTCGACGTGCTGCTGTTCAACCCGCCGTATGTGCCGACGCCCGACGCGCCGCCGCGGCCTGGCGGGGAGGAGGAGGAGGAGGAGGGGAAGGGGGAGGGGGAAGGTGGGGGTGGTGGTGGTGACTTGTTCGCGCGCGACTCGTACCTGCTCGAGCTGTCGTACGCGGGCGGCAGGGACGGCATGGAGACGACGGACCGGCTGCTGGGCGAGCTGCCGGCGCTGCTGTCGCCGCGGGGCTGCGCGTACGTGCTGCTGTGCCGGCAGAACAGGCCCGACGAGGTGGCGGCCCGGGTGCGGGGCTTCGGGCCCGAGTGGCGCGTCGTCAAGGCCGGGGACAGCGGGAGGCAGGCCGGCTGGGAGAAGCTGCAGATCATCAGGATATGGAGGGAGTGGGAGGGGCGGGGGGAGGGCGACGGTCGGTAGAGGTACGGGCTGTGGGGGATGTCGTGGACCGAGAAAAAAAAGAGACATTGATACCATGCCCAGGCAGTCCTGATAAACTCAGTATCATGGGCTAATCATAATTCTATTTTAGTTGGTGGTATTTTCGTGTACGCTCAGATCGTTGTCAAAATATCAACCCAAACCTAGCGCCTCAACCTCTGATGCTTTCCTTCCAATTCTCTATCACCATCCCGTATCATTATTCTAGTACGCAAACTATCCGGATAGATAAACCGGCGATTAGCGTCAGGAGCCCTACCTACCTAAACAGCATACGGGCAGAAGCAACGACTGCCAAGCCGCATGGGCAAACAGGAGCTCGCCGTGACAGGGCAACTCACGCTTCGTGGATACCGTGCGTCAAGCGATCGGCACCCAGACATAACCACGCAAATACAGGCCAACACTCCGACACGTATCCTCCTTTTTAACCCCTTCCCCTACCAAAGCCGCGGCCGCGGCCGCGGGGGCCACCGCGACCCCTGCCTCCCCTTCCTCCCCTCCCGCCGCGCTCGGGCTCCTTGCGAGCCTTGTTCTTCGGCTTCGGTGCGTCATCGACCAGCAGCGTGTCCAGGGGCAGGCTGTCCGGGAGGATGAAGTAGCGGATGGTGCTGCCGCGTATGTTCATGGCGTCGAGCGGGATGGGGTCCTGGCCCCTGGGCGTCATCTTGACGTTGCGCAGCGCCGTGTTCATCTGCGGCGACACCGACGCGATCGTGCCGTGGACGATTGTGCCTATATAGTCCCGGAAGCAACCCCGTCTCGGTCAGTCGGGCGTCTCAACGCGGGCGGAAAGACGGTGAGGGCGGGACGAGGGTGGCTGTGAGGCGCTTTTCGACCGTACCATTCTTGAGCTCGATGGTCACCGTCTCGTTGGTGCACTTCATTAAGAACCTGGGGCGGAAGAATTGTTAGTGGAAGTTTGGGCGCGTTTGGGGGAAAACGGCGTGGCTACATGCGAGACGCGCTTCATGAATGCTTACCTGACGAGCTTCATCTTGATGGAGTTGTGAGCGTTTTTCACACTCTGATGGTCTAGGAGCGGGGTAGGTGGACAGTTGAATGTCGGCGGACGGCGCTCGCGTCTGTGGTTGGCGCCCGGGAGGTCAATTCGCGCGAACTTTGGCGGGATGGTGGGTGGGCTCAGACGGCAAGCCTTGCGATGCGGGCGGCAGCTCTCTCTAGCATCACCCAAGCTCGAGCCAAAAATCGACAAGGCTGAGTTGCGTCCGTAGTTGGCTTCTCATCACGTGTGTGTGTGTGGGTCGCTCCCGGAGCTCAACGGGTACAAGTACACATGTACTGCGGGGTTGTTTTACGCGTGGAGCTGCCTGCGCTGGAGTTGGGTCCGCCGCCGGGCCAGAAAAGAATCCCGGGGGAAAAAAAAGCTCACGTGTGAAGAACGGAGACACGCAGGTGACCGCAGATAACCTGCTACAATGTATATGGAGGACGTCACCTCAGGAATGGAAATATGGTTAGCGGTCGGAATAAAGTGACGGCTTTGAAGTGACGCTCGTTATGGGGCGCGTTCCGCTCTCTCCACGACTTTCCTTAGTCCATGGCGCGGACGGTGTTGTGATTTCTGCTGTTGCGGCTGGGCGCTCACGCAGTTGGGTTATTACCAGGCAGGGGCAACAATGTGTGAGCCAGAATGTCTAAAGCTGCAACAATGTGTGAATGCTAGGTCCTGTCGTGATGGTTTCAGTGGCTCGAGCGATGCGCCATTACAACAAGTCGACACAAGAATGTGGTGATCCCATCACTCCGGCTCCCTCCGACTAATTCCACCAGTACAAAAACGAATGCTGGAGAGCCCGAGCGCCAGGACAAGTGCCACACGTAAACCCAACAAAAGCTCGTACCCCCCGACCTCAGCGGTCTTTCTCGTTTTCATTCTCCGACACCTTCTCCCACTCGTCCTCGGTGCTCACACCCGACTTGCTGCTTGGGGCGGACGGAGTGAGCGGTCCGGCGGCGGGGGCGGTCCGGTGCTTCAGTTCTCCGACCTTTTCGACGGGCTCGACCTCGCTGCTCGCGGCTGCTGCTGCTGCTACCGCTGCGGCTGCCGTTGCGGCATGGGCGGCCGCCGTCTCGATCTCCGTCTCGGTGTCGGACGAGCTGGCAGGAATGGCGCCGCGGGCTCCCGGTGCGCCTCCGCGCTTGGCGTTGTCCTGCTCCTCGCGCCTCTGGGCCTCCTGGAGCTCGCGCGCGAACCAGTTGATGGCCCACCACAGGCCGCTACAGAGACCCGAAAGAATGAAGAAGTGGATGCTGTAGGTCGCGATCAGGAGCGCCAGGAGCACGGCCTGCAGCGCCGCAAAGGTGATGTTGGTCGCGATCAGGAGCGACGGGGTCGGGCCCGGCGTAAAGATGGATTCCCACAAGTCTTCAAAGAAGGACATGGCTGCGATCTTTGCTTGTTTGTGCCCACGCGCGGGTGTATGGCGATGTATGCGTTTTGATTTAGGGAGGTCCCTTTCGTCCTTTTGGCTGTTCAGGGGGAGTTTGCGCAACAATGTGGGATAAGGGGCCAAGGCAGACAGGAGGGCGCAAATTTGTGGTGCTGTCCAAAAGGCGCGTTGCTCTGGCAGGTCGCGAACGACGCAGCTTTCTGGAGACGCAGCCGCTGTTGCGTCTGCCCGCTGTAGTTGCTTCTAGCAGCTGTTCCTTGCGACGTGTTTGAGGTTGCGATGCCGGAAGCCGGGATGGCCAAGCTATAGAGACTGCAGGTCCTTGACTCGCTGGTACCTGGATAGAGGGGAATTCGGAAGAGCAGGCCGATGATGTCGGGAGAGGTGTTGGCGGGGTTTTTGGGGTGGGTGGCTGGTTGAAAAGCCGCCTTTTTGACCCTCATGGGACCCAAAATGATGTGGCGACGTATTCACCCGCCCAGGACAAGACAAAGAAAGAGGACAGCTTGACTGGACTGCCGCTATTGCTGCCTATCACCAACGTGTCAGGAGTCAACCAGCCAGCCTGTTTACTTGCGTTGCGACCCCTCCACCCCCTGTGTTGGAGGGAAAGCGTGGCCCAACCCGAAATGGAAATGCCTATCCTGTCCGCGTGGTGGGGCGCTGACTATGGATGCACTCAGGGTACGGGTGTGACCAGTGTGCAACTGCTAGCAAGGCGCGAGACTTGAGTGACCAAGGAGAATCTTTACCACGAGCCTGGGTTTCACACCTCTGAACAGTACCACAGCACATGCAGATTCGGGGCCTCAAGACCTGGGATGCTTGGTAGCCGCCGCCGCCGCCACTATAGCGTGGACCATTCGTAGGCGTACTCATGACCCCAAGCTTCCAACTAGGCCTGCAGCCCGTTGCCCCTATGGGTAGTGTGCGTCTTTGCGACAGTTTGAAAAAGGTAGGTATTGGAAGGCTTCACATCGTCCCGGATAGAGAAAGAGAAATCAAGAATATTTGCTCTCTCTATCCGGCCTCGAGCCCACTCTCTCGTTACGCATCGTGTCGTACTAAGCATAGGTCCGCTACAACGAATAGTCGAAAAATACGAGGTTGATTTCCCTCTGGGTCCTTTGTCTTGGTGACTGCACGGCACCGCGGCACCCACTTTAACTGTAACAAAGGCTCTCCTTTGATATTATCCCGCGATACTTAATCCTGCCCTTGCTCCGTATTTGCTGTTCTCGGTCGGATCGTGACATTCATCTTATCGTTTTTGCGCAACGCCACCTGCAGAACACCTTTTCCAGCACCGGGCCTGATCTTGACCTGCAAATGGCCGAATCGGAAGACACGCACAGTACCCGCCCGACCAACCGTGGGCTAAGCCCTCATTTGGTGCAGTGGCTCAGCAGCACGATTCTAGGGATTTCGGTTAGACCCCGCCCTCCAACCAATGACAGCTGCCCCTGCAGCAGCCCGGGCTGTGCTGGCTTGGGGGAGCCTCAAGCCGGTCTAGGTTGCGCCACGGCCAAACCAAAACCAGCACGATGCTGCCGTTGGTCAAGCCCATCAGCCCCAGCGGTTTCTTTCCTGCCTTTTTCTCTTAGGCCTGCTGCGTTTCGATCCCTTCCTTCTCATCCCCTCTGTCTGCCGCGATCCAATACCGCCACTCGGCCAATTCATCGCCGGCCTCGCTATTGATCAGGCAGGCCACTCTCCCCTCCCTGGCTGGATCGAATCGCGCTTCCGGCCATCACTCCACTCTTTCCAGCGCCCGCCCCTCCAAGCATGATCGCTGGTGCCCGGTGGAAACCGCCCAGCAGCTCGTCTAATTAGCTCCGCCCGGCCCTGCGCCGACGACGCATTTCAGCTCGGGGTTCCGGCGGCCCACCTCCAGCGACCGATGCAGCTCGAGAAGGACGGCATCGTCATGTCGCCTCCAGACTCGGACATGGACGACTTCGATTCGGCCGAGACGTCGTCCACCGAACGCGCCCCCTCCACGAAGCCGCCTGCGCTGGCCAGCTCGCCTGGAACCAAAATGCTCAAGGGGAAGGCAAAGGAATGGAGCAGCCAGAGGGAGACTCCGCTGACCCTGCTCGAGCTTCCGGTTGACATTCTTCGACTGATTGTCAAGGAGGTATGCCGCCTCCCGGCTTGACCATCGCCATAAATGTTCTGACCATGTGCTCACCATGTGCTCGCCTGCGTGCCCTTAGATAACCCATACAAACGATCTCACCTCGCTTGCATTAGCCAATTCTATGTTGCACACCCTGGCGATCCCGCACATTTACGCCAGGTTCGACATTGTATGGCCCGATGCCCACATGACGACATCCGACACCAAGAGTGTCGACGCCTTGACATACGGCCTATCGACGCTGAGCCTGGGCAGTGGCTTCAGTCGTATCAGGCAAAGACTCGCCCGCCAAGGCTCTCGGAGCGACGGCCGTCCGCCCTTCAACCCCGCCGGCAACAGCTATGCGCTCCACACACGCAAGTTCTCGCTCGGGAACGGCCCCCAGGACTGGGTCGCCGAGTACATGATTGCCAAAGAGAGCGGCAAGATGCTGGGCACGCTCGTAGCCATGGCCGTTGCCAAAATGGCAAACCTGGAAGCATTTGTGTGGGATATGCCCACGGGCGTGCTCGCCGAGATCTTTCTGGCCCTGGCGTCCCTGCCTGACCACCACGATGACGGCGATTGTAACCTGGAACGAGTTTGGATCCGCTGGCACGACAACAGTGACGCGACTCCTGACCCTGGGAACCCAGTGACGGGCCCTGGACCTGTGATTTATCACGTGGTTCTTCCCAATGACAGCACCATGACCCAGGTTGGTATCAAGATCCCATCCAACACAAATCACCCGAAGCCGTTGCCCGCCATACCCTATTCTGCCAGCGTTGTCGAGTATCCTACTTTCAGTGTCCTCCCACCCCTCAAGAGCCTCACGGTTCTAGACATCGATGAGCTCGCCTACCTCGACGAGATGGCTATGCTCATCGAGAGGTCGCAGACCAAGCTGAAAGAGCTTCGCGTCGGCATGTCGGCCAAGGTTCAGCACAAGGAGTGGATTCAACCGTGGGACGGACCTGAGCTGCAGCAGGTTGATCATGACGCACACTGGCCCGGCGCGAGCACGATTGGGAAACGCAGGCTTGGTGGTGTACTTGGGACGCTCGTCGGGCGAATCTATGATATTCGAAAGCCAGGGGTGAGGCACCGCGAGAGGACAACAACGACAGCCCCGACAGTCGAGACCCCTATCGAGCAAGTCGGCGGGACCGAGTCTACGGATTTAAATGACGTGGCGCAACCCATGGCAGACCCGTCGAGCGAACAACAATTGACGAATGGCAACGGACCAAAGCCGCAGAAGATGGAGGCTCACGGGCAGACTGGGGACCAGACTCAGAATTCGGACAGCAATGGAAATTACCAGAGTCCAAGTCAGGATGCAGCCACAATGGAGCAGGAGGCCGTACGCGAAGTCAGGCGGCAGGCTGATGTCTCAGGCCAGGTAAAGGGGGATGGCCAATCAAAGGCCAAAGCGGAGGCACCAGTGCGCAAGCGTCTGGAAGGAAAGTTGAGGCTACATACCCTGGAGCTGGAGAGGATCTCGTTGTCGATTCAGGTTTGCATTCGGGCATTTGACTGGACGACACTCACAAACCTCACCATTCTGGAGTGTGGCCAAAACGAGACTCTATGGAAGCTGCTGAGATATCAGTTCCAGCCAATCCAAGTGAGTGGTGGATACGGCATCTCGCCTCTGAGCCGGCACGCCGGCACGCCGCAGATGCAGTACCGGCTCTGTCTAAAACACATCCACACCGACTTGACCTCGGCGCCTCTGATCAGCTTCATCAACGAAACCCTTGCGCCGAACACGCTTGAGGTGCTGTTCTTACAGGATCGACGCAGGGGCCCGGCCCCTCCTCTTGTCACGGTTGATGCCATCTTCAAGGGCGCATTGAAGCGTCACAGATCGAGTCTGCGGAAACTATTGCTGGACAGCTCGGTCAAGGTCATCCCAGGGGTGCAGACCAGCCCTGCAGAAAACAACAGGTGGACTCACTGGGTATTGACGACAGAGATGGTGCTCTACATTACGAGCGGGCGTATGAGCAACCTGCGAGAGCTTGCGGCCTCTCTTGCCTACGTGGATTGGGTGAGCACCCCGCGCAACTTTTGGGACAGTTTCTTGCATGTATTTTGTGTCTAACCTCTTCACAGCACACCTTTCTGCGACGCCTGCCAAATATTGCGCAGTTAAGGTCGCTGAACATCCCCCGTATCGGAGATCACATTATGAATAATGTCGAGCCCAAAGAGCTGGCCATGCAGATCGCCGACATTATAACACTGCGACCCGAGATACAGCTCTGCTACATAGGCATCTCGACCAAATGCTTCGAGGTGCTCGAGACCCCGGCCGAGGAGCGCGACAATAGTCCTATCAACGGGGGTGCAGGATCCGGCTCGGACATTCCCAGCGGTGAAAACGGCACTGTGGGAGCGAGTAACAACACTGGCGGACAGCTCTCGGATAACGAGTCTATCGTCGAGGCCGAGTCGGACGGTGAGGCTCAAGGCGAAACGAGCGAGGAAGAGGACCATGACGAGACCGAAGACGAGGATGGCGCAGCGCCGACGAATGCCGTGGGCGATGCGGACGAGACACAATCAGAGGGCCACTCGGACGGCGGCGACGACTCGGACGACTCGGACGGCTTCGTTGACCCTGACCACGCCCAAGATAACGCAAGGCTGCGTCTCCGGGAAATTCTGTTTTATGATGATAAGGTCGCCATCTTCAAAGCCAGACATGGCCGACTGTAGTACAGCGAGCCCCCAACGTTATATTTGCGTTGACCGCTGCTCGCTGTTCTCGGCCACGAGGCTGGCGGTCAATTACATTACAGCCCACATACTGCTTTGATTTGGAGCGTGAGAAGAGCATCGGGTAGGACAGGATGAAAGTGGATCTGTCTTTTTTCCACGATTTTTCTTGTCATTTGCCCTCGCCCGGCTTTCTGCAACCTTGCGCCGCAAGATTGTTCGCATTTTTCTTTGCTATTTTCTCCCACAATACCCACGAACAGCATTGACGACAACGACAGTTTACGACCTTTCCATTGCTTAGCTGGCATGGGCATCTGGATGCAATGCCCTTTCTTTTACTTTAGTACGATTTCAGCACGGTTGCAACTTCTACCATGGGCCGGTGCCTCAATTCATCATGTACTTTCGGGGTTTTTTTTATCTACACTAACATATCACGCACGCCAGCGATGTTCATGACAGTGACGCTGCCCCAATGCTTGTGTGTCGTCATTCCGTTTATATGTCAGGAGGTGGCGCGCACATGGAGGCGTCAGCCGGTGAATGTATTCATCTCTCCCCGGTTGGTCGTCTAATGCAAAGGACGGTCCGGAGCAACAAGAGCAGGTATGGGGTGGATGAGGACCTCAACCAACAGCGGTCTAGTGCCCAGGCACCCTGGCTAGGCGTCTTCATTCCCACGAGGTCGTTTAGCTGCGTGTTTTGCCGGGAGCCACCAGTACGGCACATGCGGCGCAGGTCCTGGGACCATGCTACGCCAAGGCCGATCGCCGTCACCAACAGACGGCCTTGGGTATCCGCTCAAAGCCCCCTCTTGCGAGCTTTTCCCTCTTCTTCCGTGCTTGTGTCCTGTTCTTTTGCCGGATTTATTTAGGGCCATCGGCTCGCCATCGGGATCTTGATCATCACAAAAAAAAGCAGTCGCAATTTCTGGGCTACTTTGCCAGCCCACCTCAAACCATGACGACCCCAACTGCAGGAGGCGCGCCGGACACCACCACCGACGATGCGGCCGCCGTCGCCTCTCCCAGCCCGACCGGGATGGCGTCCTCGACGTCCCCCAGCAGCAGCAGAAGCAGCGGAGACGCGCGTCGCGGGCAGCACGACGGGACGCCCCCGGCGGCGGCCTTGACGACGGTGTGGAGGCCGCCGTGCCCCGGGGGCCCCATAAGCTGGGACAGGTCGCGGACGGTGCTGCCCAGGGTCGAGGCCTTTTCCCCGTGCCTGCCCGAGGGCTGGGTCACGACGGGGTACTTCTCGCCCGCCATCTGCCCGAGCGGGTACGTCTCGGCTTGCGGGCGCTTCGACGCCGCCCAGGGGCCGCCGGTCGAGGCGGGCGAGACAGCGGTCTTGTGTGGGCCTCCGTATGTATTTTTTCCCCTCCTCGTCCTCCCGTTTGAGTGTCCAGCAGACAGACAGGCAGACAGACAGGCAGGCAGGCAGGCAGGGATCCTGCGAACGGGGCTAACTAGGAAAACAGCGGCTTCACTTGCAACGCAAAAGATGCCGTCTACGCAAAGAGCGACGCATTCGACGCGCCCATGATCCAGATCCGCTGGCGGTCGTCCGACATCTCCATCTTGCAGACACACCCCCTATCGCCGACGTCCCCGGTCACGACCGCGGGCGGCTCGCCGACTGCCGCGGCCGACACGGCCGCCTCCGCTGCCGACGGCGGCCACGGGGCAGGTGGCGGCCTCCCGCCAGGGGCCATCGCGGCCATCATCGTCGGGTCCATGGTCGCCGTGGCGCTCGTGGTCCTGGCGGGGCTGTTGGTCTGTAGGCACCGCCGCGCCCGCCGCGGCCATAGTCGCTGCTCGCGATCGCCGGGTCGGCAGCGGCGGCGGCGTGGAACTAATCTCCGTCACCCGCGAGAGCCGGAGCTCCCGGCCGAGGAGGTGCTGGTGGACGATAAGAAGCGGCCGCCGTTCTACAACAACCGCAGGGCCGCCACAAGAGACAGCGCCGCGGTCACGACAGTATCGGACAAGCGGAGGCTGCAGCGGCTACAACAGCGTCTGCAACAATCGCAACAGCAACAGCAGGAGCAGCAGCAACAACAACATCAGCAACAGCAACAGCAACAGCAGCGTAGGAGCATCCAGGAGCTGCCGGGGCACGAAATTCCCTTTGAGATGGGCGACGGCTCGTCCCCCTCGGCCCGCCCATGCGAGCTGTCGGCGACGGTGGTGGATGTGCAGGAGGCGGCGGCGTACGGCCCTTGCGGGCTGCCCGGGGAGTGGGGTGCTTTGTATCATCACGATCACGCGCAGCACCAGGTCTCGGATATTACTCTAACCGCGACGGCAGAGAGTAGAGCGTCGCCAGTGTCAACACCGGCGGCGGCGGCGGCGGCGAGCTCGAGGAGCTGCGGGTAAGGCACGCGCGAATCGAGGCCAGGCGGGAGAGGCTGCGGGAGCTGCAGCTGCTGGACGAGGAGGAGGGGATGGTTCGGAGGAGGTTGGCAGAGATACAGGGTGACCGCTGATGCGTGATTTGCTTACTGAAGAGCGTTGGGATGTCCTCGAGGCTGGAGTCGGTCTAGATATAATGTTATTTACACAAGGAAGGGCATTCTGAGTCTATCGGGTGTCACAGCAGGTTTCGTCGCTGGTCTGAGCATGCTCTTCATTTCTCCAAGGTTGATTTGGTACCCGATCACTTGGTCCACTTGACCGGACGTCCTGTCCCCATGGCTGTCTATAGGGCCTCGTGTGTCCTTGCTACCCTGGTTCAACCCCAGATCGTGAGAAAGGCAGAGGGGCAATGGCATCGACTAGGATTACGGGGAGCACCGCACGAGAGCCAACGGAAATAGGCTGAGCCAACCCATTTTCTGGCGGAGACGGGCGATCTACGTTTAGAATACAACAGCCCAAATAACAGGCTCTGATCCCACGCCCCCTTCCATGGTCATGTTACCACCCAGTTGACACCTTCTCTGCAGGCTAGACCTGGCAGAGTCGTTGACCGTGAGCTTTTTTTCAAAGCAGAGCAGGCATGCTGTCAAGTAGATAGGAATAAAGGGGGGCGGGGCGTGTGCGTGGAGTAGGGGGAATGAAGGGTAAAGAGTCAATGTGATAGCAGCGCACACTCTCAAGCGTTTCCCTTGGAGAATCGCAATACAGCGAGACCAGTTGCTAGCTATGACAATGCATGAACCGTTATCAGTGTACAAAAGCACTCCTTTGACCACACCCTCGGAATGACGGCACAGCTACCTGTATCGTTGGGAGGAAGATGAGGCCGACGCTGCCCCCAGGGAGTGACTCCTAAAACAACTTCTCTTCCGCCTGCACATACTCCGTATGTGTCACCGGAGACGTTCCCAAACGAGGTTAACGCATGGTGGGCAAGGGTGCGGGCATCCCATCTGCCCAGCCGGCACCACGGAAGAAGGAGGGGTAGGAGAGTGCGTGTCCAATACGCGCGGCATCCTTCTCGTGCCCATGAGTCTAAACGAGACTCGCAGTGCCTTGAGGGACCAGAGACTAGGTACGTACCCTATGAAGGCGTGCGAAAGCAGCTCACATCTGCCGACCCGACCTCGACGGAGTTAACATGCCGGCCAGCTTTGCGTTGCTGCATGGGCCATGGTTAGCGGCACAAAAAAAAAATGAAGAAAACGGAGTGGCTCGGTCCTACCCCTCCTCGCGATGCAAGGGATAGAGCTATTTTTTTCAGGTGCCAAGAGCAACCCGAGCCCGGCTACATGGATATGGAAGAATAGTCGCGCAACACTCCCCCGACCGCCCCGTTGGTGGAGACGCAAAAGACTTGTGCGGAGCTCCCGATAGGCTAGCCACGACGGCGGCTTTCCTCCGGAGCGAGGTGCGAGGCTGTAGAGGGGGGGAGTGATACTTCGCGTTGCCGGCCGGGAAAAGGAGGATGCCAGTCCCAAGGCCCCGGGATTCGATGATGAAATCAGTGCACAAGGCGCTAAAGGAGGGAGGGGGCGTGGGTACAGTGGTCGAGGCCCAAGAGAGTGGAATGGATGCGGCTGGTCGGGGGGCTGGCAGCTTAGGTTTAGGTTGCAAAGTCCCCCTCTTGTCACTAGACTTGGAAGGGGGACGGAGCGAGCAGGGGGTGGGGTGGGAGCAGCATGTACGGACAATTCGGCACTGCCGGCCGGCAACCGGACGAGTTGGCCCCTCCCAATTGCAGGAGGCCTGGTACAGTCGTGTCTTGTTGGGTCGAGGGGTGTAAGTCGAGCATGTTGATATTCACAGCTCTGTCGGAATAGCTATCGAAAATGGTCTGGTGCCAAGGTCTAGTGGAAAGCCACTCTGCTTGGCGCGCCCCACACCTGCCGAAGCCACCCAATAGGCTCCTCCAGCCCGTCCCAGCAGAACGGTTCGCCTAGCCCGCCAAGGCTATGAGGCGCCCAATGGCCAGGGAAGGCGCCCGAGTCAGCCTGCCGGCGGATGTCGCACGGGACTGATTCTCTGGTTGTTGGTTGTTGTTGATGGAACAATACTAAGAGGCCAGAAAAAGAAAAGAAACAAGAAAAAAAGCAAAACGCCCGCACAATAGGTAGGTGGCACTTAGTTGGTATTGTCAAGTAGCACTGTGCGCTACACATGCACCAGCTACACCCTTAGCGGCCCCTGCAGCCCGTGATTGGCTGCGTCGTGCGTTATCTGCGTTCCATCACAGTGCCAGAATGGGTTCTATTGTGCATCCGCATGAATAGAAGCCATGTCTCGCCGTCAATAAGCAGAGAAAAGCAGAAAAAGCAAGACGGAAAGAGGGGAAGGCAACCATGAATGATTGACCATGGCGTTACTCTTTTGGCACTCGGATGGCCCACCAGCTCGTCACCACTCGGTTGCACACATCTTTTTTTCCGTATTGTTCTCGTATTCACATTATGTGTGAGGCTGCCTGCTGGGCTTGCTGGCTGGTGGCAGCGATCCTCGTGCCCTCCATGGCTTCCATCTTGGAGTATTTAGTGACGGCCTCCTCCCCTCTCTGCGTCCCTTCTTCTCTCTGCTTCATCCTCAGCGCACCCTTCCATCCTCTTTAAACATCAACTCAACAGACCGCTCTTGCTTCACCTTCTCCACCAACCCTCTCACTCCCTTCCTCACTCTTTCTCACTACCGCCCACCATGAACCGGCGCCCTCAGATGCCCAAGGCCACGCGCGCGGCACGCAACGGCGAGCCCCAGCCGCCGCCGCCCAACATCCACACGCTCCCGCGCATACGCATATCGCCCGAGATGGCCACGGCGCTGTACTACAGCAGGTACCCGCACGCAATCCCGCCCAACAGCACCGTGACCTCGGGCGAGATGGAGACGGCGAGGATGGTGGCGGCGGCGGCCCACCACACCCTCACCCGCAACCCGGAGCGGTACGTCCACGAGCAGCCGTCGTGGGGGGATCGCCCGCCCCGCGCGGGCCCGGTGGTGGCCAAGATGATGAGGATGCAGCTCCAGGCGGAAGCCGCCGCCGGCCGCGCCCCGGGAGCGAGGGGTGCTGCTGCCGCTGCTGTTGGTGGTGGCTCTGCCGCTGCCAACAACAACAACAACAACAACAACAGCGAAGGCAACACCAACGGCAGCACCAACACCAGCGCCACCGTCACCCCGACCCCCGTCGTCAGGCAATATGGCCCGGGCTTCGTCACCGTCGAAGACTACGAGGACATCTACAACGACGTCGACGACGACGAAAACCAGCCGGCCGGTGGCGACGACGGCGACGTCTCCCCCTCCCCCATCGAGCTGAACATCAACACGGGCGTGACGGTGTCGCAGAGCGACAACATGGTGGTGCTGTCGGCCAGCCCGGCCGACATGGCGGCCGGCGTGGCGGCCGCGGTGCTGGCGGCCATCGAGCAGGCCAGCAGCGCGCGCGTCGGCATCCCCATGATCGACGAGAGCGGTGCGCCGCGGCCCCTGCGCGTCCGTGTCGACGCCTCCATCCGCGTCGGCGGCTCCGGCAACGTGCTCGGGCCCGAGGCCCTCGTGCGCGAGTGCCTGCTGGCCAGGGCTGCTGCTGCCGCCGCCGCCGCCGCCGGCCTGCCGCGCGAGGCTGCGGACAAGGGCAAGCGCGCCAGGGACGAGGCCGAGGAGTGGGATGAGGAGGACAATGATGCCGAGAGCGTGGGGAGCAAGAGGTCGCGCAGCGCCTGAGCTGGCGGGACTGTTTTTATTTCAACTTGTCTTGTTTTTTTGAGATTTTCTCGTCTCTGGCTTTACCTCGCTCCTTTATTTGCTATTTATTCTTACGTGAGAATCTGGGGTGTGAAGTATATGAAGGCACACATATTACGACGATAATTAGCTGTATTTCTTTTTGGCTTTGGGACGGATGGAGAGAGCAGTAACCTGAATAGGATCTAGATTGCAGAAATACATAAATCTGGGCAGGTCTTGTTTGTGGACCCCTTTAGTGCCATGTCGTCATAAAGCCCAGAGCGAGACGGAAATACCAGCATTTGTAGATCGGTATTAACCGCCGAGGGCTGTCGAGTCGGATGGCAGGTGCCGAAGTCCAGGCAAGATCCGCAACGATGGCAGGTTGTCTGCCCCTGGGTGTGGGAGCGTGAGATCTTGGTCTTGGCGGCACTTGTGTTGCTCGAGCTGTTTTTGGCTTCCATTTGGCCTGGTTGCCGTTTGGGGCGATGCAGTCAGAGCCGTCCATCATCGCCATGCTTGGCGCGTGGGACAGGAATAAGGAATTCTCGTGTTTCCACGGCTTTTCGACAATTGTTTGCGGCTCACTGTTTCTCATTCCTGTTTCTCATTCTGGGGTGCAGTACTGTGGTCATCCAAAAAAAATCGGGCTTACCATCCGTGCCTTCCCTGGTGCGAGGATTGGCATGGCGTTAGGCCGCAAACCTGCTACAGATCTCAGTCCCGACCCTGCTCCTTGCCAACGGCGACAGTGGGCTCGAACTTCGAACTGACGGCACCAGACCTGCTGACATGGCGGCTGCAGCGGTCGGCTGGGCCTGGCCTGATCCTACGGGCCCGTGGGCCCCGTTGCGCCCTGCACGCTGCACACTGCCACCTGCAGATCTAGCCAGCCATGGCAAATGCCAGCCCTTGAAGGTGGCCCCCTGCTTCCCTTAAAATCCCCTTTCGTCCCGACACGTCCTCGACGGCGGCATGGAAACGCTGTTCTGGTCCCTCTGCGCACTTGGCTCTGGCAATTGATTTTTTCCTGCTTGTCCACTCTCTCATTGTTCCGTCCTGGGTCTCTCCCTAGGTACCTTACATACCTGTAGTTACCTGTAGGACACCAACAACACCACCAACCCTGTCCTTGTCCTTGCCATCACATCACCACCAGCCCTACCACGATGCCGATCCGCAACCCCTTTGCCCGCCGCCCCGGCGTCCTGGTCCAGACGGACGAAAACGTGCGCCCGGCCGAGGACCCGTCCCACCCGGGCTTCGAGCGCGTCGACACGGTCGGCTCCAAAACCTCGTCCGCCCTCAGCATCACCAGCAGCAGGAGAAGCGACGACAATGGCGAATACAAGATGAGCGGTATGCGCCCTCTCTGCCTTGGTGCCCTGCCCCCCTGTCCGTCCCCCTTTGCCCCTCATTCTGCCGAGCCGGCTGCGCCGCTCTGTCTTTGGGGCACGCGCGCACGCTGGCGCTCTTGGCAATGGCAGCCCCTCGGTTCGCCTGCGCGGGCCAGCCATTCGCGTCGCAGAAATCCATCCCTGCTGAAGCGAGGCCGTCGCTTCAATTGGCTGACTGGTGACAATTGAACGGCAAACCCGCAGTGGTCAACGACAGTGGCGTCTATCTTCCCGTATGGCTTAACTACTACCTCTCGGGCTTAATTTAATGCCTTGGTAACGACGCTGACATCAGACCCTAATCTCAGCCCTCGCCCGTCGAAAAGGGTGAGCCATCCTGGCCCAAGAAGTACCTGTCGCGCAACTCGGAGGACAACCGAAACAGCCTCAGCGCCGACAGGGAACACTTTACCATCTCGAGAGAGTCCTTTGATTCGTACCGCCGCTCATTCGTGAGTTTCCCCCTCCTTCCCCGCTCTCAAACCATGGTCTTCTCGCGGGCAGCGGTCCCCCTGCGCCAGGCCCTGGCAACCGACGACTAACCCCTGTACCGCACGCCCGCCAGGACATTTCGGCGAGGTCGCCCGTGGCGAACAATGACACACCGCCGACGCGGCAGAGCCTCGACTCGGCGCGCTTCCCCCGCCCCCGCGTGTCCATGAGCGAGCGCCGGCTCGAGCCGCCCACGGCCGAGGACCCGTTCGAGGACGTCGGGCTCGACGACGACCGCCACAAGCAGCAGCACACGAAGCGCAGGGGCTTCTTCTCCAAGTTCGGCTCCGCCGACCACTCGGACGCCGGCGCCGGCCAGCAGCAGCCGCTGTCGGCCGGCCACTCCCCCTCGGCCCCCATGGTCTCGCGCTTCCTGCCGGGCCGGAAGCGCGCCCAGAGCGGCAGTCAGGAGCTGAGCCCCATGGAGCGCCCCGTCGCCGCTGTCTCGTCCGAGGTCCCGGTCGAGACGCAGTAGCATCCCGAGTCTGGCTTGTAACTCGAGAGCGACGAATGACGAGCCAACGACGCGACGACCCAGAAACAGGGTCTGTACATAACATATGCATGCTCTTTTTCCTTTTCTCCTTCTCTTTTCCTCCTTCTCTTTTTCCTTACGACCCATATATAAGCCCTTCATTCCAAAGCGCTATATATAATGGATCGCTACGAGCAGGTTAGGCGGCGGCAATCAGCCGCCCATTTGGAGCACGAGCACAGGCACCCCGAATTTTGGAGCGCTCATCTGCTCACATGTGGTATTTATACCACGTATATTGGGTGGAGTTTCGGAGTTGACGGTTTTGGATGGAATGGGCAAAGTTGCACAACGGCATCCATATTTATAGCTTCCCTGGAGGGTTATAGCTTCCCTGCAAGGTCCAAGGTGTGGGTAAGACTTGTTACCTACCTCTACACGTACCTAGAAAACGGGTGGACCTGGTGGCTGGCCTGGGATGGTCTGCAATAATAAGAGGCAGCCCGAGCATGAGATAAATGCGTGTCGATTTTGGCAGGTCCTTGGTGGATCTAACTGTGTGCGCAAGCTGTGGTCCAGATGAGCACTGTTTTTCCTCGGGACCGGTATCGGCCCGTCATTCTCGTTCATGTAAAATTTGCGTAAGGACAAGCGGATGGCAGTGGCTTAAAACGTCGACATCAAGGGCTCCGGTCCTTGTTGGATTAGGTTAGTCCCAGCGGACCGGATTCCGTCTCGTCATGCATTGCAATCGGCTCCTTTTTATGGCGCAAACGATAGAGTGGGTGGGCGAAACGAACCCCGCAGACGGTGCGCCTTGCGCTTGACATGAAGCTTCGGGATCGCCCGAGGGGTATATATATATATATACCTAGGTGTGTGGGTAGTATCCAAGATGCCCATCTGCCCTCTATAGTTGCCTTCAGACGCGCAGCTGGCATATAGTTCTTGAGCCTAGGAGTCAAAGACAGCACACTAATGGCGGACCCAAAGACAGAGGCCGCCCGGCCTGCCGGCCCTGGCCCCGAGCCCCTGGAGGCGGCCTTGGAGCCCGGGCTATCGCTGTCGACGCGCGCCATGCACGCCGACGACTACATCAACAGCCACCCGGCCGTCGCGCCGCCGATGCACGTCAGCACCACGTTCCGGTACAACGAGGACCCGGACAAGTTGGTGTTTTGGGGGCAGCCAGACGTGTGTTTTTTTTTTCCTCCCCCCCGTCCCCTTCTCTTCTCTTCACTCGCCGCAAAAACACTAACGCCAACACACAAAACACAAGCCAAACGCAACCCACGACACGCACACCTACTCGCGCGAGACGGCCCCCAACACGACCCGCATGGAGGCCATCCTGACCTCAGCCGTGGGCGCGCCGTGCCTGACCTACAGCTCGGGGCTGTCGGCCCTGCACGCGCTCCTGACCCACCTCAACCCGCGCCGGATCGCGCTCGAGGGCGGCTACAGCGGCTCGCACGGCGTCGTCGCGCTCCTGTCGCGGCTCACGGGGCTCGAGGCCGTCCCGTCGCTGTCGGACGAGTCCCTGTCCCTCCTCGGCCCCGGGGACGTGGTGCACGTCGAGACGCCGCTCAACCCCACGGGCGAGGCGCGCGACCTCGAGCGGCTCGCGGCCGCCGCCAGGCGCAGGGGCGCGTACCTGACGGTCGACGCGACGTTTGCGCCGCCGCCGCTGCTGGACCCGTTCCTGTGGGGCGCCGACGCCGTGGTGCACAGCGGCACAAAGTACTTTGGCGGGCATTCAGACATGCTGTGCGGCGTGCTGGCCGTCGCGCCGCGGTGGGCCGTCGACAACAAGATGACGGCGCAGGGGCAGGGGCAGGGGCAGGAGGAGAAGAGGAGAGGAAGACTGGAGGCCGGCGGCTGGGTCGGGCAGCTGCGCGCCGACCGGCTGGTGCTGGGCTCCGTCATGGGAAGCATGGAGGGGTGGCTGGGCGTGCGGAGCCTGCGGACGCTGGAGCTGCGCGTGGAGCGGCAGAGCGCGAGCGCGCAGCGGCTGGTCGACTGGCTGGTGGCGGCGTCGGCGGCGGCGGCTAGCAAGGAGGGACAGGGACAGTCGTCGCCCGTGGCCGCCGGGCTGGTCGTGCAGGTGCGACACGCCAGCCAGCAGCCAGAGGCGGCCGACGCCGGGTCGTGGCTGCGGCGGCAGATGCCGCGCGGCTTCGGGCCCGTCTTCTCCGTCGTGCTCGACAGCGAGGACCACGCGCGCCGGCTGCCGAGCAAACTGCGGCTGTTCCACCACGCCACCAGCCTGGGAGGAGTCGAGAGCCTGATCGAGTGGCGCGCCATGACGGACCCGCTCGTCGACAGGCGCCTGCTCCGCGTCAGCGTCGGCGTCGAGGCCTGGGAGGACCTGCGGGAGGACCTGCTGCAGGGCTTCCGGGCGATTGTGGACGAGGACGGGGGCTAGGGGGGGTTAGCGGGTTGAGGTTGGGAGGGGTGTGCGTGGTGTGAAGCATGGCGATACAATCACCCTTGGACGGTTCGAGAGGGAGAGGAGAAATCAACAAGAAATGCATTAAAAGTTTGCCGCGTTTTCCATGGTCGGCGAACAACATGTCAAACAACGGGCTATATAAGCCCACTTAACAGGCAAAAACAAACAAATATATCAGAGAACAAAACCCCCCAAAACAACAGCCTCACTCGTGCTGTACATCTAACGAAAAGAAATGGCGCCAGAACTATGCAGATCATGCTATAACGTCGTCAATGTGCCAGTCCCAAAAAAAAAAAAAAAACCCTGTCCCTCTGATTATATACGTGTACAACGGCTGCAGCGTCCGTCCAGCGCCGCGGCAGGCGAAAAAAGAAAGTCATCGACCCGGCCGTCGCCTACGTGTCGGTGTCGGCCATGGTGATGAGCTCGCTGACGTTGACGAGCTGGTAGCCCCTCCGCCTGGCCTCGGGCAGGACCCTCTCGAGCATGGGCACTGTCCAGCTGCGGCGGTCGTGGCAGATGATGATGCGGCCCGGGCGCAGCATGCTGAGGATGTGGCGCGCGTTGAGGCGCCAGTGGCTGATCTGCGCGTCGTGCGGGTAGATGCTGCCCAGCACCAGCCGGTAGCCCAGCCGCGAGACAAGGCCGCGCATCCGGTCCGTGAAGAAGCCGGACCCGGGCCGGAAGTAGTTGTAGCGCGGGGCGTAGGGGCCGGGGCCGAGGCCGGGGCTCGAGCCTGGAGGTTTCCTGCTTTTTCTGACTCCGGCCTTTGCTCCTCTTCTTTGCTCCTCTTCTTCTCCTCCTTCGTCTTCTTCTTCTTCTTCTTCTTCTTCCTCCCCCTCCTCCTCCTCCTCCTCCTCCCGCTCAATGGCCACGTCGGCGTACGCGGCGCGGATCATGCCCTGGACGCGCAGGATCTGGTCCTCGAGCTCGTCGGGCCGCAGGCTGCGCGAGGCCTCGTCGTGCATGGCGTGGTTGCCGAGCTCGTGGCCCTCGCGCACGATGCGGCGCAGCAGCTCCTCGCGGCCCTCGACCTGGCCGCCGATGACGAAGAAGGTGGCGCGGGCGCCGTGCGCGCGCAGCAGGTCGAGTATGCGGGCCGTCTGGTCCGAGGGCGCGTCGTCGATGGTCAGGGCCACCACCTTTGCCGGGCCCGAGGAGGAGGAGCGGCCGTCCTCGGGGTGGTGGTGGTCCCGCGGTAGGCGGTCCGGGTCGACCTGCCAGAGCACGTCGGGCCAGTGGCGGGCCAGGTGGCGGAGCAGCGGGGCCGGCGGCTTGTAGACGGCGTACAGCGGCAGCAGCACGAGCAGGCTCAGGGCCGCGAGCGCCACCAGGGTCGCCATGCGGCGGCGACGGGCCCGGCGGCGGAACTTGGACGGGAGGCGGAAGAGGTTCGTGGCTGTAAGCATGGCCTTAGTAGTGGGGTCCTGTCGTCGTCTTCGTCGTCGTCGTCGTCGTCTACGTCTTCGTCGTCTTCGTCTTCGTCGTCTTCGTCGGATGGCTCGTGACTTGCAGACGCATCTTTGGGGGGCTGCGCTGCCGTCGACGCTTGCTTGGGCTTCAGGGGAAGGCGGCCTGGCCGGCGCTCGACTTTTGCGGTGGGTAAGACTGGACGGGCAGCTCCGCTGGTCGTCGGGTGTGCATCAGGGGTTCGCAAACGGCGGGGTGGGCAGACGGAGTCTGGTCTGGACTGCGTGTGGCTTGGAGGGAGAGGGTTGGAGTTTTTGGCCAGAGATGAAGGCGTTAAGCCACGCATCATCAGTGGCTTCAGTGGCTGTCCGCTGGCCTGGACCGTCAGGAGCCAATCACGAAGCGCTGCCAGAACGGCGGTCGCGAAACGGTGCCAGTGGGGGCATTGAACTTGGCTTTATGCAGTGCACGGCTAGGATAAGCCAAGACACGCAGCCGACTGCAACCCCCAAGCGACCGCTAAACCCAGACGCCCAAACCAAACGGACCTGGAAGGAAACGGACTAAAAACCAGCTCTGTCGGCACTGCGTTTGATGTCCGCATCATGAATATTCCCATCGTTCCTGCTCTGCGCTAGCTGTAGTGCGGCCGTGCTGGAGGCATTTATAGCCCACTTCCCAATTGGCTACTTCTCTCGCGTCCGTTGTTTTTTTCTTGGGATCGATTTTCTTTGGCATCGATTGCGTCAACGGCCCAGTGCTTGTACGATAAGCTCTCTTCTGATTCTTGTGCTGTTCCACCACCCAACAGCCAGCCAACCTTATTGCCGCCATTGAGGGCTTGCTGCTGTCTCCAGTGCCTGGTGCCGCCCGAGACTAAAACCCGGCTGGATCGGCTTTTTACCTGTCTGTCTGGGTCGGCTACCTGCACTGCCTGCTGCCTGCACTGCCAGTCTAGATCGGTCGTGGCACTCGAGTCCAACATAAACGGGCCACAAAGACATAAAAAAGAAAAACCACACCGTGCTCGGCATGGCTGCTAGAGAACGAAGGCCCTCGCCGCGTCGTCGCGGGACCGGCCCCGTGCTCACCTTCTCGACGGACGAGAGGCAGCCGCTGCTCCCCAGGAGGGAACAGGAACGGCCCAACCAGCGCGAGCCACCGCCGCTGTCCTCGTGCGTGACAAACAGCCACCAGCACCTGCCCGTCTACACAAACATCCACAGGATCCGCCGCGACATCGTGGCCATCGTCGAGGACTACCTCACCCTGGACCAGCTGCGGGACGTGCGCATCAACATCTCGGTCGTGCGCCCCCTGGTCGACAAGCTGTATGGGCTAGACGACATCTCTATAGGTCAGTGCCGGCGCGCTCTTGATCTTGACATGGTTGCGCTAGACCCGTGTAGCGTTGCATTGTGTCGTTGCATTGTGCCTGGCTAGTTCTAATGGTCTCTCTGATCATGTCCCCGTCCGACGTTCCAACAACAACAGTGTACTGCCTGCTCGTGAACCGGGTCCAATTTTTGTATGAACAGGCGCACCTGAACAACCGCCAAAATGTCAACTTTGCTCGCGCAACCCTCTGCGAGCTGGTTGCAACTAGGATCCTGCGCCGCTTCAGCGAGGACAACCCTGGAAATGACGGCCTCTTGGTCCTGGCCCACATCCTGGTTGCCGGCTTCCACCCCTTCCAGAACGCCCCTGATGACTTGTTCCGTGACGAGCAGCTGTCAGGCGAGCGGATACATCACAGATCGCTCCCGACTCTCGAGATTGCCATTCTAGGCGAGAGCAAGTTGTTTCTGAGCTCCACGAGCTGCCAGAAAGTGTGCGTACTTGGGCCTGCTGTCGTCTGACCCATTCCCCTTCTGCATCAAAATGAAATTCCCCTAGGATACTAACTGAACCCCTATAGCATCGATGCCATATACACGGGCAGGATCACCTACACCCCATCTAGCTACCTCAACATCATCCCGGATCGGTACAAGCAAAAGCCAATATCTCTGTACGACCCTCGGGATGCCTCCCTGTTGAATCAGTACCGGCTCATCGTTCCGCGCACCCGGAACATCCTCGAGGTCAGCCAGTTCATCATCCTGCTTGGTTTGTACCTGAGCTTCATGGCCGAGCGCAAGGTCTCCAAGATCAGCATCATCGAGATCTGCTTCGCCGTCTACGCCTTTGGCTGGGTGCTGGACAGCTTTGCTGCCATCCTCGAGCACGGCTGGCACGTTTACACGCAGAACCTGTGGTCGTTTCTCGACGTGGCCTTTTCGTGCATCTACTGGATTTATCTGGTGTTGCGCATCTACGGCCTGCACATGGGCCTCGACGAGCCCGGCCAGCAGGCGCTTGACGTGCTCGCCATGGCCGCCCCCGTGCTCATCCCGCGCCTCGCCTTCAACCTGCTCTCGGACAACCTGCTCTTTGTGTCGCTCCGGGCCATGATGTCCGACTTCACCCTACTCTCGGCCTTGGCCGCCTGGTGTTTTGGAGGCTTCATGCTCTCGCTCATCTGGCTAGGCGGGAACAAACACGAGCCGTTGACGATAGCCGAGTGGATGCTCTGGATATGGTTCGGGCTCGACGGTACGGGTATTCATCGCTCCGTCGAGTTCCACTGGCTACTGGGTCCTAGTCTCATGGTGGCCTTTACATTTTTGGGTACGTCACATCGAGCATCCCTGGATATTATTCTTGGTCTCGGCGAGGCTATCTTGTTCTGACCATGTGTGCGGACGGACAGGCAACACCCTTTTCCTCACCATTCTCGTCTCGATGCTTTCAAATACGTTTAGCACTAGTAAGTTTTATCCAGCAGCTTCTCTCTTCACTGAAACCGGACTGACTGACGAAAAAAAAATAGTTGTCCAAAACGCGACAGCCGAAATCCAGTATCGCCACGCTGTGCTGACCCTTGAGGGAGTCAAGGCAGACGCCATTTTTGCCTACCAGCCACCATTCAACATCATCGCCATGCTCATCCTGCTTCCACTCAAGTGGATCGTATCGCCACGCAAGTTTCACACCATCCACGTGGCCAGCGTGCGGACTCTCAACCTCCCATTGCTCCTCGCAATCGCGCTGGCCGAGCGGTGGTTCCTCTGGCCAAACGAGGACGGCAGCAGCAACACGGGCGGCACCAACACGGGCCTGGACACCGAGTCGCTGCGACCAGGAACGGCGCAGCAGGCCTCGGGCTCGTGGCCCTGGCAGTGGTCCTGGGACTGGTGGCACATCACGGCCCACGGAGACATCCAGGACGTCTTTGAGATCCAGCCGCCGCGCAGCGTGCGCGACGAAATCGCCGTCGATGACGACCTGACGCGGCACCTCATCCGCCGCCAGTTCACGCGCCAGATGAGCCACTCCAACGGGTCGGGCGCGGCGTCGGTCCAGAGCAGTCAGAAGCTGGGTGTCGCGGCCCAGAACAACTCTGGCGGCACGGTGAGCCCGGCCGCGGCGGACGGCCAACATGCGGCGGCCCAGGGGCAAGGGCAAGGACAAGGACAGGGCCAGGGGCAAAGCCCGAGCCAGAGCCAGAATCGGGAGCAAGGGCGCGGGCGCGACCCGGACAAGCGCTCGCCCCGGCCGCTGGGACGGCGCGACAGCATCGACCCGTTCCTGGTGGAGCAGCTGCGGCGGGTGGCCGGCTCGGACGACATGACGGCCATCACGGACCGGCTCGACTCGCTCGAGGATGCCATGTCGCGCATCGAGGACATGATCTCGCGGCTCTGCGGGGACTCGGCCTCGGAGACGGCCGACGAGCTCGCGGCCGCCGGCAAGGCGGGCACGCTCAAGGACTTGGATCAGACCTCGCTGAACGAATAGGAAGCGTCCAAGGGGTGCTGAGCATGGTCGTTGTTGTCGCGCGCTTGGGTGGGAGTAGTGTCAGCATGAGATAATATTGCAGAGGTGGTTCTGGGTCGGGGTCTGTTGTTTAGCAAGCGTTGTAGATGTTGCTACTTTGCCTATTATCGGGGCCTCGACGACTTCGGCTTCATTAAAGATCATGGTCTAGGTCGGGGTTCGTCGTCTAGCAAGCGATGTAGAGGTTGTTGCTTTGTCTATCGTTTGGGGTCTCGACGGCTCTGGCTTCATCAAACATCATGGTCTAGGTCGGGGTCTGTCGTTTAGCAAGCGATGTAGATAATGCCGCTTGATTTATCGCTTAGGCCTCAGCGGCGCAGCCTTTATCAAAACGCCAAGGTCTATCATATTCGGCTCGAGTTTGCCTCTGCGTGCTTTGCGCCGAAGGGGGAAAGCTCCCCCAAGGCCCGGGCTGGCCGGGCGTCTAGACCGCCCACGTTCCACGCCGTCCATGTGCGCGCGAGTTTCAGGTATACAGAGGCCTCCGACAAGGAGTTTGCCGGTCTGCACAATTCCAAAAAAAAGGGCGTGCCAGATTTTTTTTTTTTTTCGCGGGTTTCAGGCGCCAAGACCGGTTCGTGGCGCGGGCGACTGCAGGTCGGGGATCCGGACGGGGGAGGGCAGCCAAGGCCGGCCTTCCTGGTCGAGCCCGGACAGGCAGCCGTGTCACCCGCCGGGCCCCCTTTTTCGCTCACCCGCCCTTCAGATTTCTTTTAAACAGCGCCAAGCTTTTCCGTCACTTTCCTTGGCTTGATCTCTTTCTCCCCATCCAACTCAACCATCTTTTTTTTCACAACCAAAAGCTCACACACAAAACACCCAAACAAAACAACACCGATTTTTCCCCCTCTCAAAATCCACATGCAGAACATCCGCCGTCTCGCCGACAAGGAAGTGGCCTTCAAGCATCCAACGCCTTGAACCACCGGGCTGCCTCTTGGACGACAATTCAATCAGACCTTCCTTGCCCTGAACCGTCCAACAGCCAAACAAGAGTCGAATATCAACCTGAATATCAACTCAAAGCAATCACGCAAATTCACTGTCGCACCACCACTCACTCTCGTCCAGCCCTTCAGAAGCCACCTACCCACCAAGCCCCCCAGAAACCCAGAACCAAAAAAAGACAAAAAAAAAAAAAAAACAGACACCATGTGCCAGACGGCCTTCTTCAAGGACCCCACCTGCGGCTGCAAGTGGACGGCGGTGACGCAGCCGTGCTGGCCCGGCTACGGCTTCAGCACCTGCCCCTTCTTCTTCAACGGCATCCCCAAGGAGGCGCCGCCCTACTTCAAGGCCACCAAGCTCTGCTGCCCCAAGCACGACCTCGACGGCCACTACGACCGCAACATGGTGCGCATGGTCGTCCGCGTCGAGAACGGCCTGCGCTGGGGCCTGGGTCCCGGCAGGCGCGACCCGGGCGTCGACGTCTCCTGCAACGTCATGTAAAGCCGGGGAGAGGGTGGTGGGGGATGAAGGGAAACCGGGCTGTTCTGTTGATGTTTTTTTTTGGGGTGTCAACATGAGTCTGCTCGACAGGGAGACGACCGGGCCCTCAGGGGACCAGGGTTGGGAATGGAGCTAGGAAGTGTTGAGTCGAGCACATCAGACGTCACACGTCAGAGCTTTGAGCGTTGTGCCCGACTAGGTAGGTAGGTAGGGAGTGATTGAGTGGTGGGCTTTGGAGATGGAATATCTGGGAAAGTCAAATCACCTTCCATCTCCATAGTCTGCCAGCTCGATAAACAATGCGAAGCCATTCAAAGTCTACAACTTGCCTCCTCAATGACAAACCACCAGCAATGCGGCCCGAAGCAGATATGCCAGACAAGGCGTTGGTAAACCGCCGGTATTCCCCAAGGATCCATCTATCAACTGTTATTGACATCTTTAGCCTCACAGATTCCATACCTGCCATGGGCCTATATAAACCTCGACAGATACATCTCTCTCCAACAGTCCTCGAGATATTGCGCTACATCTCACAACATCTTTACCTCAACACCGCTTATCCCAGACACGAAAACCATGGCGGACCCAGAATCCCCAAATCCACCATCCATACCCCCGTCCCCGCCAGACTCGCCGGGCGCGATAGAGTATGTGAAAAAGGCATCTGAGCGTATCGCCGCCCAGAAGGCCCTCGAGGAGCAGCGGTACATATTCATCTACCCGGAACTAGGTCAGGTCGACATTGAGGATTTGAGGCCGCCAGACGGTGAGATTATTCTGTCATTTTCCGTGACTATCCCTTTTTTTCCTAGCTCAATGGAAGCGCGCTTGCACACCGCACGAGTACTTTCTTCCGCTCACACATAGCAAAACAACCACCTCCCCTCCCCCTTCCCCCTTTCCCCAGTCGAGCTCGACGGCTACTACGTCTTCGAGATCCCCGCACCCTACTCGGACCACGAGGACCGCTGGGATCTGTACATCAGCAAGGACGCGACCGAGGTCTGGGCCGAGAACCCAAACGTCGCTCCGGCCGGCAGGGCCGCGGGCGCCGGCAGCCGCCTCGGCGCCATCGACCTGGTGGTGGGGCGGGGCGACTGGTTCGCCAGGAGATCCGGGCACATCAAGGTGGCCTACCCGAAGAGACGGGACCCTCCCACGACCGTGGACTGCTCCGGGCCCCGCCAGCGCGTGCCAGACGAGGTGAGGCAGCGGTTCTACGAGGAGGCCGGGGAGGAGGACAAGACCGAGGGGAAGGATGAGTAGGGCGAGGATGGGGGGAACTCCGCGGTGGCGCGGCCGTGGTAGAGTTGGCGCCAGCACATGCTCCCCGCTCCCCCCTCATCCCGCTCGCCCACCCACCAACCCTTCCTCGCCGGCCCTCTTCCCGGCTTACACGGGGAGGATGAAACAGCTCCCGGGCCTCTGTCTCCGTTCGGTCTTCCTTCCCCCATAGAGTAATCATGTAGTCGTATGGACGAACCAAAACAAGGCTACCGCAGCGCTCGTGGCTGCCTCGGGTGCCATCCGAGGGAGTCACGCCCCTCCTCTTCTAGTGGCAAATAAAACCATCATTCTATTCGGGCAATATCAGGAAAGTCTTGGGACGTGCCAGGCCTAGCGATACCACGCTGCACCTACCCCCTTCGTGATCCTTCTTGTGCCGATATAGATGGATCTACACTCACTCGAACGATGGACGGGGCCGAACAGGATCTGGGCCGTGGAGACGCACTGGGTGGCGCCAGGTTTTGGTATATAGAGAGGGGTTAAACGCTTCTTCTGCTGCTGCCTGTTCGGCCGGGCCGTGGCGCGAAGCGGCGGCACCTGCCCCGCCACCCCTCGCGTACAACCAACAGATGTTGTGTATCCCCGTCCTTGCCTCCGTGCCTCGTGCTTCGTGGATGGCCTGCGTGTCCGACTACGGACAGATGAGCAAGGAGCTGTGAGACAGAGATGGGCCCCTCTCGCAGGGGTGGTGGCCAGAGCACATCCCAAGGCAAAAGGAGGAGGTGGAGTCTGTGACGCGCGTCAGAGCGATGCTACTGGAGCTTCAGGTTCTGGTGGATGGAGGATATATGACTTTTGGGGGGCGGCGGAGGAGGAGGGGTACCGGCGGTGGCGATGGATGGGGGTGGAGTGAAGGAGGGAGAGAGAGAGTGATAGCGAGAGGGGCTAGTCTGGGAGAGCGGCAGATTTCAGGCCAATGGGCAGAGCGTACGATGCTTGGTGAGGGATGCTATTGCGCTCCTGGGCGACGCACACGCCTCCCCCCTCCTCGCACCGGAGGTCGGGCAGTCCCATCTCCCGACTCTGGCTTCATCCTCTCACGACTGCTGATGAGGGACCGGAAGCACGGAGGAGGCATGGAGAGGGAAGTGGCCATAGGCCGCACGGGTGAGGCATATCTGACCACCCACCCGCCCTCGACGAGGCATCGCGTCTACTAGCATTACCGCCAGACATAGGCCGTGGACGCCCACAGGCTGTGCGGGGCGTTTGCAGCAGTCACACCCCCTCCCGCTCTTTCTCTCTCTCTCTCTCTCTTTTGTGTGAAAGATAGAGGCATGCAGACTAGCTACGACCGCCGACTTGTGCATGGTGCCTGGGAGTGGCATGCACATCAAGACGCGCAGATAGCTCCCCCAGGGGAGAATCCCACTGCGGCCTGTGCTGCCCTTGCCTCACAGGTAGAGATTTGCTACGGGACGTCGGAAGTAGCCACCGAGCTTGTATAGCGCACTCAACAAAGAGATTCTTCCGAGGGGTGCTGTAAAGAGGCATACACCAGCCCCTTGGTGACCAACAAGGCACCGAAGTAACAGTTCCCACCGTCGTACATGTCAGCAGGAATCCCCCCTGCCGCAAGACCCTCTAGCGGATTTGAGCAGACTATGGGTCGGGGAGGGGGCTAGTAGGCGAGTGCAGATTCAGGGGGAGCAGCTCAGGGGTCCAAGACCGAGTTTTTGCGCTTGGCCCGGCTGGACGGATCAGGATATCAACAGCATAGCGAGTTGAGTGTGAGAAGAGAAGGCGTGCATCGGCAGAATGCTCTATTCGCCATACCTAGTCTCCTTCACGTTTCCGCGCCCGACTGTGCAACCGCACGGACGACTCCTAGATGGGGGCTGCTTTTTCTTTTCTCCCAGCAGGAAATGGTGAGTGCCTCACTGATTGGCCGTAGGGGCATCGCGAAAGCCTCGTGCAATCAGCATTAGCCACGAATAAGGAGCGCGAGCTTCCCACGACAGCATCAGAAGGCGGCCGCAAAGCCCCCACAAAGCCTTGTGATTCCCACCCTCGTGCAGCCCCGAGACCAAGCGACTGGTGAGGTGGTCAAGACATCTCGGTCACGACGAAGCACCCGAGGGGGTCATCTCACGACCAGGTACGGCAGACCCACAGAGAGTGAGCGATATTGACACATGGAAATGGGAACGTTGGCGCTCGTCAACTCCTAGATCTAGGGATGCACAAGAGTGTGGCTGGTTATGCTGTTTTTAGGGTTGCGGGATGGCGATGGCGGCGGGTGGCTGAAGCCTTATCGCGTGGCCGTTCCTCAAAGACCCCGTGACTGCCGAACACCCCTGCCCAGAGAGCCAGCATCCGATGTAGTATACCTATCTCTCTAGGTAGCCAAGTCGGAGGCCGCATGGAGGAGCCATCAGTCGGTTGGATGTTTGCACGAACGCCCCTTGCGAATCCAACATGGGGTGGGTGGCTCAGATTCAAGGGAGCAACGAAGAAGAAGTGGAAAAAAAAGAGCCGCACGCCCTCACCTCTTCGCAGCTCCTCCTTATGGCAGCCATGGTGAGAAAAGAAAAACGCCACAGCGGGATGGATTTAGCCCCGGCAATCATCAGCCGCATGAGATGAGTTGGGGAGATTTCGCTGACGGTGAGCCGATCGGCCTGGGCCCCTTGGTGGCCAGACGGCGGCAGTTCTATTCAGAGAGAGCCGAGGAGTACGGATGAGCATGAGATGGCAAGCAGCAGTAGGCAGCAGCAAGCAGAACCGGCGGTCACTGTTTCGGAACCGAGCCTTTGATATGCAGAGGGAGATGAGCATCATCATCAAAAAAAAATCACAGGGACGACGCCGCAGAATAGGCAGCAGAATCGGACAAGATGCCGTTTAGGAAGAAGCTATCGCCGAGATGGTTCACCGCCAGGACTAGTAAAGAGTAGCTATAGTGATCGGGCTGGGGGCGGAGAGAGAGAGAGAGGCGCGGATAAGCTTAACGAGCAGACGAATGGGAGAGGGTGTCGTCGGCGGACGGCGTCTGGAGCGCTCCGACATGATACAGCAGCTCAGAAAAGGCGGGAAGGCGAAGTTGCGGATAAAGCACAAACCAGGAGTGTCCGGAGGAATAGCCTCAAGGAGATGGCGGTGCTTTCCCCCCAGGAGGTCGCACGCCCCCTCCCTCCCCTTCCCCATCCATCGCCCTCTCTCTCCTCCCCGGGACCTGGGATCGGGTTCTGCGGAGAGGAACAGGCTGGGCCGGGCGCCGGTGGAACGGGCGGGCATCCGCTCGGGTATCGCCAGGGGGGCGCGGCCCCCAACCGCGGCGGCCCAACGGTCGGCTCGGTCGCCTTCGCGCTGCCCTCGCGCCCGAGCTGCCGTCACACCAATCCGAGCGAGGGGGGTGGGGGAGTATGTGGGCATAGACAGAAAAGGGCCTTGCGACGCAAAAGGAGATGTGAGAGCGAGGATCAGCATCGCCGCTGGCTAGCTTGCTGACCCCCGCAAACCAAGACCCAGGAAACCTGCCAATCATTGTTTCGTTTCTGACGGGTACAATCCACACACATACACACACATGACCGAACACGCACACCCATTTTTTCGATGTCGCGAATCTGCGACATCCGGTTGGTGATGCTATTTCCAGGCCCAAGGCCCTAGGCTGCAATCTCGTGTCCTGCCTCACTCCAAGATTCACTCCATACACAAGCAGCGATCCACTAGAGGTACAACAAGCGGCGGCGGCGGCGGTGACGTCCTGGCACGAGATTTCTGGTGCTATGTTTGTTGTCTTGGCGGCGGGTGCAGCAGCAACAAGACACACAAAAAATACGGGTCGCCCCTTACTTTTTCTAGGTACCCGATGGGGGCTGACAGTGGGACACGCCTCTGTGCTGAGATAAGACGGCAGTCGTCGTGAGCTTTATGTTTACTGTACCGTGTGAGCTTGCCATGAGTCGAGCACAACAAACTACTGCAGCTGCGCCGCTCTGTGGGGTTCGACTTGTCCGATCTGGTGGACCACTTTCTTCCGACGGGGAGGGGGGGCTGGTATTTAGCCCACACAAGCCACACCCGCCCGCCCTAAAAGAGGCCAGCCATTCGACCATTCGTGATGATGAAGGGCCCATTCGGACGGAACGATATGTCCTGACCAAAGGGCTCCGCAAACCGCAAATCACCGCCGACGCTAAAAGTCCACACGAGCCCTGTTTTCTGGGGCCCAAAACTGCTAAATATAAACACAGGACGTGGACTGCGCTTAGCGTCGACGGGTCCTTGTCATTTCGCTCCCGGCGCCGATGAGCCGGTTGGATGTTTGCTTGCTTACACCCTGCGGACCCATCAAAGAATCGAGTCCCACCCGGGACCTACCTACCTACCCTTCTCTACTTGTGCTTATGTAGACATGCAGAGACGACAAAATTAAGAGCAACAGACACAGCAGGAAGGGCCCACGGGATGGATCGGAGGCTGGCCGGAAACGAGAGATAACCCTGTCGTGTCTGCGATGTGTATATCGGCGACTTTCCCTGGTTGGGACAGGCCCCCGAAAGGGCTTCCCTGAAGCGGTGGCACACGTCAACTTGGGCCAAGCTTGGCTGGGGAGGTGCACGCAAAAAGAAAGAAGAAAACGCTATCGGGGGGGCACCAGGTCTTGGAGGCTCAAGATTGGGCCAGCTTCTCTGCCGCATTCCGTATCCTACCCTCCGTAACAGCGACAAGGGGAGGGAGTGAGCGAGAGAGTATAGACAAATCTCCGGAGCCTCTCCCGGGCCGCTGTTGGTGGTCTGATGGGGGGTCCTGTCAGTTTCCAGAAATTGACGGCTTTTTTTTTTTTCACACGCCTTTAGTCCACTACACAGTACAAGCCAACCTCTAACAACAGGGGATGTGACGAAGGAAAGTAAGAAAAAAAGGAGACGTAAATGAATGAAAGAAAAAAAGAAAAAAAGACGGCATGACAGCCCAGAACCGGGACGACACATGGACACTGTGCATCCCAAGCTCACGACTATGTTACCCGAGCCAGCGTGCCGGCCTACCCTGCAGCCACCCTCTCCCCCTCCTCTCTCTCTCTCTCTCTCTCTGCAACCCTCCCCCCTCCCTCCCTCGTACACCCGCCAGCCGGCGGCCGGACGACGACACGGTGACCAACCAAGGACCACACTGCCCAGACTACCCTCTCCCAGGAGGTGCGGCAGGCCGCACCGGTGACGTTTCGTAAGGCTGAGTCGGCGGAAGAACGCTACCGGATTAGGCGGAAACAGGCGAGACCGCGGCCTTTCTGTCTGGTTTATATTGCCCACCCTGCGCCGAAGGTGTGCTTTATATGCACCATACCGGGTCACCCTGGCCCACCACCACCGCCGCTGCGGCACCTACATTGGAAAGCTGCTGCTTGCTGCTGGCTGTCACCACACACCTTACGCACCTTTTCCTCTCCCCTCTCCCCACACCCAAAGTTTTTGTCGGCCCCAAGCTTGGCTTGGCTTGGCTTGCGTATCTAGGGGGTGGGAGTGGTCTGCATTTTTTTGGGCTCTTTCAACCGGTAGGCAAGAGGACAGAGTGGTCCAGAGGACGCGTGCATGGTAAAAGAAAGAAAGAAAAAAATTTGCCCGGCCGGCCACACACCTACCTTCTCGGGCCTCGGCGCTAAGCGCGTGCGCAAGTAGAGGCAAACCCGAGCCAATCCCTGCCCGGAAGCCGGCTTGGTGTGTGCTGGTAAACATCTCAGAACAGCGAAACCTGTCCCCCCCCCCCCCCCCTGACCCGGCTTCACGGCAAAGGCCACCGATTTTCATACCGCGTAAGGAAGTTGCCCGTCGCGTGGCCGCCGATAAGGGACGAGGTGTGAAGGTGCCACGTTACGGTGACGGATATCTCGGGCTAGGCCATGTCGTTTTTCTTCCCCCCTTTTCGGGTTGCTGGCTCGCTCACCTGCCTCTGCCCTTTCGGCCCAATCCCGGCCGCGCCGGCGGGGGGGGTTTTGCGAATCCAAGGACCGAGACCCCGTGCCCGCGAATATGCCACAAGACCGCTGACTAGCCTTTTTTTTCTTTTTTTTTTTTGTGCGGCACAGCAACCCGCGCCCCGTATCGCCGTCCACTCCCCCCTCCAGAGCTGCACTGCACTTTTTCTTTCTTCTTTCCCCTCGTGAGTGGAGCAAAGGGTTGAAAGCCAAGACGGAGCGGTTCGTGTCCGCCATCCCCACACGACCGGGGGCACGTATACAGAAAGATTCATTGATTCTAGGTGATGGGGATATGCGATGTGACGCCCGCTTACACCACGCAACCACCTGTACAAAAAGTGCCCTTTCTTCTTCTTCAGTCTTGCGCTTCTGGTTGGCCAGCCAAGGTCATCATGTAAGGCCCAGGCCGGTCCCTCCTCTCTCTTTCTCTGCAAAGTCGGGCACAGAAGAAAAAAATGGGAAGGCTGGGCTGTGAGCTTTGCAGGAGACAGATGGTCAGAAATGAAGACGAAGAAAAAAAAGGACGTATCAGGCTCGTCTTGGAGCCAGTAAAGTCAAGCTCCCGCTTTGCGCACTCGACCTTCCATGTGTCCAACGGGATCCTGCGTAAGCCGGGAGGGGCGCTGCCGTCGCGGATAGCCGATCGGGCCAGCGAGAGATATGTCTGTCAGAGAGAAAAGGAGGGCCCCTTATCCGACATGCATCGGGCTGGCAATCAACCGGCGGGTGGGCGTGTCATTCTTTTGTCCCACATCGTTTTTATCTTTCTTTTTTTTTCTTTTCAGCTCGAGGAGAATCATGAGGTGATTGACACAAAAGGCAAGGGGGTGGAGTGTTCGATGTGGGCTGCCACACGTGGGGGCTGAAAAGATGCTCAGAAAAAAAAAACCAAGGGGAGGTGGGGGGACTGGTTGGGGTTGCACAAAGCCAGATGGCGGCGGTACCGCGATGCTCTAACAGCTGCGAGCCCGCTGGGGCTGCGGGAGCTGATAGTGCGGTACGACAAAATCGAACCCTCCCGCCAGCCAGCCGGCGGTGAATGTATGGTGGGGAACACCTACAGTACCCAGCGCAACCGCACAGTGGCATCAAGAGGTGCAGCGCACTGCTGTGCACCCCGAGAAGAGGGCGCCCCGCTCTGTGGGCTCTGTGAACCCCGCGTGCACCACATGGATGGTGTTGCTGCTGCCCCAGCACAGGTCCCTTTTTTCCCCTCGATTTTATATGGGATTCCTCGGACTCTGACCAGTAAAACAAAAGTAAAAGACGAATGGGGGTAGGTTGTGAAAAACGATGCAAAAATTACAGTGTCTTTGACCATGACGGCTGTGGTCGGTCTGCAAACACACCAAGGCTGGACGTCTTGCTCAAAGCAACCAAAAACGCGCCGCAGACACGCACTTGGAAATTGCCATTCACCTGTAGAGGTGTACTGTGTACTGTGTACACAGCAGAGGTGGTGGCGATTGCTTCTTGCACAGAGAAAATAACACATCTACCCTCAAAGACATAGACCAACATACATGGCCGCCATCCGTCGTCGGATCATCACCACCCATCGCTTTTGCAATGGCACCTTGGGCATTTAAGCGCGCCCGCAGGATTAAACGCTCAACAACCCAGGATTCGAGAAGACGGCAACGCGGACCACGGGCGGACCCAAGGTAAGGTAAGGCAATCACCCGGATGACTGCATGCGTGTGAAGTGTGCCCTCCAAGGTGCATCGCCTGTGGCGATCCGGGTAGGTACTGTACCGCGTTGAGACAGATAAGATACCAGACAAGTTCGGACTTGGGGAATCGACAGAATCCGAGCATCTGCCTACTGCCTACATTTGGATCATGGCATTGGCTTGTAAACGGATACAAATTTCGGCTGGACAAACCCTCAACCTCCTCTGCACCACCACCACCCCGCCAACACTTACAGCACCCCATGCCCCATCCATTCGATACCATGAGAGATTTGTGGCAAGGTCCTGAGCACTTTGGCAGGAAATTCGTTTCCCGCCTTGGTTTCACAATACCCGGGTGGTGGTGGTCGGTGCCTCCCTGCCGGGGAAGCCTACCAGGGTTTTTTGGTGCCGCGCCCGTCAGCACAGAAGAAATGCGGGACTTTCAAGCCTACATGGCAGCCCCGAAGGGTGCCCCCTCTACTCTCCTCCATGTGAGCAGTGGCCCCGTCAATGTCGTGGGGTGTCTGTCGGTGACTTGCACAGCCGAAAACGGCAACTCGCCGCTTGGGTGGGGACGACATGGGTGGAATTTATGAGCAAAAAGGTAAGAACAGACGAATGATGGGGCCCGGCTTTAAAGCACTCTCCAGGGAAATAAGGAAAAAAGACCAAGGACGGTCAATGCAAAAGAAAGAAAGAAGAAGAAAAAAAATCCGAGGCAGAGCAGGAACCACCGTGCCGGAGAAGGGGGCGCTAATCGGACGCTTCAATTCGAACCAGGTCCGCGGCGTCGGGTAGCAGAACATTCTCTGGAAGAACTTCCGGGCTACCCAGCCTTGTGTGCCCGGAAACTGGGCAATCCGGGCCTTGGGGACGAAGAGGGAGGGTAGACAGGCAGTCAGTCAGTCAGGCAGCCAGGCAAAAAAGGATCACGCCTCGTGCTTCACCGCGGGAGCCCCCCCAATCGGAAGAATTCAATATCGCAAAAAGGGGCCCCGCTTGGGATGATCAGGGGTGTGTGCGTGTGTGCAGCAGCGGGGGGGTTAGCCTGGTCCACTCGATTGATGAGTTCTTGCCTGTGGAGCCAAACCAGTGACCCCCCCCTTGCAGTGGACCCAGCGGGTGTGCGACGGGAGGATGGATTCTTTTTTGTTGGAGCTCCCTAGCACGCTTCTTTCTTCCCTTCTCCACCGTCGTTAGCGAACCGCCTTCGATTTGCCAGTTGTGGCGCCGGAGAAAGGCGCGCCAACCTCTACCAGGCTGGTGGCCCTGCCTCCAACACTGTGCGAAAGGGGTGAGCAAACGAGTGAGCCCAAAAAGATTTGCGGAGTCGATGCGGCATGGTAGCACAGGGTCGATAAAGAAGCGAATGGAGGGCAATGCGAGCTTGTTCAAACTGCAACACCACCACCACACCCACCCCTTGTCCCTGCTGAATGGGTTCTTTTTTCTCTCCCTGCAGGACATCCGATCAGGACGATGACGCCCAGTTCCCGACGTGTCCGCGCGCCCAAGGAAGGAGGGGTTTTGCTGTTGCTGTCGAGGTTGGGTTGACTGCCAACAACACGCGCCTCCCCCTCCGGAACCCCACTGCGCGCATCTGCATCTCCCTCGGGTAGCATCCATCGTCGCGAACGAAGGAGGGCGATCCGACGCCACCATTGGCGCCGCCGGCGTCTAGGCGTGTGGTCCGTTGGCAGTGGCCTCGTCTGAAGCCCTTCCTCCTCGATCGCAGCTAGATAGAATGATGGGCGCGGGTCGCGATTGGCCAGAATAGGCGCCAGCAGAACCGATTGTCTCGTCAGGAGCCTGTACGGATGGCATCTCCTGTCGTCTGGGTGATGTGTGCAGAGTTCTAGGTTGGGAGGGGTATGTGTGTGTGTGCGGGCGGTATTACCACCGCCCTGAGGCGAACTGATGAGACTAGACGCGCTTTGCCGGCCCAACACGCGCGCCGAGCCATGGGCGGCGAATTGGAGGAGCGTCGACCTCCTCGAAGAGGAAAACTGGTGCGGTTTCTGGCGAGGGCTGTTGAGGGACCGGTGACAAGGGTGAGCAGCAGCTCGAGAGATGGACTGGGACGTTACAATCTTGGATTCCGCCACCTCTCTCTCTCTCCCTCCCAGCGCAACAAAGCGGCCGCCAACCCTAATGACATGCTCCGCGCCTACATGAACAGGAGACCCGTGCCCAGTGGTGTTCCGGGCTTCCGACCCACCCCTTTCCGATTCTTTGACCCTTGCTCACACTCACCTTGTTGGGTGGGTGGTAACGCTGGGGGAGAGAGGGGAGCAGCTCAGCTAGGCAACAGTGAAAAGAGAGGTTAAGTCCGAGGCGGGAACTTGGAAACAAACCGCTGTCGATTGCTGTGCCGCTTCCGAGTTGCAACACACCACGGCAACCCAGCGAGCCATGTGAGTGGTCGGGCGTCAGGCAAAAATGGTTGCTCCGATCGCGCCGGCACGGGCGAAACGAGGCTCGATTTGCGATGAGATGCTGCGGGAGCCGCGTTCATTTCCTTTTTTTTTTTTTTCTCTCTCTCTCTCTCTCTGCCGCTGCTTGTCGACGAGAAAAGGACTCCCATTACAAACATCGGGCGCCGGCCCCGCGAATTGTTCACCTGTGATGCGATCCTTGGCCCGCTGGTTCAATGTCGGCAAAAGATTAGCAGGTGCCCGGAATAGCAACAGCCCTGGGTGGGTGGCCTAAGGGCGGCCCCAGGGCAAGGGCAGGGCAGGGAGGGAACGTGGCCTTGCCTTAGGATGAGAGGATCAGGTTTACAATCACGTTGGGAAAAAGTCCGTGACGTAAACGGACTTTTCTCCCCACCACTCAACCTCTTGTGAGGACGGTTCGACAAGAAGACGGTGCATTCGCTGCGGGCCCGCGGGAAGAACGTGACATTCCCGGCCCTGTGTGTGTGTGTGTGCGTGCACCCCCAACATGGACGTGACCGGATCGGGAAATTCGTAAAGAAGCCCAAGATTTCTCGACGGAACCTCGACCGAGAAATGGGTTCGTTTCCGGAAACAAAAAAGAAACAACCCAACCCAACGGTGGGCGGTCAGGCCACTACCCGGACGGGACGGGAAGCTGGAGGAGAAATAACCTTTTCACCGCGCTGATGATCCATGGAGCGTGATAATCGCGGCAGTCGCGCCTTGTTGCATGGCCTGTCCCAAATCCTCCCGCTCCGGGTGGCGGTCCTCGCCGGGGGTGGAAGAGACGGCACACACACCAGGCCATGGATGACGAGGGAGGGCCATTCCATCCCGTCCATATCAGACTGACCTTTTTTCCTTTTCTTTTTTCCTTTTCTTTTGGTGGTCGCTTGCAAAATGTACAGGAGGCCCTGGCGGTTGTTTTTCCCTTTCCCAACGGCATCAGCCCTGCTCCCCGGTCGAGCTAATCAGAAACGCGCCAGCTCGTCACCATCACCAAGCATTAAGGGCCTTCATTTGGGGGACAAGGCAGCACTCGCTCCCGGTATCCCCGGTGAATATCACGCGTTACGGCGCTCCCGCGGGGCCAGCCCCACTGGTCAAACAAGAGAAATCTTCGAGAAGTGCTGTCGGTTCCGCAGGGGTGGGTCTGGTTTAGGGTCACCTCTCACTTTTTGTTTGTCATTTCTTTGCCGAAAGCTAGGGATTTCTTTTCTCCCCCTTCTTTAAATTTTTTTTTTTATTACTTGTCACTCGCTGTCCTGTGCTTCGCCTACTAGTACAGGAAAGTAGGATATTGAACGTTACGCTGTGGGTCTGGTCAGCAAGGGTATAAGCAAGGGGGGGTAGGGGTACACAGCGTGCCACACAATACGTAGTAGAAATCAATGTACTGTAGGGCGCCCAACGCGTGCGCCGCATCCGGCCGGGCGTGCAATTGAGAAGGCATTGAATTGAAGGTATCGCGGTGCAGATTGGTGTACGCGTTGCCCGATTGCATGCGTTGATATCTGCGTTCTGGCAAATGGAGGTGTGGGTAGCGATACATCGGTTTGGTGGGGTTTTCTATGGGGAAAAATGTAGTTGGGACGTGGCCTAATTCGGAAGGATCTGCGGGTCATAACGTTTAATATCCTACTTTTCTGTCGTAAGCGGCCGCGACAGGGGGCCGGGGGCTACCGCGGGCAATATCGGAGGACTGTTATAATGGCACGAGTATAATTTTGGCCCGGATTTTGAGGCAGGGAGCAGCGCTGCTGTTGCAACGAACCCCCCCTCCTCCCCCAGACAGAGCAAGAGTGCGCGCGCGCCGGTCCCGAACGCCAGGTCCCCAAAACGACGAACACCCAAGAGAACCTGGACTCATTTCGTGGTCCGCATCGGGACCCCGCCCCCCATCTTGCGCGATGGGTACGCCGCACCATTGACATTGGCAGGCGTCGGGGAGGGTTTTTGCAAATGAAAGACAATGCAGCGGGTGAAGAGCCAAGAAGGGGGCAACGATCGTCCCCCAACCAACTCATCCCCGTCCAGACGAGAGAGTGGACGGGAGACGAAATCACGCGAGGTACAGTCAGGCCCGAGAATGGTAGAGAAAGCAGCATAAAATAGCCTCCCGGCCATGGTTGGTGGGCGAACGATGGGGCCCCCGTCAGTCTCACAGCCCCTTCTCCCCCTCTCTCGCCCGCTTCGCCGTGACGTTGGGTATGATGCGATGGATGACGGCTGTAGTGGCGGGTTTTTTTTTTTGGGCCACTCGGCCGTCGGAGCTTGGGCTCCATGGCTGGGGCTGCGAACCAAACCGGCGCGCTCGGCGGAAAGAAAGCACGTTCGGGGCTAAGGTCCAGAGCCAGCTCTCGTTTTTCTGGGGCCGGCCAATTAGGGTCGAGGGGGGCACGGCTGTATTTTGTGGAGGTGGGTTGTGGTGGTGGCCCATTTGTGCGTACCGCACACAGTACGTGGTGTTTACTACGGGACCACCCCGTTTTTTTTTTGTTGCTGCTGCCAAAAATGCCTAACTGTGAGCGACCAAACAACGAGGCCAGACACCAAGCAAAAAAGACCAGTAGCGATAGCAGCAGTAGCAGCAGCACCGCCTCCCTGCAGCCGAAAATGAAACCCAGGGGTGGGCTGCTGCTCTGCTTTTGGCAGACGGGAGGCGGGTTTGTTTGTTTTGGCCGCGCTGCCTACGCTTATTGGGCGTCGAGGATGACGGCCAAATCTCCCAGCCTGCTATTTCGCACTCGCATCTGACCTCGATCCCCGACAGGCGCGCGGGGGCAAGGGGTGGGAGTGAGCGCTGGGGGGTTGGACAAGGTCCGAGGAAGAGGGTGTCGAGATGAGTGGGTAGAGGGGAGGGCTCAGAGCGGTTTCCTTGCATGGAATCTCGCGGCGGTAGGGCTCATCACGTCTCGATTGCGACGTCGAGCCAAGGGGAGAAGGGGCAAACGGTTGCGAACAACGGAGAGGAGAGCCGATGGTGGCATGTGGGAAGGTGGATGTAGCTTCCACAGGGATGGGGCGCCATGCTTTCCAGCCCTTCCCTTGAGAGACAATCCGGGATAGGTATTCCCTCCAAATCACATGGAGATCGTCATGGCGCTCCCACCACGTCGGGCTGGCGGCGGCTATTCATCCAGTCGAAGCTATTGTGGCGTTCACCAAGCCACCCACGATGCATGCAGTCAGTGAGGGGTAAAAGATGAAGGAAAAAATAGATGAAAAAAAAGTAAACAACACAAAAAAAAAAGCAAAAATGCCTAACGCCTCCGGGTGAGCCTTGTGCATAGTACAGCCGTAGTGTACCAGGCAAGGCACATGGTGCATCGAGTCTAGGTAGGGTTCTGCGGCCGCTTTTCAAGGCCACCAGGAACGGGATTGACGGCAGGACCTCGAGCCTAAGCCTCAGCTGGTACCCGCCGGTGCAGCAAAATGCTACATGGCGGGGGGTAAAGGGCTAGCCCTGACCGTCATGACACTCCAGCACTCCATCGAGGTGCAGCCGCAATCAAAGAGCCGGTGTTCGCGATGGGAGTGGGGGATAGAGTTTGGAGCATGTTTGTGATAGCCGACGACTATTTCCAGCAACTCGGCAGTAGCGCAAAGGTTGTTGGCGTAGGTGGGCATGCTGTTGCGTCCATGCTCGGCCGCAGGGCAGGAAAGCCCATGAGGGTTTCGGATAAAAAACGAGATGAGAGAGCGGTCCTGCCACTTTACTGTGGCTGCGGCCTGGGATGATGAGGGTGATCTGGGTCAGTCTGGCTTGGGTAGCCCCCCGCAAGCATGATGCCGGCACCTGGTCGGCTTTCTCAGCTTGGTAGGTACACGATGCAAGGCCAGCGTAGTCCGGCGAGAGGTTACATGCCATGCCATGCCATGCCATACCCCGTCGTCGACGCGTGCCATCCATGGCTACTAATAGACCATGGTTTTTTTTTCTCGTGCCTCGTGCCTTGCTCCGTCATCCACGGCCGTCGATTGCCGGTGCTCGCTTGCTCGACCAACCCCAAGGGCCCCAAACTGAATCAAGGCGACAGTCGGCAATCCTAACTAGAACCGGACAAGGAGGCAGCCCTGCTTGCATAGAACCTCACCCCTCCATTGACAGGGCATGACAGGGATTGCGATCCTTCATGGGTGCTGGTAAATCACCGTTGTCGAGACTTTCCACGAGCCCCGTCGACGCTGGAGCAAAACGTGCCCGCGGCGCGACGAGGTGCCTGGAAGCGTTGAAACCCCGCCCTTTCTGCCCACCACCGTGCACCACCAGATCTTGACATTTGGCAACGAGCGAGCTGCCGAATCCATCTCGCGCGTTTGCCGTCGTGCCATCGTTGTCGGAGGCACGCGCGCCTTTTTTGCTCATTGACGTCGAAACTCCCTCGCTGAAGCTAAAGCTGGAATAGCACGGCCCCATCCATGGTCGTCGCGTGTGAAAACTAGCAGCACAGTGACCCATGCATATCGCTGCTCGCGACCTGCCAGGTGGGCGTCGACACCTAGAAAAAAAAGAGAGGACAGACGGCTGCTCGCCGTGGTGGGTTTATCCCCAGGGAAAATCTCCAGTGATCACCGCGCAAAGACCCCCAGCCCAGGTCATAAAGTCGCTTATCCCCCACCCGTGTCGGACGCGGGCTCCGACCGGTATCCTCTTTGGATGGCACAACGAGGATGCTATCGTTGGATGGATGCGGCAGAGGCTGGAACGCTGGTAGTGAAGGGACAGTGCGCCTGCCTGGGGGTGTGGGTGGCCGTGTGTCTGTTCCCAGCGCTCCCAGTGCTAATTCCAGGGCGTGCAGCACAAAAAGACAAAAAGTCATCAAGGCAGGCGCCGCACCGCTGGGCACCTGGGCCGCACCTGCCTGCGAACCTGCACCCGCAACAAACCGCACTGCTCTACACTGTACAGTGAATGAAACCTGACAGTTCCCCGGCTGAGGGTCCCATTTGCTGGTGGCCTTTCGCCGGGGCCCCACCCTGCCCGCAGCCACAGCCAAGCGCAGTGATTCGTCCCGCCACACAGGGGAGGGTACCAGTTTGTTTCCGTCAGAAATTACTGTTCCCAAGCGCAAAGTCGCACCAGGCCTAGCGCCCGCCAGACTTTCCCTCGACAAAATGTTGATTTTACCGCACAGATCTAGACGCTGACACTGAACACTGAACACTGAACACTAAACACTGAACGCTGAACACTGAACTGATCCCGATGCCCTACCCACGCTGCCGCCCCTTTTGGGGTTCTGGCAAGGAAACCCTCCACGGTTGCGCCTACACATATCAATCATCCCAGTCTCTTCTTCACTCTTGTTGATTCCTAACCTAAGCTAATGGTCAAACGGCTGGGCCTAACCGTGGCCACCTACCACGGCTTTTGGCCTATTACTACAACCGTCTTCTCGGGGCTTGCCTGCCTGCCTCCCTGCCTGTCTGGCCGCTGCGTTTCCCCAGACTCAAACGGCAAACGGCCAGCAGAGTCGCCTGTAGTAAGAGGCGTCCGATCTCACAGCCGCCAGAGTAAACCTGCTGGCTGGCTTCTGGCTGGCTGGCTGGCTGGCTGGCTGGCTGGCTGGCTGCTGTGCCCGCGCCACGCCACGGGCCCTTTGGGCCGACCCCAACCCTGGCTGGCTTTTTCAGCACGCGGCACCTTGACGGTTCAAGACGCTGCTCGCCAGGATGGAATGGGCCACCACCGTTGACCTGGCATGCACACACCCTGCAATCCTTGCCGCCTGGGGTGTGGCGGGGTGTATGGTTGGAAACAAAAAAAAATCACCATTCACTCCGCCCACGCCCTCCCCCTCCCCCCCCCCAACGCCGCTCCACACCCCTGCCTGCTCTTTCTCTTCAGTCTCACACCCCGTCATACATACCTCCCGTCCCACCCATCAGGAAGACCGGGCCCTGAGGTGTATCTCTTCCACCGACTGGGGTAAGTACCGCTGTGTCAAGTCTAGGTACGCCGGTACCTGTCTGCCCACAGCTAGCCCGATATCCATCCGGGAAGTTTTCTGTCTTGATAAAACCCTGCCTGGCCCATCTTCAACAGGCCCTCTCTCCTTTGAGGCTGAGAAGCTTTCAAGTCTCACCCCCCTTTTACTGTCACCCTCTCGAGCTCCCTGCTCTCCATATTTACCATCGTCCATCAACGCCTGGTTGATATATACCTCGAGTCCCGCCTCGACCTCTCTCACCCGTGGGTGACCTGTCTGGATCTCGATAGCCACAAACCAGCATCAGCATCAGCATTCCCTCCGCCTTCGTCCCAAGCACACCAGGCCAGCTCCATCATCTCTGTGTTCTTTCTTATATACGCCACACCCCGGAATCAGAGTGAACCAGCAACTTCGGTGTCCGGTCGCCTCAAACCCAACTCGCCCGAATAAAAAACCAGCTTGCACCCGTATGTGCCACCCATCTGTTCCATCACCGAGCAGTTCCATATTTCTTTTTGTCCCTTTCCACCATGGATTCCCTCCTCTCCTCAGATAGCCCCTTCGAGGACTCTCGCTCACTCACGACTAGATCCCGAGCAAGCAGCGGAGTGTCCTCGACCCAGAGCCTCTTTAACGACTTGCAGCTAGTGGCCTCTTCCCCTGGTTCCTCGCTTGAGCCTAGCCTGTCGACGCTGTCGCGAAGACTAGCAGCCCGCTCACCATACGACAATCCCGTGGCTGCCCACCAGGGTCTCGTGCGAAACCCGGTGTCCCAGTCGACCACTTCGACCTTTCCGCACCTGCCTGAGGTCCTCTTGAGCGCTGGCTGGTTCAACGTCGACACGTCGGCGCCACCAACTCAAGACCCGCCGCTGCTGAGGGTGGATTCTGTAGAGGACTGCTCTCAACCACCCCGGACAGCCTCCTCATCAATACCGACCCCGCAATCCGCCAACATGAGGTGAGTCTTGAGCTCTTCAACACTACGTCTTGCATTCGTGTGCCAGCTGCTAACAACCCTCAACAGCGCCGTCGCCACATTAAACTTTGACCCCGTGTTCAGCATGGGAAACAGGTCGTCTTACGGCTGGCCTGGTAAGTCTTCTGATCTCGCAGTTGCCCACCCGACCCAGACGGGTTTGCTGACCGTGTCTTTGATAGTTCTTGACTCTGGAAACAACAACGGTCTTCTAGGTCACGACCTCAGCTCCTATGGATCCGAGGCCAGTCTCACCCCTCCCAGTGGAACTAGCTCAGTGACTGCCAGCCCTCCGCGGAACATGTCGGCAGAGCAGCGCGAGCTTAGGCGACAGAGGGACCAGGCCCGCCGCGACACCAAGAAGGCGGTCCGCATCCGAAGGGCAACTGGCAGCAGCTATGGAGGCTCGCCGCCCGTCAGCATGGTCGATATGGCCTCGCCCACGAACCTTCCCGTCTACACCACCGGCCCGACCCAGATCTCTCTCCTGACCGAGCCGACAACCCTGGCTTCCACCTCGTCTTACAGCATGCCGACGTACGCGACCTCGCTGCCCACGGACCCGCAGACCCAGCCCCTGTTCTCCGCGCCCTACCAGCCGCACACCTCCTACCTGGGAGAATACCAGCCCGCGTACACGACGACACCGCCTAGTCTGCCATCACAATACGGGTTAGAAGACCCCTTTCAGCTCCAGGACGACTACTCACAGGCCAGCCTGCTAACTCTTTCCAACAGCCGCACCGCCATGTCCCACGACCAGCAAAGCATGATGTACTCGACCATGCCCGTCATGGGTGGCGGCCCAGGGGCCATGGTGCCGCCAGCGCCTTCTTCAGCCTCGTCACCGCCCCACAGCCACCACGAGGCGGGCGGCAACGTGAGGGTTGTTGGCGGCCGGCCCAAGCCGCAATGCTGGGAGCACGGATGCAACGGACGCCAGTTCTCCACCTTCAGCAACCTTTTGAGGCACCAGCGCGAGAAGTCGGGCCAGGCGGCCAAGGCAGTCTGCCCCAACTGCGGTGCAGAGTTCACCAGGACTACGGCGAGGAACGGACATCTGCAACACGACAAGTGCAAGCAGCGCCGCAGCACATGAAGGACGTATCGATGGACACCAAAAGGAAAGGAAAAAAAATCAAAGAGAAAAAACATTAAAAAAAAAAGAGCGAAAAAAAAGAGCGAAAGAAAAAGAGCGGATATACCAAAGAGCTTGGGCAATCTTTTTTTCTACCACCATTCGATTTCTATACCCATTTCACATACCCCCTTCAAAGCGAGCGTTGTGTCGAAGACGCACCGACTTTGATCCCACCTCTCCCTTTTGCCTTTTTTTTTTCGTCAAGGCTCAAAACTTTGGTTAGAAACCTTGGGCGGAGAATCCCCATGGAACGACGGGATATGAGGCGTTTTTTTTTTACCCCCGGTACTTTCGAGTTGACATTTGGTTTACTTCTTTTTCTGGCACTCTTTTCCCACGAGGGAAGACGCCAACACTAGGGAAATGGATTTGGAAATTCTTTGCTAGGAGGTTGATACCACAGAACGCAGGGTTCAGTACATATTTTTTTTTAACATTTTAAGCGGCTTTCTTCCTTTACTTCTCCTGCCCTCATATTTTCTCTTTCCTTGTTTGACTTTCTAATCCTCCGTTCTCGCTTCCGTTGGATACCTACATGTTGATACATTCGAGCAAATCTTGTTCTCTTCAGCTGCAAAAGAAATTCATAAGGTGATTTCGGATAACCCGCTGAATCTATCGTGTATTCGCTAGCATGTACATAAGCTTTGTCTATTTTGAGCTAGATGGCGGCAAAGAAATTGCTGTGTTACCATGAATGAAACCCTGCATATTGTTTCGAATCAGCAAAATGCGGCTGCCTAACAAGACCGATCAGGATATGCGTGTTCACACGACAGACGTCGCTGCTGCAAGCAAGTCCGATAGGCATAAATCCGAGAGCCGACGGGCTTTTTTTTTCTTTCTTTTTTTCTTTTCTTTTTTTTCTTTCTTTTTTTTCTTTCTTTTTTTTTTTTTTGCGCGATCGTTTGCCAAAAACAGTCTGATGTTTTTTTCTTCTTTTTGCATAGCCGGAATGTTCCACGTCAGAAGCGCGAGAGTCTTGCTAAGCGCAGACGCCCAAGCCGCCACCGGTATTACTCTGCGCATAAAACCTTGATTTTGGGTTCTTTTTCGTCACGGAAGCCGCCCGGAGCTGAGTGGTGGCGAGCCCGACGGGCTGGAAGCTAGCATTAGCAGAGAGCTCCGCCGCCTTCTTACTGTGCCCGCTGGGCCGGCTGACGGGTTTTTTGGTCACAAAGTACCCCCTGCACACATGGGGGGGATGTGTGTGCATTACACAATAGCTCTCTACCTTTTTCTCATTCTCTAGCTCTGGCACACACCTATCCCAGGTGGCGGGCCGCGGGTCCGGACAAGAGGGAACGACAGTGGACTGCGCTCTGCTGATGTCCAGGGTGTAGGGTGTAGGGTGGTAGGCGATGGGACGAGAAAGGTTGACGACTGACACATTTTTGTTGGCACGAGTCCTAGGTACCTAGCCTGGGTTGGAGCTCTCGGCGGATGGGGCCGCACGCGAGCACGCACGCACACGTACATGCACACCGAGACTCGGCCGATCTGGATGTATACCTACCTGCCTGCCTACCCTATCTCCCCCTCCCTTTCGTATCTACATCTTGGGGCGGGGCAATATTGAAGAAGAGGTTTCCCCGGGACAAGGGGGGCCGGCCACAACGCACCCTTGGGTTTTTGACGGATGGGGCCGGGCTAGCTGCCTGCCTGCCTGTCGGTCGAGTTGCCGGGCGTGGATTCTGTCCAAGGCGGCGGAGACGAACGGACGATTTTTTTTTTTTTTTTTTGCGTGCATCTTGACGATGATGATGGTGGAAAGGCTTGGGGGTGTGTGGTGGCATGGGACGGACGGGAACCTGGATCTTCGTCCCATCGACAGACTACACTAAACAAACACCCCCCCGGGCTCCGCTCTCGCTCACTCTTGCCTATACTCAACTCGGTCTGCCTGTCTGGTGAGCTTGGGCCCGGGCTGGGTTCGTGTGGTCTCCACCGTCCAGGCCGGGTTGGCCCTTGGGGTCATGAGGGGGGATTCACACAAGCCGAACGAAAGGGAAAACGAGACGACATGAGATGAAGAGAGCAAAAAAAAGGGTGGCAGGCGGTTTGGGTCTAGCGCCAAGGTGATCTAGTCTGTTTTCGGGAAGCGTTGCAGGGCCCCCCCCGCCCATCAACACACCGCCCGCCCAGCGGAAAAGAAGCAAAATGGGGACATAGCCCCACCGACACAAAAATAGAAACTTGGCCCTCAGCTAGCAACCTGCAAGGCCAGACCCGGAAGTGGAGAAGGCGTGGAACTTTGGGACGCTTCTCCACAACGTGGTGACATCAAATCTTGGGCCAGACTTTTTTTTCCCAAGCCGACTTCTCATTTTTCCTTTTGCCTTTATCCCCTTTGGGTGTGTTATTGAGATGGTGAACTTGGGGTTGTCTACAGCGAGGTTAGGGGGGGGGGGGGTTGACACAGATCCCGGCAACAGCAGCTAGTCGAGCAAAACTGCACCACTGCTCCAGGGGTTTGCCGTGCCCGGAGATGGGAAACACACCGGTCCCAGCCGCCGAACGGGGCGCCTCCCCCCTCTCCTCCCTTGACGCGCCTGAGCACGATCTGCTTTCCTGGTCGGGTACACCTACCCGAGAGCAGGGCAGGGCCGCTCGCGCGAGTTTCCCGACTAGCACGCGGCCGTGGCTGTGTGCGACGATTGCGCGTGACGACACGACACGACACGACACGACACGACATGGCAACCCGGGAACTTGCTTTTTTTTTTCCCCTTTTACTTTTAACTGCGGCTGAACTGACGGTCCGACTTATCGCGGGAGCGGCAACGCAACCCTAGTGGCCGATAATTTTGACAACAGGCCATGAAGGACGAAGAGGAGCCCACTAGGGATGGATGGATGGGAGCCCCCGGGGGGAAGAGATCTTCCCGTCGTTTGTGCTGCGCCGCGTCAATCGGGGCAGGGGCAATCTATGATCGACGTGGCTCTCAGAAGAGCGACGGGGGTGGGAATTCAACGGCTGAGATGTGCTGACTGGAAGAAGAGACAGAAACAAAGAAGAGAAGGGGAAAAAAACGCCTTATCTCGGCTGAAGAAAAAAAAGCACTGCCGGAACTCGGGGCTGGGGTGAGGTTTTGGTTGGTTGGAGGCCAAAAAAAGAACGAGCATGGCCGCCTTGGGTCACGTCATGACCACTGGCGGATAAGAAGGCTTCAATGCTTGCATCAACCCAACCAAGCCAGCGGGTCTATTCTGCCTTTGGGGGCCGCATGAAATCGAGGTTTGCGTAGGTAGTGTCCAGCCCGCGCTTTGTCGACAAGCGATTCATCGGATGCACCAACAGGCAGCGGGATTGCCAGGGTGGGTTATGTAAGCTCATGATGTTTGAATCAACGACGTCGAGAGCCCCGCACTGCGTATTTCCGTGCTCTGCGTATTGGAGAATTGGGGTCTGTATGTTGTGATGACTTTTTTTCTCATCTTCTTTTTTTCTTTCGTATAACCCTGCTACTGATACGACGCTATTTCTAGAAATGTGGATGGCTTTTTTTTTTCTCTCCCTTTTGGTGGTGGCTAACAAGCAAGCACGAGCTGCCTTAGTGCGCGGGGTCTAGCAGCAAAGTCCCGTGCAGCTCGACGGGCCCAAAAAAGTCGATGTGGCCGATCCAACACCAGCAGCAGCAGCAGCAGCGGCAGCATCATCACCCAAACAAATCGCCGCAGCAATTGGCAGCCAGGCGCCACGCATGCAATCCCCCCGCAGCGGACACAAACCACCCACCATGGAGAAAAGGTCTCGGATGATGATGGACAGCCCTACCTTAAACCCGCACCGTCTGGTGACTTGTGCGTGCGGGTGTCTCACTCTGTTGGCTAATTTAGGTCCGTCTTGGGAACCACCAATGTCTGTTTCTATTTTCCGTCTGGCCTCCTTTTTACACACTCTCATCCACAACCCACAAGATACCAACTGCATACATCCCCAAAGCCGGGACGCGACTTGGCGCACGGGAAGGAGTGCAGTGGCTTGACCTGGCCCTAGGGCCTTTTTTTTTTTTTTCGTTTTTGGCTGCAGATCCATTTCTCTCACCCACCCACCCCCTCAGCCTCATCGGGAGTGCAACCCTCTCTTCTGGCAGCTTGGCGAGCCAGCCAATCAGCGGCCGGGTCCCATGGAGGGTGAGCAAGCAGCAAAAGCAAAGTGTGTGGGTGGCATGGCGTTTCAAGTTCTGCAGCAATGCAGAATGGTGCGTGGTGGTGTGCTCGTGCCGCTCAGCTTCGGTCCTGGGTTATTTTATCGCCTGTGTTGGGTGTGGGTGACTTTAAATGTTTTGATGTTTTTTTTTGGTTTGCTGACAGGCGCGCCTACCAGCGTTTGTTTTTGTTTGTTTTGCGGCGCTTCTGTTATTTTAAACCATTGTGGATTTTCGGCTGGTTCTCTCGCCATGGCATCGCGCTAAATTAGCCTTGTGCCATCATCGGACACGCAACGCACACACACACGCACACCCCCCAAGGCAAGGCAAGGTAAGGCAAGGCGAGGCGGCGCCCTGAAGCGTCACCAACGCTGCCCGCTTGGTCACCTTCAGCCACTTTTACCATCCCGCAACCAGCCCCTCCCTAACCACCTAGGCAGCCGCAGCCCAAAAAGCCACTTGCGCGCGAGCGCGGGAAGCCTTGCCGGGTATGGGGGCGCGCTATAACGGTGCGGGAAACCATGCGGACGTCTCGAGCTTGTGCGCTCCAGCGGACCGGCTGCCTGTAGCTTTCCAAGCCAGCGCAAAACATGGAGACTGTTGCAGAATTGCCCATGATTTGAAAAGGAAATCTGGTGGGTGTTTATCATTTAAAGTTGGAAAGCGGCAACGGCTTGGTGATGTGGCTCCCATGATGCCGCCGCCGCCAAAGAGCTACAAGTCGAAGCGCGGCGGTATGAGCTAGTCTGCCGCTGCTACTGGTTGCCTTTTTTTGGCGACAGCTGCAAAACACATGGCGGTGGTCCTTGCTGCGGAACAAGGCGTTGCAGAGCGTCGGGGGGTCACAGGCCTGCTGTTTCTGGCCACGCGCCGATCGGGTATCAAGCAGCTGATTTTCCCTCCCATCCACCCCCGTATTAGTCTGAAAGGCGGTGCCTGGTATAGGTACAGGTATAGGTATAGATAGTATAGTATATACTGGGCTGCGATGCCGCTGCGGACACTGCACCCCATGCGGACGCGGCAAATAGAGTGCACGTATGTCGTGTACATCCACTTGCATATGACGGCCGGCCTCCCTACGGCCCCCTTTTTGGTGAGATGCCAGAGTCCGACGGGGCTTGGCTGAGGGTTAGGCCAGCCACCGGGCGAGGCCACGACAGGCTGTTCCGGCCCCTAGTAAGCACCTTGTCTTGACCATATCGTCAGACAAGAGTGAGAGAGAGAGAGAGAGAGAGAGAGAGAGAGAGAGAGAGAGAAGAAAAAAGATTCCATTTTTGGCTCTTCTGGCCAACGCATCTGTTGCACCAGCCCAACGCCGACCGTCAGCCCCGGGCGGGGCGTGCCGCTGGTGGCTACGGACCTCCAGAGGTTGCGTTATCTGTCCACTTACAGTCGACCCTCGTCCCTGAGACAGGTAGCTACCTAACCTACCTACCTGCTTGCCCCGTTTCTGGACCGAGACCTCGTCGGGCTGGCGGACTTGTGCCCGTCACCGCTACATCGCCTCTACGCCCGCGTCCCCCTGCCGCGCCCCCGGCGCGAAAGCGCTGTGCAAAGCGCCCGGCGGTATGTGCAGGTGTGGAGCCCGCAAGCTTTTGTCTCATGGACGCCGGTCTACGGTGACGCTGGGGTTGGTCGCGAGTAGCTCTGAGTGGTTTCTATTTTTGTTGCTCCTTTGCTGATCATGGGGATGCTCGGTATCTCAAGAAGGATAGGCCATGAACAGGGTAGCCCGAACCATCCCCTCAGCCACGATATAGGTAGGCTCGCTCCTACACAGCAGCCTACCCGGTGGGGGTTAGGCACCGGGTGCTGGCCTCACAGCACACGGTGGCCCCTACCCAAAGATGCCATAGCCACTGGGCTGGGCATGTAGGCTCTGACTATGACAGCGAAGGAGATGTGCGCTGTTCAACACGTTTCACCTTATTTTAGCAGACCGGGCAGGGAGCGACCGAGTGAGCACATTGCCTTCGCCACTGAAAAAGGCCATCCCCTACCACACGTGGCAGCGGTGGCAGGACAAAGGTGTAGGTGACGGCATCAGCAGGGTCCAAAGCCCGGTTCTGACACCATCCTCGAGACTCCAGACCAGACACCTCGCCAAGCGGGTCGCACAGCATGGAGCCCGCCACGCTCCCCCATCATCGGATAAGAAGAGGGGGGAAGAAAGCAGGGAATAGGGGCTAATCAGCAGCGTGTGGAACCCGCACGATCCTTCCCGCCCAGTCTTGGGACAGCGGACTGGCTCGCTGCCCCCCCCTCCTCGAGTACAGGCAAGGACTCTGACAGGAAAGCTGTGCCGCCCATGGGGAGCGCACGCCCGCAGCCACGCCACCAGGGCCTGCGGTTCTGACAAATAATGTCGCATTGGAAACGGCGGCTGCGCGCGTGTCAGGGCATCGCAGCCCCTCCCGGCCTCGGATTGCTCATGCCTGTCTTTACCCACGAGGTAGCAGGCGGGGATCCCTCAGCCCGACATCGTACTGCCAGTCCAAGACGGCCATCTGTTGCTCCTAGGGCATGGCCTTGACCGCCCGGTGGCTGCGGCGAAGCTGCTGAGGAGCTTACAACGATAAGACGGCATGAAGGTCTCAAGGAATCCCGCAGGGCCGGCCCGTGTGGGAAGGCCTTGGCCAGTCTGGGAAACCAGAAAGACACCGCCACCGAGAAGAGGTGTAAAGGGAAGGCCTAGCCGTCGGCTAATGCCCCTTGGTGGTGTTGCTCATGTTACATTGGATCATCATGCTGTTCCGCTCACCGTTTCTAACAGCCGATAGAAACGGAGCCCGGCCCGGCACATGCTTTAGGTCTTTCTGTCTCTTTCGACATGGACACGGACGGTCTTGATCCCGAGTAACCAGCTATTAGCCGCACACCCCCACACACGCGATTCTCAAAGAGGGAGAGCCCCGTCCCTAAAATCCGGCGAGGCCGCTTCCGGAAAGAAGGGCTCCGCGGTGGCAACTGGACAGGCATGCGTGACTGCCGAGTGGCGGCTATCGGCGCGGCTTGCCAATGGCCATCGAGCAACTGGCGCCCATGTTGCATTGGCACGCCGAGAGCTTGCATGCTGGAGGGAGCATGAGGTGTGTAGGATGGGATGGCAGCATCGCAGCTTTGAGGCAATACTGCCTGTCACGGGCACTTCTTTGAAAGCAACGGCAGCAGACCAGCTCGGCACACACCCTCGGGCGTTTGGAAAGCCACGGCCGGCTTTTGGTTAGTGTTGGTGCTTTACGGCGTCATGTCCGGTCTATGACCTGCCGTTGGCAGCGGACTCTATTCCCATTCGTTGACGTACCGCGAACAGCCTGCTGTTTTTCTCTCGCGCAGGACAGCAAGGATCACCCACTTTGCCAACATCCTGCAAGTCTGACCGCTTCTGAGAGCCCAGCCTGACCTTGCCCCCGGACCTGGCAGATGGCCCAAACCCTGCCGTCGACAACGGACGTCGGGTCAATGCCTGTTGCAGCAGATCTGCAAAAGCCATGGCAGGAATCAAGTTCCCCGTACACACGCCCCGGGACTGGCAAGGCGGGCAGGGGGTGGGAATTTCCCAATGGCGGCCCGTCTCGTCGAGACGGCTGCAGATGCGCTATCGAACGCGTTGGTCATCCCTCGGGTGCGTTGGTGTCTCCCAGTGTGAACATTGGCACTGAGAGGATGCGGGGGACTTGTGCCCGCGCTCTCGACTGGGCGAGGCGTCTGCGGTGCGCGCTTACGCAACCTCCAATAGGGCGTCTGCGGTGCGTGAAGGGGCAACGCCGTGCCGGCATGGCAGTGTCTCGGAAGACTGGGAGGCTGCCCCGAAATGAGAGCAGAGAGCAAGACTGCCGGCCCCAACACCCCCGAGCTCAGCCCTCGGCATCAATATCTCATCCTTCGCCTTGGAGGTCTGGGTGCGGCTCCTCCCTTGGGTCTGGTGAGAGGCAGGCCCCATCCCTCGGCCTTTCGGATATTGTTGCCTTGGCTAACCATGGGTTTCTGTGCTAGTGAGTGCCACCGCCCTGCGCGCTTAAGGTGCGGCAAAGAAGCGACGGCAGGCAAGTCGGATGATGGTGGCCCTGGTCCAAGTCCGAGATGGGGAGGGAGCTATGACATGCAGAGTGATGGGAGGGTAGGCCTAGCAGTGAGAGCGACGACGGTGGTGTTGGGTCGATGGAAGGGGGTGTGCATTATGCTACTGCATATTGGAAGTGACTCTGGCGGCGAGCCTGCCGTGACAGCCAGAGGGAGTCGTCCTGGCCAAGAGTCGTCAGGTCTTTTTTCTGTGCAGCAGGACGCTGGGTCGTGGTCTTGGTGTGGAATATTGCCCCATGGCTGACTGGGGTCACTTCCAGACTGTGGAGACGGAACATGCAGCAGGGGCGGAACCTGGAAGGAGGGCCTTGGAGATGCAACCTCCCCTCGTGGGTGTTGGGTTTTCATCGCGAGGCATTTGCAGATGCCTTCTTTCTGGTGCGAATCCAGGTCGGTTGGCATCAACGATTGACAAGGAGGGGGTCGTAGGGGGTCGTAGGGGGTCGTTGAGGTGGCACCAGGACTGTTGGCCAATCAGGTTTAGGGACTGTGTGGGCCGCCATTCCCTTTCTCACCAAACTGGTAGGGGTGGGAGCGGCAGGTGCGCCTGATCGGGTGTGGACTGGAATTAAGCGCGCGTATCCACCGCTAGCCAAGCTCGATTGGCCCGGCTTGGACCTCAGAAAGTGAACATTTGGTAACCACAACCACGGGCAAGGACCACGGGCAAGGACCACGGGCAAGCAACGCGGAATCGAGAAGCCGCGAGAGACTCCACCCACACACCGTCTGCTGCCCTCGATGCTCAACCCTCGACGACGCGACAAGACGACGCCAGCGCACCCACCCTTTCCACTCCTGCACCACAGCACCGGACAGGTCGCGCGTCTGCTTCCCCAACTTGGCTAGGCTGCTTTGACCACGGGCAAATCACGGGCCTGGGAATCCTCGAGCACCTCTCTCTAAGCGCCCAGGGCTGCAGGTGGCCGCATCCAACCTTGCCCAGTCTGCCCTCTGGCTCGTCGAGAAGCCTTCGGGAGCCGTCTGTGCCTCCCGGTCATCCCTGCCGAACCCAGCAGCTGGTTCTGGTCTCGGTATTGCCCGAGGAGCCTTACTGTGACTGCTCCTCCTGCCCCTGCTGCTGCTGCTGCTGCTACTCCTGTTCGGTTCTTGTGACGGGAGCCTTGCCTGTCCTGACGAGACATATCGGTACCCCACGCCCCTCCTCCTGGGCATCAAGATAAGCCATCTCGGATAGGTTCGCAGGCAGAACACGCCTCTTGGCCTGGCCTCCTCATGCAGACATGACCGCCGCCGTCGCGTCCAGCTTCAAGGCCCGCAGGCGCCAGGTGTGGACCTCTGTCTTCCCAGAAGTCTCGCAGCCCACGCCCCAGGCACCCACCGCTGCCGTCTTCCCTGACCAGAACCAGCGGTCTGGGGCGTTTCAGCCATCGCCAGCTTCGGGTTCGTCCCTGCAACCGCCGCGGCCCACCAACGCCGCTGATGTGCAGCAGCGCCGCTCGCCGGCCACCAGGAGCGGCGGTAGCAGCAGCCTCAAAAGCCCCCCAGGCCAACACGGCGTCCTATCACCGCCTCCCGTGGGCCTGGGCCTAGGTCTGGGGCTCGCGGGCCTGGGGTCGCCAGACCGCCACCAGCAGTCCATCCCAAGGCCCGTGCCAGACCCTCTCCACCACCAGCACATGGTCAGCCAACCCCGTAGCGCGGCCGACGACCAGATCGCGTTCGATCGGGCGTGGCACGTAGTGACATCGCGAGTCGCGCTTCCCTCAGCTGCATCCGCCGAGGACTCTTTCGGTACGCTGCCCTCCATGTCACGACTCGAGTCCCAGGACGCCACGTCCGAGTTCGAGTTTCAAGAGGCGCTCCGGACCGTGCTAGAGGCAAAGACGCTGCTGCCACGGGCCTCCCACACGGAGGATGTGTTGGCGTGGCACACGCAGCAGGTCCGCCAGCATTTTGCCCAGCACGTGATGCCCCTGCTGTCGGCCTGCGCCGCCGGCCCCGCCTTGGCATCCTCCGGTCTTGCCACGGCTGCCGGAGCCAGGCGGACAGCCGGGGCCGGCCCCACCGCCGCCAGCATCTTCGAGCAGCACCTGGTAGCCGTCATGAATAGTATCCGGACGCTAGACGGTGCGTTCAGGCAGTATGACTATGGCCTTTCCCTCATCCTCCGTGGTTACCATCAGAAGGGCGTGCGCCAGGCAGAGGAGGACGACACCATGGACGTGGAAATGCAGGACCCGCCCGCAACGTCTGTCGAGTCGCTTGCCAAGAGCTTCAGAAAGGACGTCCGCTCGCTGGTAGGGAACTCGGCGCCCCCGGAGCTTATGCTGTCGGTCCGTGCAGTTCTCGTTGCCCTCGTCAGCCGGATCCTGGGATTCCCTGGGCTGCAGGCTGCAGCTGGCGATGCGAAAGCATCGAAGCCGTCGGGCTCTGGACCCGGCAGGCCGGGAAAGCCCCCTGCGACACCCCTCTCAGCTGCCGGCACCGTCCGCCCAGCTCCTCCCAGCGACGAGGATGCCCGGGTCATCGCGGCGAGACAGCGGCTGCATGAGCTTGTCGGGGCCCTCGCCGACGTTGGCCTGGCTGGCGAGCGGACGCAGGTTCTCTTCGCCGAGATAATGGACAAGCTGATGTCTGACTTTGTCCACGGGGCGTACGCTGGCACGTGGGAATCCGAGGACCAAACAGCAGTGGCCGATCCCACCAGGACGCCCTTGACGGCAAGGCGCGCCGGGCTTCGATCAGCAGCATCCAAGCTGGCAAACAAGCAGCAGTCTTGCAGCTCGACCCTATGCCAGTGGGTTGAGAACCATTTTTCACGCCTTGCTTTTGAGGTTCTGCGCCTGATTTCGGTTGACGACGAGGCGGGCACTCGAGCCGTGTCATTCACCGATGTCACCAAGTGGAAGGACATTGCCCTCGGCCGCCTGGCTACCCTGCGCGTGTCGGAGCTGTTCGATATTGTGTTACACTGGCCAAAGAGCAAAAGCGGGCTGGAAGACCTGCGAGCGAGCGTGGCTACGCCTCAGCGGCGACTGCAGCTCACAGACGCCTTCTCGGCGGCTCTTCAGGCACGCCTGCTGCACTCTTCCCGCTCCACGGTAGAGATACTACAAGTTTACATCGCCATGATTCGAACGTTTCACGCGCTGGACCATTCCAAGGTCCTGCTCAGCCGGGTGGTCCCGTCCCTCCAGCTGTATCTCTGCCAGCGCGAAGATGCGATACGCCTCGTGGTCACAGGCCTCCTGGCGAACCCCGACGAGGTGGAGCAGAATGAGGCGGGGGCCAAGCCCTCTGAGGATGCCATGTTCCCCAAGGACACAAACGTTATTGCCGGGCCAAGGGGCAAGAAGTGCCTCACCGAGCTAGCGGTGCTACTAAACGACCCCGCGCAGCAGCGGCGGCAGGCGACCGAGGACGATGACGTGGACTGGAACGACATGGACTGGCTGCCAGACCCGGTGGACGCGGGAGCCAACTACAAGCGGCCCAAGTCGGAGGACGTCATCGGGACGCTCATCAGCGCTCTGGGCGCCGAGGACGTCTTCATCAAGGAGTTCCAGAACACCATCGCCGAGCGGCTGCTCTCGTCACAGAGTCGGTTCGACCAGGAGATCAAGGTGCTTCAGTTGCTCAAGAAGCGGTTCGGCGAGGCGGCACTACAGAGCTGCGATGTCATGATCCGCGACGTCAGGGAGTCGGGCCGCCTCGACCCCTACATCCGACGTGCACAGTTTGTAGCCCAGTTCAGGACGCCGCGGGGAGGTGAAGACGAGACGGAGGAGCGAGACACAAAGTACACGGCCAAGATCCTCTCGCGTCTCTTCTGGCCCGACATGGAGCCAGACGCATTTGTGCTCCCGCCGCCCGTGGCGGACAAGCAGAAGGAGTACGAGGAAGGATACGAGCGGGCAAAGTCGTCGCGGCGCCTCACGTGGCTCAACAACTACGGGCAGGCTACGGTCGAGCTGGAGTTTGGCGACCGCACCGTGTCGGTCCAGTGCAAGACGTACGAGGCCGCCGTCATCTACGCGTTCCAGGACGAGGATGGGGAGGAGGAAGGGGGCAGTGTCCGGAAGTCGTTTGACGAAATCTGGCCCCAGCTCCAGATGGACGAGGACCTTTTACGGGAGGCGCTCGAGTTCTGGACCGTACAGGGGGTTCTTCGCCGGGTCGGCGGGGACACGTACACGGTGGTGGAGTCGTTGCAGGTCGAGCAGGAGACGGGCGCCGACGACGACGACGACGACGACGACAACAACAACGCGGACGAGCCCGAGGCGCAGGCCGGAGGCGGCAGGTCAGGCGCCGGTGGGGCCGGCAGCAGCGCCGTGTCCAAGCAGCGGCAACAGCAGGAGACGGTGCATTGGCAGTACATCGTGGGCATGCTGACCAACTCGGCGGCGTCGATGCCGACGACCCAGATCGCCATGATGATGCGCATGATGATGCCCGGCGGTCTCCCTTGGAGCAACGAGGAGCTGCAAGATTTTCTGGGCGCCAAGGTTGCGGCTGGCGATCTCGAGGTCGTCGGGGGCAAGTACCGGCTCGTCAAGAAGTAAGCCCGTCCATAACGACCACATGATATGGCGGAGGCTTGATATTCAGATACCCATCCATTTTCCAACACATTCCTTCAGTTCAGCATTGTTCCCCGTGGCGTTTGCGTCCCACCCAGCAGCAGCATCACATGAACACCTGTTCCACATCCTCATCGCCCCGATAGCACGGTCTCGGTCTGTTCTGTTCTAGGGACGCCACCAAGCAGCCCCGCGCGCGCCCGAGCACCGCTGATGGGCCAAGGTTGGGACGGGCTGCAGGCCAGCAGGCAAGCAAACGGCAAAAGCAAGGGAGATGACAGGCTGTGCTGGAAGGTCGTGGAAACGTGGCGGCGGCGGCAGGCAAATGGCAAATGGCAAATGGCAAAGCGACGCAGAGCCCTGTCATTAGGAGGAGAGGAGAGAGGGGTTACATACTACGAGACGAGAGAGGGCCCGGGCCCTTGCGAGGCTGGGGTTCGGGTTCGTGCGGAACGCCGGGCCTGGGGGTTTTTTTTTGTTTCCCCGCCGCTTAGTAGTTTGTCTCAACAAACCCAAGTGATGTGGCGGTGAGGAGTCACGCGATTTTTTTGGGGGGACACTTGTGAGTGACGTCGTCGAGACGGGGTGGAAGACTGAGAGAGAAGAAAATTAATAAAGAAAAGAAAAGAAAAAAGAAAATGAGACTTCAAGGCGAAGCGGACTAGTGAGCGAGTGGCTGGTTGTTAGCTCCCTCTGGCCAACATGTGAAGGGGACGCAGCATTTCTGTCTTGCTTTCGCCCGCTGCTGCAAATCACGGCTTCCGACGCCTGCTTCTTTTATTTCCCTATCTTTCTGGCATGGGTGCGGACCCGGAGGAAGGGGGGTTGGACGAATGAAGCGGAGGGGGAGGTGGGAGGGTACCCTGCGGTGTCGCCCCCGGTTCGGCGGCGGACGGGGGAGCGATTGGACGGCCGGTGGACGGGATCAGAGCCATGTGGCAGGCAAAAAGAGCAGAGGCAGGGTAAGAAAAAAAGAAATAAAAAAGTAAAGAAATAAAAACTGGACTGGGGACAGGTCCTTTTAGCGGCAGGCAAAAAAAAAAAAAAGAACATGAGGCCGGCTGCTTCGCTCGCGCGCGCGCCCCTCGGGTCTCATGTGGGAGAGGAGGGAGGGGAGGGGGGCGCTGCCGTGCGTGTGGGTGGGTGGGCGGGCGGTGGGTACGATATATACCTGTACATAACTCGGCCATGCCCTTGCGACAGCTCCCATGTCGGAGCGAAAAGCCAAGGCGGTGCGCGTGACAGCCCTTTTTGAGACTTGTCCGCTAGTTAGTATCTTCCCTCTATGGGGCTGGGCGATCTTTTCGAATCAATCAGACAGAGCCAAGGCAGACACAAGATTTACCGCGGGTCCTTTGCTAGAACGGCATGTGCACCACACGCAGGGCAAGATAAGATAAGGAGAGATAGGCAAATAGATATGCGGGGCAGATAGCATGTTGCATGCTATACCTACTGGGGTACTTTACGCGGCCGGCAGGGGAGTTCCCTGAAGCACAAGCGGGATCGAGGCGCCGGAGTTGTCGGATGCAGAGCTGACGACGAGCTGATGGTAAAACAAGACCACCCAAGCGCCGGGGGGCTGGGCTAGGCTAGCCTCTCGTATCGGCAGGTGTGAGGGGTCAGATCACGTTTATTTTTTTTTATGCTGCTTTCTGTCTCTCTTTTTCCTTTACCCGTGTCTTTGGAGGGCTCACTCCGACCCCCATGTCGGAGTTGCAAAGGTGATCGAAAGCACAGAAGACAAGAAGACAGAAAAAAAAAAAAAGGTGGAGGAGCCCACCCCAGAGTCAGAGAGGGGCTGTTGCTGCTGGCCTGGAACGGGGCGGCAGGGATGTCGATTTGGTTTTTGTTTTTTAAGTGGTTGCATCACCGGATCCCAAGCCATGCCATGCCATGCTGCCCTCCCTTTTCGTCGTCGGCCCAGCCACGGCGGCCACGTTTCTCGCCCGGAATGGGTGAACGGACGGACGCCCGTCCGCCGCGGGGGTTGCCTGCCTGCTTGCTTGCCTGCCTGCCTGCCTGCCTGCCGACGCCGTGTCGCGGGCGAGACGTGGAGGAGAAGAAAAAGGAGGGGGCGGGCTTCCCTCATTCGACCAAGGCGAGAGAGAAGTATGCGGCTTTCGCAACAACCCACGACGCCAAGAGTATGGGCAAAGCTGAGATGAGCTGGTCAGGCTTTTCCTTCTTCTTCTTCTTCCCATGACTTCTTTTTTTTTTTTTCGATCTTCTCTTATGTTTCCGCTTCTTGGTTGCCCGCATCCTGGAGCTGCTGCTTGCATGCAGTGGCTTGCATCTTTTATTTCTTTTGGGCCCCATCCCAATCTTTTTTATTGGTGATGCACCGAAGCGAGTGAGCAT
>NW_008804545.1:6323543-6351125 GCF_000145635.1 Gaeumannomyces tritici R3-111a-1
TTTTTCGATCTTCTCTTATGTTTCCGCTTCTTGGTTGCCCGCATCCTGGAGCTGCTGCTTGCATGCAGTGGCTTGCATCTTTTATTTCTTTTGGGCCCCATCCCAATCTTTTTATTGGTGATGCACCGAAGCGAGTGAGCATGACCACCACATGTGGCCGCAACTCGCAAAATACAACGGTCCCGTTTCGTTTTCCTTTGCTGCCAGCCCGCACGAGTAAGTTGGGGGGTTGAGAGGGAGAACGAGCCTTGGAGCGGAGATGTTTGATGCACGAGGCGGACGCCTAGAAATACCCATGGGCTTAGGCGAGCAGCAAAAGCCCCCTTGGGGGTTAAAAAAAAAGACCTCGTCTCTGTAGTTGCCTGTTTCGATCAAAAAAAAAAGAGGTGAGATTGCAGGGAAGAAACGACGAGCAAGGGCGCGCCGGGCAGGACAAGGTGGAAACAGCGCCTTGTGCGTCCGTGCTTGGCTTCATGGTTTTTTTTTTTGCTGCGTTTCTATTGGTCCCGTGCCGCCCAAGCCGACAGGCAACTCGTCGAATTTTATCTGTTTCCCATCTGCTTCATTCGTTCGCCCCATCAGGAGCGAGGACGAGGATCGAGCGGGTTTTGTTGTTGGCCGCCTTCTTCAGATTCGCCCGAGGAGGGGAAGGAGAGAGGGAGGCAAGGCCAGGGTCGGCTCGGTCCCGGGTCCGACTCAGTGTGCGGGCGGCCGAAGGAAAGGAAAAAAGGGGAACGGGAGCGAGCGGATGTCACGGCAAAAAGGCAGACAGGCGAGACAAAGCTGAAATAATGCTTCGATCGTTTCGTGCCTCTCTCCGGACCAGGATGAGGAGGGGGATGGGGGAGGGCAGAGACATGCAGCTTTTTCCCATTCGGGTCAGGTATGCGTGCGTTGTGTACATGGCATGGTCGTGCGTGCACTTGCTGCTGCTGTTGTTACTGTTGCAGCATTATTGCCTGCTTTTTTGGGACAGGTCGGGGGTCGGCTGGCTCTGCTGGCTCTGCTGGCCGGGGTGGTTAGCTTTCGCTGGGCTAGTTTGGTTGAACTGGCTGATCTTGATCTGGCTTTTTATCTTTATCTGGGCATCATCATCCCTCGTGACGGCTTCGTTCCATAAACCTCGTTTGGGTTTGCATGGTTACCGAAACACGAAGAGGGATTACGGGAGGAAACAGGAAAACGGGGATTGCGATCGCTTCCCTCATCCAGGGCTGGGTGAGTTTCCCTCAAGAGGCATGGATGTCGCCGCCGAGGCACGGCCACCGCAGGGCCCGAGACCAAAACCTAGCGGGGCCCGCTTGGTTCCAGACTCGCCACCACAACAGGTCCCAGGTCGTCGGGGTTTCCTCTTTCTGCCGGACCCTGGGCGGTTTCCCATCTCTCGGCAAAGTCTGGCGCCGTTCGAGCCGGGGGGCAGAATGCGACACCGATCAACAGCCAAACTCGAACCCGGCGCTTTTTGTCTTTTTTTTTTTTTTTCTTTTCTTCTTCTTCTGACGTGTTCTGCAACGGGCGGCTTGTACTCACACGAGTGAGTGGTCGTTCATCTTGCTTCTAATAGCTTCTTCCAATAAACATAAATCCTCCGTTATTGGAGCCCGCCCGACCGCCTGCCGCTGGAGGACTTGCCTGTCAATGGATCATGCGAGGGGGAGAGGCTGGCTGGCCCCTTGTTGGTGGTGGATTATCTTTTTGCTTGTGCCACCTACAGCGGCCAGTTTTCTTAGTCGCTCTACGACGGCTGATTTGGCCACCAATCCATGGCGTCTTGGTTGTGCCCCACGATGTTCCAGCCTCCCAGTATGAATCAATCGACCTACCGCTTCGCCCTTGTTTATTTATCTCGCCCACCCCAGAGAGCCCAGGCTTCTGCGGTCGGGGGACTTTTGGTGGAATGTGGTTCGGTCGGGTCTCGCGGCGTTCCATGAGCGTCGGCCAGGCCCCCCTCTCGGCACTACGAAAAACACAACCCCTCCCATTCCATCTGCCCCGTCCGGGTTGGGCGTCGCTACGAAGCTGGGCCAGGCGGCGCTTGTTTGATGCCGTAGAGAGAGCAGACAGGAAATTGTGGAGGATGGGCGACGCCTTGTGCCAAATCAGAGCCAGGGTTGCCGTCGTCTCCTTGTTCGCTGTGCTGTTCATGTTCTTATCACGCCCATCCTGGCTGGTGATAGGCGATGTCGGGGCGGTCGTGGGCCCTTTTAGCCCCTCCTTCCCAGCAAGCGTCACTGGAGTGGCCCCGTCAGCCAACGTCAATAAAATAGCAATAAAATGATAATCAACCAAAAAAAAAAAAAGAAGACATGGCAGATTGCGGCAGCACGCTGGGCTTTTTAATGCCAAGCTGTGCGGGCGGGCGTGCATGTGTCCACCAGGAGAGAAAAAAGAAAAAGGAAAAAGAAAAAAAGAAAGAGCGACAGCGTCTGGTTGGTGCCGTGGTCGTTTTTTTCTTCTTCCTTGTAAGCGAGCTGGCGGCGGCGACAAGCGGTTCATGCGTGGGTGCCCCCTCCCCCCTCCTCGTGCCAGCAAATCCATTCGCGAGGAGCAAGTAGCGACGTGCCACTTGTTGCAGGGCACGGCAGAAACAACACAGCACGCACCCAGCACCGGCGCCTGCACCAAGCACAAGCACACACGGCCAGTTGGGCCGGCCACCCGAGCTTTTTTTCTCTCCTTCTTCTTTTCTTTCTTCCTTGCTGGCTTGGATTTCTTCCTCCCCGCCCCCCCCCTTTTCCTCACGTGTTCGCTTTGCCTGCCCGCAGGTAGGCAGGTAGGTCGTAGGCTGGGGTGCCGGCCGAGCGTGGACAGCCGTCACCCGGGTTCAGGATCGTCGGCTTTCCTTCTCCTGGAGGCTTGTGGCTAATAAGACTGGCAGATGCAGAGAGGGACCGGGAGCACTACCAAACAGCGCTTAAAGGAGGGAGGAGGGGGGTTGGGTGGGAAGCAAGCGAGTGGCGGTTTGGACGGACGGCTCCATATGTGCTTTCGCTCGACTGCAGCGCCCGGCTCCATGCTGGCCGCCCTTGGGCTGGCCGGGGGTGGACGGTACCTCTGGGGTACGCAGGACGGACGGCGGATGCAGCACCCAGCACGTCGCATCGTTTACGAGACGGGGGAACAGACAAGATGCACGCGGGATCCCTTTGCGAGGGAGCAGGACCAAATTTGGCCTCATAATTGGCCTTTGAGGTTGGCCTCCTGAGAGAACCTGACTCTTTTTTCCTTTCTTTTTTTTTTTTTTTCTTGCTGTTCTCATCTCACCAGGCTCCACGGCTGTCGTGTCGTGGGCCTTGCAGCCGACCATTCCGGAAGTGCCAACCTTTTGTCGCTCGCTGGTCTCGCCGCCTCGATCTGGTCCGTTCTGTTATGTTCTGTGTCATGCTCGTGCTCATTGCCTTGGTCTTCGCGTACCGGGCGAGCCGGCCGCCTCCTCCCAGGGCCTCGCCGCACACGGGACAACAAGCCATGACACATATAGCAACCAAGGTTGGGTTCCGAATGTGAGGCCAAATAGGGAGGGGGAAGGCGAGGAGCGAAAGAATGCGAAGGAAAAAAAAAAAAAAAAAGGCCCTTGCATCAGTCCGTGCCAGGGAGAACAGATCCAGACGGTCGGCGGAGCTGTTGCAAATGAATTGCAGCCAGCAAATGACGCCCATTTGACGCAGACAAGTGGCCAACAAGCGACCAGCGGCGCCCCCGTAAGCTTAGGCAAGGGCAATGGTCGAGGGAGACGATAAGTACTTTGTGTAAGAGGGAGAGGGAGAGAGAGAGAGAGAGAGACAGAGAGAGAGAATGTGTGTGACGCCGCACCGGAAAAGCTTGGAAATGACCAAGAGGAACAAGAGCCCGTGCCTTTCCGGACGCGGCGGCACGGTTTCGGCTCATCATCGAAACATGCGGTAGAGCATCGAGAAGGAAGCAAAGGAAGCTTGTCAATAGCTTGCCAGGCCCATAGGCCCATTGCTTGGACTTGGGGTTGGCGCCTTGCCTATTTCTCCCATTCGCGGATGTCGCATGAATAATAGGCAGAGGCAGGTAGGTAGGTACCCAGACCAACCAGCCTATTCTCCTCTTCTTGCTCCATTTGAGGGCTTTATCACTGCATGCTGCATCGCGGACGGGCGAGGGGCCGCACTGGTGGCTGACATGGAGCCGGCTTGTTTTTCGCATGCCCCTTGCCCCTTTTAAGTTCGCATCCCTTTAGGCACAGGGCTATTGGCTATTGGGGCGGTGGTGGTGGTGGTGGTGGTGTTGTAGTGGCACTTGGCCGACGCCGCCGCCGACGCCGCCATGTCCCTGTCGGCAACGGATGGAGCAGGAGGAATGACAGACATTCTTGGTGTCAAGTGTCGGGCCAAGCTAGCGTCGTGTATTTGATATTGCTTTTTTGGGGCCCTTTTCCCACCCTTGGACCCAGCACAGATAGATTCGTGGCCGGGCTCGGGGCGCACAGAACAAGTCTGGTGGTCTTGCTACTGTGTGGTCCTGCGACGAAGCGCGCGCACAACAAACCGAGGCAAAAGACAGGACAGGACAGGACAGGACACCGACAACAAGCAGACAGACAGGTAAGCAGACAGACAGGCAATGAGGCAAATAGTCAGACTCTCGGTGACGCCCAGGTGGACGTGACTGCGCTGTGCTGTGTGCTTGCGGCATGCCTGCTGGCGAACTGCTTCGCTGTACTTTTGATGTACTTTGTCGTGTGTGTGTTCGTCTGGCCTCATCCGGGCCATCCACGCCCACGCCTGCCCTTTGCCCCTGGTCTTTGATCCATCCATCCATCCATCCATCCTGTCTGGCTAATTGCTGCGTCACCTCACTCGATGCCCACCTCCCAACAACCCTGGTCCCGTCTTGCTTGTCGTCTTTCATACTCACACGCACACGCACACACACGACGCACACGCATACACATACACATTAGGTAGACACAACGCACAGCACACATGGGCACGCACAACTCAGCAGCGGTACCCACTAGCCCGCTGGGAGTGACAAGCAAGTGCCCCTCCCGAACCGGCACATTCTTGCTCGATTCCTGTTAGGCGGGCAGCAAACCTGCCCAAACGGGACGGGGCAAACATCAGCTCCGCAAATAGGACCTGCGGATTTGCTCGATTGGATTCCGAATGCGTTCCAGAGCGGTAAATGCAAATCCCTTTTTGGGTATCTGGTGCATGTGTTATTTTTGCGCCATCCTTCTCTTTTTTTCTTTTTTTTTTTTCTTTCCTTCTGGTTCACAATATCGAATTTTATTGTTTTTTTTTCTTTCTCTTTTTTTTTTGTGTTGGTTCTGGCTGGCCGGCTCTGGCTGGGATTATGTGTATAAGTGGTGGATTTGATTGACTTGGGCTGCGGTCAAAAAAAGAGGGCTGCTGTAAGTGTGTCCAGGTATCCGTCCAGGTATCTGCCCAGGTATCCAGCATGTACCTGCCCGGACAAGGGTGCTGCTGGACGGGCCGGGGGGTCCACTGCAAGCACGTCCAGCCCACCTACCGGACCAGCAGCTGGAGTGAGCCTGATGCTTCCTGCCTTCGCTCACGCACCCCAGTCAAGTGCTCCCAGACACCGAAACCCCTCCACCACAATTCCATGAGACCCAGCACGCACTAACGACGGCTCTCTTAAGCCTCTGGGCCTGCTGCTCCCTCTCGAGCCGCCGCTCCCTCTTCCTCTCCTCCCCCGACCACCACCACCACCAGCCCCTGGACCGACCCGACGTCTGCCCCGACTGTTCTTGACCACGCCGACGTCGAGACTGGCCCCAGACGCCTACGTCAGCATCCTTTCGCTCCGCACGTCGGCCCCACCGCTTGGGCTTTTTTTTTTTTTTTTTTGGGCGAGACGGGAAAGAGAGGGGAAAGTCGGGCCAAACGAGGGGGGGACTGAGAGACAGAGTAAGGAGGGCGAAAACCAAAAGCCAAAGACCAAAGACCACACACCCGACACGGGCCACGAAACACGCCGCCACGAGTGCGGTTCGGCAAACCATCGAGTGATTTCCGATCGATTTCCTACCCCTTCTCCTTTTTTTTATTATTCATTTATCGTTATTTCCGTCCTGCTCCCTTGCTTGTCATCGTCATCTCTATACTCGCTCTTGATCTCTCACCTCGTACCATCATCTACCGACCGCCAGACAACTCGAATCTCTGTGCGGCCCCAATAGACACCGAGAGCCCGTGTGTGTTTTCTAGCTGTTGCCGTGTGCCGTGCATGTGGGCGGGGGACAGCTGAAGAAGCAGCAGCGGAGCAGCAGCAGTAGCAGCAGCAGTAGCAGCAGCGACGGTCATCAGCCTGGCCCGCATCTGCCTCTCACTTGCTGCACCGGCTGCCTGCCTGCCTGTCTTCCTGTCCGCCTGTCCGTCCGTCCGTCCGCCTCGCCCAGCCTTCCGTTGTCGGCCTCGGGCACACACGCCACGCCACGCCACGCCAGCCATCCCCTCAACCGTCTCGGGCAGAGCCTCAGCCGTCGCCGCCGCCGCCGCCGTCTGGCAGGCCCGTCGTTGAACCCTCTTCCCCCTTTGTTTTCCGACGTGCAAAGCTGTGGGAAGTCAATTCGAGCCGCCCCGCTCTTCCCGCCGCTGCAGACTCAGCACGGCCCATGATGGCTTCCCGAGCAGAGGACCTGCCCTGGCCCACGGCGCAGCCTCGGCTGCCGTCCATGGACGAAATGGACTACGTTATGCATTCCGCCATGCCAGAGCCTCCGGCGCCGCGCCTCCAGCATCCGCCCATAACAGGCGCCGGCACCTGTCCCTACAGTGTAGCCCACCGCGTCGACCACCACGGTTCGCCCCTTCCCAGCCCGAATTATAACTCAGTCTCCTCCCTTCTTTCTCCAGTCAGAAACCCACTCCACCCATCTGCCCCGTCGCACCTGCTCTCGCAGCAACAGCAACAGCAACAACAACAACAACAACAGCAGCAGCAGCAGCAGCAGCAGCAGCAGCACAACCACCACGCCCTCGCCCACGCCCACCACCACCACCACCACAGCCAGCATACGAGCCCGCAGCAGCACTCACATTCGCACTCGCATTCCCAGTCACATCCGCACCACCCGTACGACCCCGTGCACCCGCCAGCCCCGACAAACCACTGGTTCTCCCACCACCCGCCGCCAGCGCCCCAGCCACCCCACTGGGGGCACCAGTTTGCCGCCCCGGACCCCCGCTCCTCCAGCTCGGGCCTGTTTCCTCCACAGCTGCCTTCCCTGTTCCCGCCCGACCAACACCACAATAGCCACCACCACCACCACCACCACCACCAGTACATGAGCGCCAGCCACCACAACAGCAACGGCGGCGGCAGCGCCAGCAGCAGCAGCACCAATCTCCACAGCAGCAGCGCCGCCAGCGGAGGCTCCGGTCTGGGAGTCGGTCCCAGCATCAACCCCCTGTTGGTGCCTCACCACGGCGTCGGCCAGTCTCTGGATCCGTTCGCCTCGTCGTGGTCGCTCTACCGTCAGCATCCCCACAGACTGCCCGAGAGCGCCCAGAGGTTCAACCCCGGGCCTCACGCCCACCTTGGCAATTCCCAGCAGCATCCCACTCCCAACGCCAGCTCTGCGCCCGCAATCTCCCCACCGAGTCTCCCGAACCCCACCATGTCCGACCGCTATGGCCAATCACCGGCCCATAATAGCCAACAGTCCGACTCGGGCTCATTCTCCCATTCGTCTTCGGCGTCCCCTTCGTCATCAGCCCGCGCGAGCCCAAATCCGGCCGACGGTGCCTTGACCACCCACTCCTCGCTCGACACGCCCATGAGGTCGCTACACAGGCAACACGGTCCTCAAACGCCGACCCGGAGCGAAGTGAGCCTGGGGTCCCATCCACGATCGAATATGAGCCCTCAAGGGCCCGCAATCGTGACGTCACCCGGCGTGAGCCCACCGCGTCTGATCCCGGGCGGCATGGACGAGCCCGCTGCCCGCTCCGGCTCCGGCGGCCACATTTCAGGCAGCGATTCGGAGCCGCGACGGTCGACCCCGAGTCATAGGAGATCGGCAGCGGTCGAGGTGCACGTTTCCGACGACGAGAGCGACTCGAGTGAGGAGCACATGGAAGAGATGTTTATCCATCAGCTGGGCGCGGCTGCCGGGCCGCCTTTTACCGCCAGGATGGATCTCACCGAAGACAGGATCCGTCGCCAACAACTACTCCGCGGCGCCATAACCAACAAGCGGATTGCCTCCAGGGGTGCCCTCGCCTCGCTTCAAAGCGTCGAGATCCATAGCCTTCCGGAAAACGAACGAAGTGAGTCGACTTTCTTTTTTTTTTTTTTTTTTTCTTCTTCTTTTTCTTCTGTCCTGTCCATCTCTCGCTGCTTGCTGACCGTGATCCTCCCCCTCTAGCCTGCGTCATCTGCTACAACGAGTTCGGGGTCCCCAACCCCGAGGGAATCAACGAGGCACCCCTGCGACTGCCCAAGTGCAAACACGTCTTTGGAGACCACTGCATCAAGAAGTGGTTTGAGGAATCCGACAGCTGCCCGTACTGCCGCGACAAGGTTCCCTCGGAACCCGCAATGCGCCTGAACCCGAGATCCGTCAACAACATCTTCGCGGGGGCGCTGCCAGATGGCAGGCCGGCTTTGATGAGCGGGTAGGCTCTCCATCCTCTTGCTACCATTCTGTCTACAGTTTCGTCTTTGATTGGTGTTGGATTTCTAACGTCTTTTCGTCTAAACTGTAGTACCGGCACAGGAACGGCCGTTCTGGTGTCTGACGCAGGTTTCCCGTACCGCGCCGCGAACCCCTACGGAGCAGCCGGGGGAGCCAGTAGGGCTGCATGGCAGGCGGCGAGGCGGTCGCCCCCTGAAGATATCGATGCGCGCACCCGCCGCACCCGCCCGCGCCATGGGAGCCTCCGCGGGGCGCCATCGACCGGAAGCTCCAATGGTGGGAGCGCGCGGCCAAACTCGTTCGCCGGTGCCTCCTCGTCGACCCCTTCCTCCCAGCAAGTTTCGCCCGGGCGCGACAGGCACTACAGCGGCGCGACCATGGGCATGGGCGGCCCGGTGCACTGGCAACTGCACGCCCACATGGAAGGGCGTAGGATGCAGGGCCAGTCCCTGAGGCAACAGCCGATGCCCATCCCCCCTGCGATCCCGCGTGGTCTCATGAGTTACATGCATCACCGCCCAGGACAGCTCTCGGGCGCACCAGCATACCCGGCCTCGCCATTGCCCCCAGACTCGTTCCCAGGCATGATGGGTGTAGGCCAGGCTGGCATGTCGCCGAGTGGGCCGGATGCGGGCTACATGAATCCGTTGAGCCCCAGTCTCCCATCCGACAACACATCGCCTTTGGGACCCGTACCTCCGGTGGAGGCGGGTGCTCCGTTCCCTGGCCCTGGGTCATCCACACCGCTTTTTTCCCAGCACCTGCCCCCAGTAGGAGGTCTAGACGACAACCCGTTCGAGCGGCCAGGCCCCGCGCCAGCCAACGCCGTCAACTGGTCGCAAAACTGATTTTTTTTCCTTCCGGCCTAGACCAAGATGACCAATGGGTGGCGTTTCCGCCACCAAGTCTCGTCATGGTGGCACAGTCATCACACAAAAACAAAAGGGGGCCTGTGTGTATGTCCGCATCAGACCCGACGTGGACGGACCCGACGTGGAGAGCCCGTGGTAGGCGGGAAGCGAGAAGACGAACAACACACGATTCCGCATGACGCGACGATTCGAAACATACGACAACACATCCATGTCCCTCTTCCTTCTTCCGCCGTTCTCGTTGGCGGAATCAACAGAGCAGCCGACTTTTCTTTTTTTCTTCTTTCTCGCATGACTGCATTGATATTTGGCTTGGTTTTGATGAAACTCGGGATAGGCAGGCTTGGGAGGTATCGCGGCGTTAATCTTTCTTAGTTATTTTCCCTCGCACACATCATCACTTTTCTTTAACCTCGGCCAGATCGCACATCATATTAAAGGTCGTCATCCAGCACATCGCGCCCACTTCCTTTACCACAAACACTGTTTTCTTTTTTTTTTCTTTTTTTTTTACTATCTCACTCCAAGCTCAACTCATCCATTTGTCATTTTCCCCCTCCTCTCACACCCACACGCAATCGCATTCACCCCACCATGCTTCTTTGTACCTGCCCCTCTCCTGCTTCCAGGGCGATGATTTAATCAGGGCTGCCGGAGTCGGTGGATTTTCTGTACTTTTTTTCTACTTTGGCCAAGGAATAATCAGACCCAGAGATTGGACCGGGACTGACTGTGTCTCAGCCCTCCTGCAACAAGGCCGAGCCGAGAGGAGCCAGGGATACAAAAGGGGAAAGCAAAGTAAACGTGTCGGTGTCCATTGCTCGCCGCCTGGTGAGGTTGTCTGTCGGTCCCCGCCTTCATTCCAACTCTAGTAAGCTCCGTAGTAACATGTTTTGGTAAGCAGACCGAGGCACACCTTTGCTGGCAAGGCGGATTGCTGGTGGGATAATACCAGGCTGATGCATTCACCGAGGACATGTTTGACGTGCGACGGTAGTGCTCGTGAGTTGGTTGCAGTTTTGGTTTTCTAGAGCTAATCCATGCCACAAGGCCTATGATGCAATTTTTCCCGACCCTGTCCGTTGTCGGCGATTCGACTCTTTTCCCCCCAAAATCAGGAACTGCCTAATCGGGACATCCGACCCCGCCTCCCGCCCGAACCCCTGGAAGAGCTCAAGTGGGGACCCGGGGTAACGAAAAAGTGCAGCCCCACAAGCCTCGGCTAATCGAGGAGAGCCGCGCGAGTGCGGTTGGAAGCCGAGCTTCAATCGAGTTCCAACTCGGCCCAACCCATGGCAGCTGGCAGCTGTCAAATTGCCATCTTTTGCCATTAACGACGAGCCACCAACCCGCGCACTTTGTATCCGTCCTAGATATCTGACGCCACACATCTCTATTTCTACTTTTTATCGACTGATCGACTTGTTCTTGCGAGGGAAACAAACAGCGACAAAAAAAACCCCTCTCCCGCAGGACCATGGCGGGTCCCGTTCGGCACCCCATCGACGTGGCGGCGCTCGAGGCCTACGTCCGCTCCGACGTGCCGGCCGTGTCGCCGCCTCTCGAGGTGCGCCAGTTCGGCTTCGGGCAGTCCAACCCGACGTACCAGCTGACCGACGCGCGCGGCGCGCGCTGGGTCCTGCGCAAGAAGCCCCCCGGCCGCCTCGTGTCCAAGACGGCGCACCAGGTCGAGCGCGAGCACCGCGTCATCTCGGCCCTGTCATCTTCTTCTCCTTCTTCTTCTTCTTCGTCTTCGGGCGGCGGCGGCGGCGTGCGCGTCCCCGTCCCGCGGCCCGTCTGCCTGTGCGAGGACCCGTCCGTCGTGGGCACGCCCTTTTACATCATGGAGTTCCTCGACGGCCGCATCTTTGAGGACCCGGCCATGCCCGAGGTCGGCGCCCGGGAGCGCGCCGCCCTGTGGGCCGACGCGGTGCGGACGCTGGCCCGCCTGCACTCGGTCGACGTCGACGCGGTCGGGCTGGGCGACGGCAAGTTTGGGCGCAAAGGGAGGTTCTTTGAGAGGCAGGTGCGCACGTGGAAGGGCGTGTGCGACGCGCAGGCCGCGGCGCGCGACCTGGACTCGGGCGAGCCCGTCGGCCAGCTGCCCAGGTACGAGGAGCTGGTTGGGTTCTTTGAGGACGAGGCGCTGCGGCCGCGCGACAGGGTCACGCTGGTGCATGGGGACTACAAGATTGATAATCTGGTGTTTCACAAGACGGAGCCGAGGGTGATTGGGATATTGGAGTGAGTTTTTTCTGTGCCATATCTACGACCTCGAGGAAACACAACACTAACCAAAAACCCCCACCACAGCTGGGAAATGTCCACCATCGGCCACCCCCTCTCCGATCTGGCCAACCTCTTCCAGCCGTTCGAGACGGCCGGCCTGCCGACCGAATCCGTCCACACGGCCCACGGCGGCTTCGTCCCCGGCGCCACCCCGGGCCTCCCGACGCGCGACGAGGCAGCCGAGCTCTACCGCGCGACCGTGCCCGCGGGCTGGTGGCGCACGGCGGCCGAGATGGCGGCCGAGCTGCGCTGGGCCCAGGCCTTCAACATGTTCCGCGGCGCCGCCGTCTGCCAGGGCATCGCCGCCCGCGTCGCCGCCCGCCAGGCCAGCAGTGCGCAAGCCCGCCGCTACGCCGAGGGTAGGGGCCCGCTCGCCGAGTTCGCTTGGACCATGGTTGAGAGGGCTAGGGAGGCGGCTGTTGGTGCGGCCAGGGCCAAGATATGAGGCCTGGACGCTCAAGGGAGTTATTTGCTTATATCAATCAAATAATTATTTTTGATAACCCTCTCCCGAACCTTTATTCGTGCGCCTGTTATTGGATGTCTGCCGCTTACCTGGCGTTTCACCCTTCCACCAACCAAAAATCGGTGTTTGCACCAAAGTCGGGCGATGGGCATATTGTTGATTGGTGCCAAATAGGCGTTAGCCACAGTTGAGGTGAGGCTATGCCCACGTGAACAAAAGCACCTAGCTTAGCCCCTCCCGATAATTTGTCCATCCTTTTCCGTCCCCTCTTGTCGCATTCCCTCAACATATTCCAGCCGGAAAGGACAGGAGACCGCGACCATGGCCAGCGCCATACCTAGCACTTCGGCCCACCCAATAACCGACCAAGGATTGTCGGTCGTATATAATCCCCCCGGACAAGCCATAGCTGAGTATGCATAGGGCGCTTTCTGACTCAATTGCCCGTGCGATTATGGTAACGCTAACGCCCGACAAAACGCAGCAGCATCGTCTTCGTTCACGGCCTCCAGGGCCATCCTTGGAAGACATGGGCTGCCAAAAAACCATCCAACGCCTGGCCCACCGAAAGCCCGCATGGCATCAATGAGCAGCACTCGGTGTGTGGTCCAGAGACGCCGAATGATGCAACAAGCAAAAGCAAAAAGAGACGGTTGGAGGAGTTTTTGGTCAGCCTTCCTCGTCGGAAGAGCCGAGGCCCCAATGCAATAGCATCTGGCAGTAGCACAGGCCACCAAATACTGGACGCAAACCTCCCTCAGAGTGTCGAGTCACAAAGGTGGTTTTGGCCCAAACATTCTGTCCCTGTGTCTTGTCCCGACGCCCGAGTTCTCACTTGGGGATATGATACTGTTGTGACGAGCCCGGCCATGGCCCGGCTTGCAAAGCTAGCACAATGTCTCACGGAAAGGACTTCCTCTTTAGCCTCGAGCGCTTCCGAAGAGACACGGACGCGAGCCGGCGCCCACTCATACTCGTCGCTCACTCGTTGGGAGGGATCGTTAGACCTTTGCCAGAATTGATTTTTTTTATTTCGATTTGAGTGCGTGCGGGGAGTGCTTTCTTTATTTCCACAAGCTAGCGTCATGCTTGATTAGAAGTACGAGACGAGGAGGGGTCCGTCACAAAAAAGGATCTAGTTTGGAGGAGGCCGGTGCTTGGGAGCGGAGGGCTGCAGCCAACGGGTACGACTTAAGGCAACAAACCTCGTCCTCCGGCCGTGTAAGCTCGGTGTAGTGGATACCGAGCTTTCGTGACAGAGATCCAGACCCCTATATAAAGGGAAATATTACCAGCCAAGCCCCGAGGCCGGGTATTGTAAGCTCAGTATCAGCCGCCCGTCGTGAACTGCTGGTAGGCCCCCTCGAGGGGCGCCACGACCAGCCTCAGCATCTCGCGCCGCCACGAGTCTGGATCGCCTGATGAGACCCTGTTGTCCACCAGGCACCACTTGACCGCCGTCTGGTAATGGTGCCCGGCCGCCTCGCCGGCCATTTCCTTGAGCCAGCTGATGGCAAGCAGGATGTCGGGGTCGTCGGCGCCCCTTTGCGCGCGCCGCTTCTCGATGCTGCAGCGGAAGCACAGCTCTGCTAGCACGACGCCCAGGCGTGCGAGTGACTGTTGTCTTTTTTCGTCGTTGCTGAGTGGTCGAGGTAGTGGTTTGGTGGTTCCTGACCCGCCGGTATTGTTTGGGCCTTTTTGCATGGTACAGGCGTCTGTCGATTGGCCTCTGACATGCGGCCTTTCGAGCAAGAAGATACCGGGACAGTTGGGATCCGGGAAGAAGATGATGTCGGCCTTTGTCCACAGGTGCGGTATCCACGGCGATTCCAGAAGCTGCAGGAATGATGAGGCGAGGGTCATGGAGAGGAATAGTCGCTGCTGGAAGGTCAGCGGTGGAAGTTCCTCCTCGCTGATCAGCTGCGCCAGTGATATAGACTCTATTTTGAACGCCAGCTGCTTGGATTGCGGATACAGAAAGTAGCGACTGTTGTCGTCGTCTTCGTCGTGCAGGAAGCCCACACAGGTGCAGCCGTCTGTCGACTGGAGCGACTTGCACAAGTCGGTGATCCTCTCTGCCGCTGTTGGCGTTTGGATAACCATGACAGCTGCAGTAACGGTCGACGCCGCTTGCGCACCGGGCGCGGCTAGGACGGCCTTTGTGCGCATTGCCGACTTGAGAACCTTGGCGCTCCGGTGACCTGGCTCGCGCTTCAGGATGCTACCATCACCGATCTCATTGGTTGCCACGAGCCCCGGCGCCTCAGTCACCCGTCTGCTCTCGTCCTCGCCCACCGTGACTAGCGTTCTATGCAGTTCCCATGGATGTTCTCGGTCCGAAGCGGCGAGCAAGATCTCGAACCGGCCCTTTTTTGCTGCCGGGTGGTGCTGAAGTAGCATGTTTATGACGTGCGCTTTGGAGCACGAGCAGCCGGTCCATGCCGCCTGGAGCATGTTGTACAACGTCGCAGCGCTCTTCCAGAAGGACAGCAAGGCCGCGTCGATTTTTGCAGCTGCCGTGGCCCCCACGCCGCCCAGCTGGTCAGCTGCGCCGGCGCGCTGCTGACTGAGCTGGGCGACCTTGTCCGTTTGCCCGAGCAGCGTCTCCAGTTGGTTGTTGCGCCGGGTCAGCTCTTCGAGAAGCTTCCGCATGGTGGAACCGCCATCCGTGGTAAGCTTTATGCGGTACATCTGGAAATCGAGGCTTCCCCTGGAGAAGGACTTTGTGACTGTCCCCGGCTTTCTTTTTTTTTTTTTTTTTTTTTTTTGAAAGAAATGCGAATCAGCAACATGAACCCGGACGCGCGGCCCGCGCTCGCCGGGCATTGCCTAGCATGCCGGCCAAAGAATAGTTGTGACAGTCAAGGATCGTGGTCTCAAGCTGCACCATCATAGTGAAGAGGGAAAGAGGAATAGGGAGGGAAGAGAAAGGGGAAAAGGAAAGGAGAGCAGGAAAAGGAAAGAAGAGGCGTAGTCAGCATTCGCCTCAACTTACCGTGCCTTTAAAACCGTCCTGGACAGCAGGTGAGTCAAGTGCCAGCTCCTTGTTGAGTTCTCTCACTGTAGTCTCCAAGGCTTCCATGATGGCTAGGTAGTGCGGGTACGCTCCTCCGAGCCTTATTTGGAGTGCTTTTTCGGTTTCCGGTCGCTTCCACTCGGGGCCTCCAGGGTTGGCGCACAATGTTTTGATCCTTGGCTCTCCACATTAGCTAGGTACCTATATTGAACCCTCGCGCGCGCGGGATGGCCTGGGTGGATGCAGCTTACATGTCATCATCCACGACCAGAGGAAGTAGCAGGATCTCGAGGTTCGTGGAGAAGAGGTAGCGCTGGTGGTTGAGCTCCTGCCTAAAATTGTTATGCTCCCTCCGGATGCCGCGCCAGAACCTGTACGTACGGTTCGCCTCCCGGTACTTTTCAAGCGCGGTGATGGCGATCGGGAGCGCGCCCAGCACGGCACCGGCGATCTCGAAGCCAGACATCGTATATGTGGTGAAGTCAAGTGGACGTGTCGCGGTCGATCGGGAACCATGGAATCCACGGCAGGAGCCTACCTTGGAAACAAAGACGGGAAAAGGGGAAGGAACGTTGGTTGTGTGGTTAAGGCTGACGAGAGCGGGGATCGAGGCGCAAAAACCAATCAGCGGGCGGAAGCTGTAGCCGTCCCGATAGGGTGATGCGGGGTTTTCTTTAGGTTGGTCGTACAAACATGCTGGCGCCATCGCGATCTTTTCTGGCTAGGCCATCCTCATTCATTTTGCCTCCTTTTGCCTGGCTATTGAAGCCTTAACTAGGTTGGCCACAGCCATTTCCACCCTAGAACGCACCGCGGACAACTCTTCCCCTCCCCCGCTCCCTGATAAGTAACCCATTTGTGCTCATCCACGACCCTCGGGATCTGTATCTCCCAAGATGCCAGATCCACGTCCGGGTGCCTCTCCCACCCTTCGTGGTGAGGACCTCTCCACCACCTCCAGGAAAGCGCGCCACCTTAAAAGATGCCTAGAAAGCGTACTAGCTGCAGTTTCGAGTGGGGAAGACGATAATGCCATCAATGCATCAGCCCTTCAGGACTTCCGGGACCAATTCATGTTCTGGGCTGCCAATATGTAAAGTAACACCCATGGACCCGCTGTCAAAAGATCTCAAGGCTGACGCACTCCTGTCCCGGACTGCAGGGGAGCCATGCACAACCCGTCTTCCAAGCTCTCCCTGGAGGCGCGGTTAACTGGTGCCGAAGGGGTGTTGAGACACATACATGGCCTTTTGGACGATCTGTTCGAAGCGGTCGAGGATGGTAAGTGGCGGTTTTTTTTTCACGGGCAAGAACGGAATCCTGCCGACACACGCGCTGACAAGCTCACACCAGTTATGACGCTTGCTCTGCCCCGGTTCCAGACTGATGTGGACGAGGCCGCAGCGGCTGACAACGGAAACCCACTTGATCAAGCCCTGCTTGACGAGGATCAAAATGAGGAGGGGAACGACGAAGCGGATGACGGTGACGACGTGTTCTCCGCCGAGTCCTTGATGGAAGAAATGAGCGACGCTCTCCGAGGACTGTTTCGTGCTGGGGTGCTGGTCCGCAAAGCCTCCGCCCGGGACCGATTCGCCCACGCACTCAAAGCTTCGCGGGGGCAGTTTTTGGGCCAGTTTGACATCGAGTATGCCGAGCAGAAATTCTCCAAGCTCAGAAGACTGCGAGAGGAGTCCGCCTGGCTTACCAGAAGGCTCGGTAGCGCCAACTCCAAGAGGCGCCAGGTGCAAAAGTACTACCGAGACCACAAGTTACGCCTCGCAGCCGGAGAGCAAACAAGTCGCGAGGAGGACGAGAGCCGCACGGAAAAGCTCTCTAGTAAAGCAACCACCCTTATGCCGGGGCAGCTGCAGCTGCGGCTTCTACAAGACACCCTGCCCGAGGACGAAAACGACGACGCCATATCCCTGACCAGCGCGGTAACAACATTTGAGCAGGGGGCGACGCTCAAGCTGCCCCGTCTCGCGTTGCTTTCTCCAGACGGCGAGCCGTTTGAGTGCCCAATTTGCTTCGTCCTATGCGCATGTGCCACAGAGAAATCCTGGAAGATACACGCATACAACGACATCAGGCCCTACATCTGCACTTTGGGCGGTCCCGAGTGCGAGGAGCTGATGTTTCCCGACAGGAACTCCTGGTTTCAGCATGAGCTCTCAGAACACCGCTCCACCTTCGTCTGCGCTATATGCTCTGCCAATGGCTTCGACACGATGGCCAAGTTCAAGGATCATGTCCTTGTCCACGGGCAATTGGCTGGAGAGCAGGTCAACGACCTCCTGGCAGCAGGACGCCAGGTTCAGCACGAGTTCGGCGCTAGCGCTTGTCCCTTCTGCGTCGAGTGGGAAGATGCGAGAGGTCACCGTGGTTCGGGCAGGGTGACAGGCCCCCAGCTGAAAAGACACGTGGCGACCCATTTGGAGCAGCTGGCCCTTTTCTCAGTCCCCCGTGAGGTTATATGCGGCCCTGAAGACTCTCAGGCGGGAAGCTCTGGCGGATCAGGAGGCTCGATACCCAACATGGGCACAATCAGCTTTGCTGTGGACCCCAGCTCTGATTTTTTGGCCGACCTTCCCGACGCCGAAGAGAATGAGACGGAGGGCATCGCCCGCCACTGGGACGAGCTAGCCGAAAAGGAGAGGAAGAATCGGGAGGTCATAGAGGCCACTAGGGGGGGTTCTGGGGTGCTTTTGGGAGATCTCGTCAATGCCGGTGACTTTCGGGTGGGAAGCTCTAGCGGGTGGATGAGTTTCCAGGCCGCAATGGACGGCGGTAGGAAGTACCAGCGTCATCGGGAAGATCTCGTTAATGCCGGTGTCGACGAGAAGTACATTGAGGCGATTACGAAGAAGCAGGAGGAGGCTGGGATGCGAGAAGAGGCCAAAGATGGCTTCAGACAGGGCATGGATGAAATAAGTTCATCTCTGGAAGAAGACTTGAGGGCAATTGAAAAAGCCAGGGCCAACGCCGGACAGGCCGCCAAAGAGCAATTTGAAGCGGTACGGAAAACTGGAGAGAATATCATGGAAAGTGGCGCAGGCAACAGCCAGGACCAGAGGGAAAGCAGTGTCATCATTGAAGCAGACGAGACCGGCCCGTCCGATGCACTGGAATCCTCTGAAAGACCAAAGATGGATTTCGGCGGACAGCAAGTAGCCACGGCCGGGGCGAGCTTCACCGCATGCTTCCCTGCCGCGCCCAAGGCCGTCCGCGATAGGGCACTGGAGCGAGAGAGGGCCAGGAAGCGGCCGGCCGACCCCCCGTCCACGTCTGCTATCTCACGTCCCAGTCCCCTCGGCGGTGACTGCTAGCCCGACGAGGACCATCGCCGCCTCCAAGAGGACCTGATCAATTCGGGAGCCGGCGAGAAGCACATCGACGACTGGCCCAAGGATACAAAGGGCAAAGTGCCTGCAACATACGTGCGCAGGGCCCGTCGACTGTTGTCCGTTAAGACACCGAGCGCCTTCAGTATGCACTTTGACCCTGAAAGGGTCGGAGCCGACGACGAGGACGTGATATATACGCGCCCGGCCCGTGGACGCTTTGACCCCGAAAGGGCCGGAGCCGACGACGAAGACGTGATATATACGATCCCGGCCGAAAGGGCCGGAGCCGACGACGAGGACCATCGCCCTGTGACACATATGCGCACGGCCCGTCGACACTTGTCCCTTGAGAGACTGAGAGTCTTCTTTGACCCGCTGGTACGATCCCACGGGTTTTCTTCTTTCTTTCTTTATCTTTTTCCATGTATCCCATAACCGCGCATTCTGGAAGCAAAAGAAACCATATAAAAACATTTGCTTACCACAGTAACCCATCAGGACCCCAACCACCAGCCAGGGGAAGAGCAAGATTAGCTTTAGCGGCACACCAGAATTATCCGCGATAGGCGAGGGTTTCGACCAGCGTCCAGAACAACGTCGAGGCCAAGGCTGAGGCGGATTACTAGGACAATTCACGCCACTGCTACAAACAGGCCTCTGCTCCTAAGGTAGGGCACCTAGGGAGGAGTTGTCGGGCAGTAGCGCTGTCTGGACAAGGGGAACACTGGGGTCTTGGGTGCAGGTCTGGGTGCTTGCTCCAAGGGATACTTGGAAGCTAACTTAGATTGACTGATGCCGAAGCCCCAGTCAAAGCTATCTACAAAGGAGATCCCTCCTCACATTCTTAGTCTTGTCTCGTAAGGTATCCTTCCCGTTGACCCCTTGGATCTGTGGCTCTGTCCAGAGATCCAGAGATCCTTGGATCTGTGCCTCTGCTCACAGATCCACAGATCCAGCTTACCTGAGCCTTGGCCGTCTATCTTCCCGGTCCGGCGCCCTTGCTGTCGGCCCTGGTCGTAACAGCCACGAAAATAACAAAAAAACCTTTATTTCGTTAAGAAGAAGCGCGAACAACACCAGCCCCCTAGCCTGCTCATGTACCTCGCTCGTGCCGAACCTCGCTATAAAACGCAAAAGAGTGTAAGGCGAGCAGGCGATAGTGCTGGGTTTAAGCACGAGGAAGCCGAGGGAGGCTTTCCCGTCGCCCTCGGCCGCCAGTCCTTGCAGCGCCGCGGTATCTGGGGAGGTTCAGAAGGATGATATGGCAAATTTGGCGCTCTCCTATCTTTTTACCTGCTGCACCGTCAGGATGCCTAACAGCTGAGGGCGTGATGGAGCCGGATCTTAGGTATCCCGCCGATATGCCTGTGAGAAGAATAGTGTTTGACTGCAAGAGTACCTCCCACAGATCCTCCGTGGAGAACATGACACACATACAAGGGCATCTACAAAGAAAGGGGCATCCATACGAGCCAGGCCCACATCTAGACAAGAATAATTGCCCTCACTCGCCAGCGAAGCTGCTGCACCGTGCTAATCAGGTCTGCCAGGTGTCGCCGGACCCACAGCGTGATGCGACAGAGTTGCGACCCCGGTTACAATGTTACAAGACGGAAATTTACATGCGATGGCCAAGACAGAAACATCCCCTGGACGGCTAGCAAGACCAGGACTCGAGGCTCAATGCCCCCGAGAAGCTCTCGGAGGCGGGGAAGTCCAACTTTCCCACGGAAGAATATAAAGGTCTCGAGGAAGTTAGTCACCCTCGACGCCCAAGCCGCGGCCACGGACTGGCGACCTTGGGAGATCTTGCTAAGCAAGGAGGCACGCGTAGCGCCGTAGCTTGGCTGAATCGAGGCGTTCAAAACGTGTGGTTCTAGGAGCGGAGAGATAGCGGCGTCCTGTGTCATGGCCAATGGGGAATAGCCATCGCCGACGAACGAAGCTGTCAGACGGTGGTCTCTAATTGATGATATGAGCGACAGAAGACGCCCCAGGCCGCCAGCGTAGATGGAAGTCTTCCTCCCTCCCCAGCGCAGCCAACAGCTGTCGCCCCAGATGCCCATGCATGACTGCGAGACCGCCCGGTAGCGGTCCTAACAGCCATAAGAGGCCGATTGCGCTCTGGCCGGTGCCTTGGGGCTGTATATGTGGCTGGAAGAATCGCAGATCAATAGCGGTGCAGGTTTCTGAGGAGATTATGATCAAGGGTTGCTCGCCGTTCCGTATGCGGCGAGGATGGCAAAGCTGGCTTGAAGTCTGGTTTGTGCCGGCCTCGATATTCCTCCCAGGTTATATGAACAGGCAGACAAAACCGACATACCCGGCTATGGATAGGGTTAGAGCAGCCAACCCGAACAAGCTCGTTCTTTGGACCAAGCGGAGATCATCATCACATCTACGGGAGATTTGTATTTGCAAAGTCCACGGCTATTCCAGTGGGCATGGTCGTATGTGCCGGTCTCCCGTTGGCTAGCGACCTTATCAACGTGCTCAACTTGTCTGGTACCACTCGGCCGGCTCGCTGCGGCCTAGAAGAGCCCGCACCAGCACCCATCGAGGCCTACCAGCATCCATGACCGCCTGGGCCCATCCCCTCCCAGCGCGGTACTTCGAGATGTGCGCCTGGCCGATTTCTTCGTATCGCTCCCGCCCCCCGCACGGCTGGGGCAGCGGCCCAGCAAAGCCTCCCGGGCCGCGTGACACCCATTTTTGTTCCGAGACAGTGGAGATTGCAGATGATTCGCCGACGTTCTCAGAGGTCATCGATTACCCGAAAAGCGCAAAGGATTTGCCAGTGCCGCGCTCGGAGATGTCGGCTGCGAGGCAGCCGTGGCACTACCCGGACTGCATGCCTTATATTGTCGGGACTTTTGCAGACCACGCCTCTCGCGGCCAGGCTGCGGGTATGGACCCGACTCCGCTAATTTAGCGGCTTCTCTGGACACAGTCTTTTTAAGCGGTTCTTAGCCTTGAGTGAGGCATCAGATCCGAACATGAGGCTGTCGCATTGGGTGGAGAGACATGCATGCTCTGAGCACCTGGACTGCTCCTGCCTTGGATTTGGCTCCGTCTCCGTCTCTGGCTTGGGGTTCCGATATTGATTTGACACGGCTTTAACTAATATGTTTTTAACCTTGCCTCCTTTCCAACCCGGACACAACTATCAGGACCTTTGTTCATTGAGCTACTTATCATACGAGCCATTTTTGTCCCTCGCATTGCCCGCTCTCAGCAAGAATTCCAAGTGGGTCGTAATATAAACCCTTCAATGCCAAACGAGTCCCAACATTTTGTATTTTTACGTCCGTGACCAAGTGCAGTGTACACAAATCCGACTTTTATGCCCCAGCCATAAATCAGTCGTCCTCAATCTCATCATCGCTAAGCATGAGCTTCTGGACCTGCAAGCCCCCAGGGATCAGCCCGTCGTCGCCGTCATACTGCCCTCCACCGCCTCCCCGCGCGGGAACCGCCCTCTTCGGCCGGATGGCATTGTTGACCCTCCTCTTCCGCGGGCTCGCCGACTCCTCCGTCGGCCGGTCCGTCGCCCAGCTCTCGCCAGGGACGCCGCCGCCGCCGCCAGCCACATCCTCGTCCTCGCCCTGGGCCGCCTCGTCCTCGTCGGCCATGGCCTGGGAGCCGATGCCCTGGAACGACACCACCCTCTCGAGGTCCCGGAGGCCCACGGCCAGGAAGGACCCGCGGCGCTTCCGCGCCATGTGGGCCATGTAGGGCAGCCTGTCAAGGAGCATCTCCTTGCGGGCCGAGCTGCCCAGCGACAGGAGCGGGGCCGTTGACTCCTCTTCTTCGTTTTCCTCCTTCTCGGCCGTGGCCGGTCCTCGCTTCAGGTCGGTGCGGTTGGTGGCCCAGTCGCCCACGCTGCTGCCGCCACTTGAGCCGCCTATCGGGCGCGGCTTTCTGAACGCCGAGGCGCTACTGCTGAGGCTCTGGTGCCCGGCGCCCTTGGATACGGCGCCCCCTCCTCCCGAAAACCCCTCCTCGCCGCTCACTATCCTGGTGCTCCACATGTCCATGAGCGCCTCGAGCTCCTCTTTGGCGCGCCAGAGCTTGATGCTGGTCGGGAAGAACATCTTGTACTGGTCGCCACTGCTGCCGTTCCTTGGGTTGCTATTTGCCGACTGGCGCTTGACCGGAGACGGCAATGAAAACAGCATCCCGCGCACGGCCACCTCAAACGCCATCTCGTCCTGCCGCAGCACGTGGCTGCCCACGTCCCGCCCGTAGTAGTTGCTACCGCCCCTGCCGCCGAAGAAGATGTCCCACGAGGGGCAGAGGAGGTCGCTGTCGGACAAGAAGTCCAAGCAGCCGTTCATGTAGTCGACCGCCGAGTTGAAATCATGGGGGCCCGTAGCCTCACATGATAATGCGTAGTTTTCGTGGAGAGCCGAGATGAAGGTAGATGTGTCCGTCCCAGTCTCGTCGATCAGCGTATCCACAGAAACAAGGGACTGCTTTGGTCGAGAGTGCCGCGACATGTACCTCGGCAGATTTTCGACCTCGTAACCCAGAGTTCCCGGCGCGTAGGGTATGTCGTCCCGTCTGTTGTAAACCACTTTTCCAACTGCATGGAATATCCCTAGGCTTGCCTCTCTTTGTGAGACGAGCTCGAGCGATTCCCTCTCGCCCTTGGTCATTGCCGCCTCCCTAGCCCCCTTCTTAGGCTTTGTGAAAGTCACTTTAGCGCCCCAGTCTGCGTCTGTGTCCCCCTTCAAGCACAGAAACTCTAGGGAAGAGATGGCGTTTCGAATATCTCCAATCTCGCCGAGTTTCTTCAGCACCATCGGGCCAGGGGTACGGCGTCGTCCTGACTTCCTAGCCTCCTTTTGTACGACGAGCTCGAGTGCTTTCAACAGAAAGGTGGGCGCTATCGCATTGAACTCTATTATGCCGGTCCCTGGATGCCTCAGAATCTCAGGTCCTAGGAGCCGATGTGCGGTAAAGCTGTCGGCTGATGCCGACGTGGTCGTCAGTAGTGTCTCGGATATAACCATGACCACGGGTATGGCTGGTTCCTGTTGCGTCTGGTGTCCAAATGTGACAAGAGAAGGCGTGTTGGTAGCCAGGAATTGAAGCACCGCGCTCCGAAACGAGGTCAGCGCCGATGATGACCTCATGAAGGTGTTTGGGAACTCCTCGACCAGCATTAACCTGCGGGTGTGTGCATCCGTCTGACTATCCGAGGCCGATCCGCCTGCTGGTCGTCGAGGTAGAGGCGCTGGGCTGCCATCGTCGTCCTCTAGGTCGAGCTGTCCAAACCTGCCGCCCCTCCCCATAAACTCTTCGAACTGGGCCGCGGCCGACTGGTAGCGTTGCCCAGGGGCACCGTAAGAGCTCGTTGGATTCCTCCACTCGAGCACCTCGCAGCGCAGCTCCTTGGCCAGGAACTGAACCGTGGTGGTCTTCCCTGACCCCGCGGCGCCCTTCAAAACCAACAGACGCTGCCGCATCCGGCCGTCCATCACGTTCTCGAGCCACCTGCGCACATCGGCCACCTTTTTCTTATGCACCGCCAGTTCCTCCAAGTTCGCCGGCCCGAACCGCTCGGACCACGGACGGAGGTCCTCCCCTGTGCTGTTCCCAACAGCACTACCGCCTAGGGTGCCGTTTGCAAGGCGCGGAGGCTTGCGGAACATATTGCTCGCAGCTGTTGAGGGCGGCAGACTAGAGCTCGGGGGCGCCCCATGGTGCTGCTGCGAGGAGCCTGTGTTGCCGCCGTCCCTGAACCGTTTGACTGCATTCTTTCCCACGATGCTGACCACGGCAGCCTTGCTCTCGGCCACGTTGTCGTCGTCTCCCGAGATGGGATCACTAATGATGTCGTCGATGGGGGTGGATGGCTTCGGGTCGGTCTTGGTGGCGCGCTGAGCCTGTTTCGAGAAGAGGAGCAGCAGGTCCCCGTTCCTGCCCTTCTCCTCCGAAACCTTGGTCTTCTTCCCCCGCTTCTCGGGGCTGGCGCTCGGGCTCTTCGTCGAGGCTTTTGACCCGCGGCCGCGGTTATTCAGGAAGCTAGGTGGCGCAGCCGCTGCTACGCTAGCGCCATTGGAGGTGGCCTTTTTGGACGCGGCCGCGGCGGCAGCAGTCGCCGAGCGCGTCGTCGTCCTTCGTTTTGGGCTTGGGGGTTTCGTCGTCTGTGGGTCTACGGCCGAGGGCTTCTTCGGTGACGGGATGAGGAAGTTCTTCAAGCTGTTTTTGCGCGGGGTGGTCTGCTGTGACTGCGGCTGGGGCGGTGCGTCGTCGTCGTCGTCGGACTCGACGAGGTTGCGCTTGCGGCGTCTCGCAGGCGGCGCCATTGCGGAGCTGGGCTGGTCATTTGCCACAGCGGTAGTCCTGCTGCCTTGTCGTCGCTAAGGCAGACATGAATTGGGGCGGGGACGAGGTTGGGTCTAGGCCAGGGAGGCAGTTGAGAGTTGGAGCCTGGGCGAGATTCACGCAGCTTTGATGTGGGAGCAGGCAGCAGAGCGCTGGAGAGCCCAAGTTGAGTCGAAGATGCAGCGGGAGTGGGGCCGCCCATCCATCATGACAGGGGCTCAACGCCGCTGATTGGCAGGCGCCATATCTGCCTCCCCAGGCACTGTGGGGTATGCATCGGGACTCGACCCCCACTGTGGAAATCGAGGCCCCAGGTCTGGGAATGACGAGCATCAATTAGATGGAGAAAGGACAAAGTCAGAAAGTCTCAACTGGCATTCTGGCTGTAACAGTCAGAATAACACGCACGTAGCCGCTCTTTCTGCCCAATAATCCACTACTTCCGGCTTCAGAACTTCCAGCTTCAGAACTTCCAGCTTCAGAACTTCCAGCTTCAGAACTTCCAGCTTCAGAACTTCCAGCCTTCAAAGTCATCAACAAACCGAACGGCGGCATTGAGATAGCGATTGTGAGCGTCGCCCCACGTTCGCGAAGCCTCCTTCATGGCCCGAACGGCTGGGAGAGAATAGAGTTAGCGGAGGAACCAACACAAAAGTTTGCCCTCGTCGTAGTCCGCGCACCAAAACTCACCCTTGACAAAGTGGGCATCCGTGGAAAACTTGGACTTCAGCGCCTGCTCCTCCACATACGCCCAGCTCTTGGTCGCCACTGGCACCCGGTCCCGGTCGACCTTGGGCCGGAGCAAGGCGACGTAGACGGCCAGGGCCAGCAGCCACCACTGGCGGACGAGGCCGACGTGGAACCTGACGGGCACATGGGGCAGCAGGATCCGCACGGCGTGGCTGCTGGTCAGGAGGTGCACGACGAAGAAGTTGTAGGCGTGCGTGCCCGGCGCCACCGTGGCCGTCAGCAGGTCGACCGCCAGCTCCTGCGACTCGCGGAACCGCACCACCGGGTCGTCGCCCAGGTCCCAGGCGTTCCAGTATTCGAGCACGAGCGCCTCGTGCTTCTCGAAGATGGGGTCTATGTTTCCGAACCCGGGCTCATCAAAGAGCCCATCGAACCGCTCGTCGGCAGCAAGCCGGTCCACCAGCTCGGCCGGCGACGCCGACGTGAAGGGCGCAGGCTTTGTATACGACGGATCGTCGCTGTATCGGTGCAGGTAGTTGTGCTGCACCGCGGCCAGCCCTAGGGCTTCGATGGCGATCTCCCGGCTGTCCATCTCAAAGGCATAGCCGAGGTGGATCAAGGGGTGGCCCACTGTGAGTCCTGTGTAAGTATTCATATGTCGTCCGAATGCCAAACGTTCATGCTGTGTATCTTACGCCCACCAATGAGACCGTTGACAAGCGGTTCCTTGCCCTCAAACATGTATTCGGCGACAACCTTCTTCCAGTCGTAGGCGTGATCAAAGGCCAGGTTGTCCTCAAAGAAGTCGATGTAGGCCCTCTGGTAGTGTTTGTCTCCGAGAAAGTCGCGCCAGTCGTCCTTCGTGATTTCGGCGGGCGAGTCCTGCCAGGGCTCGAGCTCCTTCGCCTCGACATCATAGATGTTGTGCAGCTGGGCCACATCTGCTCCCAGCAGGTAGGCCGAGCATAGGATGTGGGCCATGTGGTTGTCGAACTGCAGGTTGTGATAGACGATGGAGTGGTTCACGTGATTTGCCCGGAGCAGGTGCTTCAGCGTCCGCGGGCGCTTCTCCGCCGCCGTCTCGACGTTGTGCACCTCGACCGGCTCCAGTTTGATCTCACGGGCCGTCCCGGCCGTTCCCACCAGGCGGTTTACCAGGGGCACGTACGAGAGCAGCGACGACGCCATCTTTCGGTGTATGTGGGTCGCCCTTTTGTTGGGGGGCTGGAGCCAAGAAGAATCCAGCGAGGCTGCGCAGCGGCAGTTATAAAATCAGGTGCCGCTCCGCTAATTTGACGCCTGCACGGCCCTCCGGGGGCAACCGTCAAATTGCCCTGATTTTAATTTTAGTTATTTAAGGCAAAAGAATAGAGTAACATTGCTTTTTTTTTAATGGTTTAATTCGTACCTCGGATAACACAAAAAAGCAATGAAGGCGTTAGCGAAGCCTGAAAGCGTAACTGTTCTTTTTATTTTTTATTAATTTTTACTGCTTAACCGGTAATTTATATTTTTTACTGATTTTTACTGCTTAACCGGTAATTTATATTTTTTACTGATTTTTACTGCTTAACCGGTAATTTATATTTTTTACTGATTTTTACTGCTTAACCGGTAATTTATATTTTTTACTGATTTTTACTGCTTAACCAGTAATTTATATTTTTTACTGATTTTTACTGCTTAACCGGTAATTTATATTTTTTACTGATTTTTACTGCTTAACCGGTAATTTATATTTTTTACTGATTTTTACTGCTTAACCAGTAATTTATATTTTTTACTGATTTTTACTGCTTAACCGGTAATTTATATTTTTTACTGATTTTTACTGCTTAACCGGTAATTTATATTTTTTACTGATTTTTACTGCTTAACCAGTAATTTATATTTTTTACTGATTTTTACTGCTTAACCGGTAATTTCCAGGGGGA
>NW_008804545.1:6351896-6383510 GCF_000145635.1 Gaeumannomyces tritici R3-111a-1
TTTTTACTGCTTAACCAGTAATTTATATTTTTTACTGATTTTTACTGCTTAACCGGTAATTTCCAGGGGGAGACCCCCTGGGACCCCCCTTTTGCCTCCGGCGGCCCTCCGGGTGCTCCTGCGGAGCGCTTTTCTCCTGCGGAGGGCTACTACAACAACCCCAACCCCCCCAACACGCCGCACTGTCTAGCGATTAAAGTTAACCAATCGTAAGCTACGACGGTCGGATCCTCGTGCGGGGACTGGTCGAGAGCCATTTAAGGTGCGAACTGTGTCCCGAATAGGAGAAACCTTTGTCAGCAATTCTGTCAGATCGCCCCGGTAAAGAACAGCTACGCCCTCCGCGCACCAAAACCCTGCTTCCACCTGCCTACCTCCCCTCGCTGCGCTCCGTCCGGTAGGTGGCGGTGTCAGCAGGGTTTTGGTGCACGTCGGGCTTCGCTGAATCAGGTCAAGATAAAGGCTTTGAAGCGAACACGGGACGATGATGTAATGACCTTGATAATTATGACGGACGGTACGTTGCCGCAATGAGGGGAAGCTCGTTTCGCAATCGGAGGATGGATCCACGGGACCTGATGTTGTGGTGTCGCCAACAAAAATTGCGCCCCAAGATGTTGATAAATTGCGGGGATTTGCCCTGCCTAAACTTCATCTTGAAAGCACCAATTTGCCACGCAAGCTTCCTGCACGTCAACTGCGCCTACCCGACTTTTAGACTTGCCAAACGGCGCCAGACCGCTAAACCGCGCGCTGGCCGTCAAAGGTCTGCACTTGTGCCAGACGATGAGATTTGAAGGAGATTGATGGTGGTGTTGATAGGCACCTGGCAGGGACGGCAAATGGGTAGATAATGCATCTATCTCCATACAGGCAAAGTCGTCATATTTGTACGCGCTGAGATGTTCGATATGTCTGAAAATCGCAACAGAGAAGTGTTGCCCCACGGATATGATTGGACATAAATCCCACCAGCGCCCACCAACTGTACGCAGTTGCGTTTATGATTGGAAACACCGCACTGTTGTCGCATCGAATGTCGTGGCCGGCAGGAAAGGGGCGCTGTCGGTGCCCGATGCTTAGTCCCAGAAACAATGGAAATCGATAGATAGGTAAAATCCACCATGATAGTCGACAGTAGGCTGAATCAGCCCCTGTCGAGACAAGCGCCTGTCCATCTACCTCGCCAAAGAGCTCTGCTCGCACCAACTAGGCCTTTTTATCAAGCCTCGAATTTCTTCTTCAAACACACCTCCGTGAGCTCATTGTTGTTTCTCCGATATTATCCCTGTATCCAAGATGGAAATTCAACGTTTCGATCTGAAAGCCCTCCTTCTCAGCCAGGATGGGCACTTGACCCATACCTTCTTCCCCTCGCTGCAACGAGCTCCCCGTTATCTAGCCCTAGACGAGGCCCAGGTAGGCCGAATTGGAGTTAATCTTCTAGGAGCAACAGTAATACGAGCGCAGCGACGGAGTCGACAAAAGTGCGCTGGGAGGTCTTAGTATTGGGAGGTTGCTTCTGCTCCACCGAGATCTTGCTAAAGCCCGACTCAATCAGCAAGGACCGCTCGCTGCGGACGAGAGTGTCTCTCAGCCGTTGCTTGCTGGCTGGAATCCCAGGCGTGGCTGGGCGCTGACCACCTCGACATGAAGACTGTGGGCTGATGGGCGCTGATAGTGCAAGAGACATAGAATGTTTGCGTGACTTCGAAGTACATATGTAAGAGCTGAGTTAGTTGGGGGAAAATTACCAAAGTTGAGGGGAAGGTAATGTGGCAAGGGGACGCTGGCATAGGTACCTACACCGAGGCTCACTGGAGCGTAACTCAACTGCCCGGCGAATAAGGGTTCTACGTACTTCGGTGGCCTGTTTCCCTGCCCACCATCTACCTCTTGTGTGATCCAAGGAATGGCGTGAAGAGCTTCCGCGTAACACACACTTCATTGGCGTGGTGCTGGACGCCGACGAGGGTACCCAAGTTCCTGCCAACAACACCCAAAGCTGTCGTGGCGCTATCAACTTCCACTCATGAGCCCATTGGGGTCGGACAGAAAACCCCCACAGCTGGAAAAGCAACTCGGTAGGCAGCAACGATAGCTTGGAGATGGCATGGAAAGGCTACCAATCACGATAACGCCTCTTTTTCACCCAAATGCCCACGTAGAAGCCAATAGCTATCGCTTATATGCGCCATCGGTACACAGAAGGCAAAGAGGGCCAGTTGCCCGGAGAGGGGATGCTCAATCCTATGGACATACGAAATTGCCCCTCAGTTCCAAACATGCGTGCTTTGGTGCGCCAACAGAAGTAGGGAGCGCAGCCTTGCTGGCCGCCCTCACACGCCCAGCCAACGAAATATCGAGATGACGGTCATGTATGTGCTTTCGATGTAACGGAAAAGCCACGATACCTTCCTGGGGCAGTTGTCTGTACGCCTAGGAGGTTTCACACTCAGGCAGGTTGTGGGTGTCCTCCCATTTCGGTCAATCGAGGCTTACAGCAAGTCCTCTCATTTATCTTGGGCCTGCGCCGCCTAGGACAGAAATTCAAGCACTAGGGTGAATCCCACGACTTCTATCATCTCTTCACCTCAGTGGGCCAAGTTGTTCTGCTCTACTATCCTCACTATTGCCAACAGCCCTAGACCTTGCCACACTATTGGCCCCCTAACCCATTGGCCCCTTTCCCTTCGTTCATTGAATTGCCTGGGGAAGTAGACGCTTTCTCAAGATGGAAAGCTCTCAAGGGCGCACTGGAGAAAGCTCCAGAACCAGTAGCCAAACAGAGGCTTGGAAGGAGGTCAACACCCTGACACTAAGTTCGCAACATTACTCGCACCACACCCCGTTACCTACATATTACTAACAGAAAGTGCGCCTATAACCAGATGGTGGCATTCGAGGGTACTACAGCCTCCTCCATCTCAAGATGCTCATGGAATACATCAAATACGAGGAAAGAAGGCAAGCCGAAGCTAAGAATATTGGCAACCAGCCTCGACCGGGCTCCTCGAGTTTCCATCCTTGTCATGAACCAGACCATGTCTCCCACATTACCGTCAGCCCGGACAATGCCAGCTCAACTACCCATTTTCTCCCATGTCACTACTTCGATTATGTTGGCGGAACGTCGACGGGGGCGTAAGTTCGTTTTCGTCCTGATTGAAGAGAGAATCCATCCGAACTGACCGCGACATCGCAAGACTCATCACCATCATGCTGGCCAGGCTTCGGATGCCTGTAGATGATTGCATTGAAGAATACAAAACGCTGGGTGACAGGATGTTTGGGAACCCGCGCAGATCCTATCAAGGGGGCTGGCAGGGCCTGGTAAGCAAGAAGAACAAATCTGCAACGATACCGTTGGAGGAAGCGATACAAGATGTCATCCGTCGCTGCGGCAAGATCTCGGGCGATCAGGAAGGCGCCATGACCTTCAAGTCGCCAACGGGCCTTTGTCGAGCGTAAGTACTTGCGCCAGATAGAAGGCCGCCATATTCTGCATGATTGCCACCAGTGGCTGACGCCCCCTTTACAGGATCGTGCTTGCTGGGCGTGAGGTAGCGAGTGGTGGGGAGGGACAAGCAGTGATGGAAACCTTGTTTCTCCTCCGTTCGTACAACAACTTCGCGCCTCCGCCATCGGAAGCAAGATTGAATGCTATAAGTCCGCTTACCGGAGCCTCGATTGCCGCACCTCGAAACCTAGGGCAAGGGACAAGTTTTGCGGCATGGGAGGTGGGCCGGGCAGCGACAGCAGCGAGGTTCGTCTTCGAGCCGCTTGAGATTGAGCTGCGTGATGGTGAGCCCATCAGAGAAAGAAAGGGACTGGAACTCCAAGGCTGGGAACAGGCAGGGGTAGCATCCTTCGTCAGCAGTCTGGAAGGGACCAGGTGGCTGGTAACCGCAAAGCCACTGTGCTGCTGCGGACACAGCCACTATCGCCACCAACCCGGCGGAGGAGGTGAAGAAAGAGCTGAGAAATATCCTACGCGAGAGCGACAAAAAGATCAGAACGTGGGTCAGCATCGGCACAACCCGACCCTCCGAGACGCATATCCAATCCAGCGACCCGGAGTTTGTGCACAGGTCTTTGGAAGAGTGGGCCAGCGACGCCCGCTACTTCAGGTTCAACGGGCCCAACGGCCCCCGTGACCAAAACGTAGTCGAGATGAGCGAGTGGTGGCCCCCCGGATCCGGCACCCAGACGATGGAAAAGATGGACACTGCGTTCGCCAACTACATGCTTCAGCCCGGTAACCATACCAAGCTCAGGGAATGTGCCCAGCTCCTCGTCGAGTGTCGCCGGAGACGGACGACCGAGAGCAGGTCTCACTGGGACTGGTACGCTTTCGAAACTGCTATTTATGCGACCGACACGACTGCGAATACAATAGGGATGAGATGAGACATGGGACTGCCGAGATACGTTCGAGCAGCATCTGCGCCAGGATCATGGGTTGCGGGTAGGAAGCAAGGAATGCAGTGTATGATTATACGCGCCAGAACGCAAAAGATGGAAAGAAAAGTTAAAAGAAGATACGAAAACCGACAAAAAGCTCGCCCGGTTACCGTGCTTTCTGGAACCGAGGTACGAAAACCCTGTACAGGTTTTTCTTCGAAGCTCAGCATCTTTCAACCGAGTGCCCTTTACTACCAGGAACTTTATACCCCAAAGGGACACCTGACAACACTCGTACTCGAACTCACGACGTGGGTGTACTATGCCTCACGCATGGAAGAAGGGCAGATTTCTCTACCACTCGACCATTCCGTTTGCCGCGGGAGCTTGTTGGAAGTAACGCTCCAGGTCGGACTGATATGTGCACCCGGTGTGCCTCGCTCCTCCCCCTTTGAGATGGGACGCTGCTCGGCCAGTGACTGGCGCAACATGGGACGAGCCAAGTGGGCCAAGAGTTCAGACGACAACATGAAGTTCAGATATGGTTCGCCTCCACTGCCGGCCGGTCATTCTGCCACGCCGGGCGATTTGTAGACTTAGAAAACCAACAAACAGCTCCAACTCCATGGTGCGTTCCTAGAAAGCCAGCTCGTAATTACCAATGAAGCTCGTGACCGATACCAAAGGACTAATATCAAGCCACGCCATCAGCACCTGCTCCTCCCAGGCTCTTTCCCTTCGAAGGGCAGCGTGTATTAAAAGAAATCTCCATGGAGAGAAGAGATGACATTAGACTTGGGTAGGAAATCCTAGCCACAGCCGCTACGCTTGTCCATCTGGGCTTGCACTATACACCTAAAGCAGCCCTACAGATACATATCGGCGGTGAGGCCGCCGCTGTTGGTGCCACAGCCACAACCTTATGCTACATGGGCGGCCAGCGAGAACTTATATGCATGAAGTGGAACTGCAGCAACTCCAGTGGAGGAGACGAGAAGGTTTGGGTGCAAAACGAGGTTCCACGACAATACATAAATGGTATATTGGCAGGGAGTCCATCTGGGCTGTCACACCGCGTGGCGCGGGCGAGCTCACAACGAGCAGCTAAACATGATACGAGCTCAAGGGATCAGCCGCCTATACCACCCCCACGCCGCTTCCGTCGCGGAGGTGGGGGGCGAGCTGCCTCCTCGTCCTCATCGATAATTTCGACGTCCTCTTCCGGCTCCACAACCGCAGCCGCAGCCGCACCCGAAGCTTTGGAAGTCCCACTGGCGCCTCCCTTGTCCCCGCTGGCGGCATCGTCGCCGGGCCCGGTGCCGAGGAGCTTCTTGCGCTTCTCGGCCTGCAGCGCGTCGGCCTCCTCCTGGATCCGGCGCTGCTCCGCCTCGTGGGCCTCCTGCCTGCGCTGGTGCTCCTCCTCGATGGCGGCCGTGGCCTCAAGTTCGCGGCCGGTGCGGGTCTGGTACTCGTCGAGGTCGATCATGACTTCCTTCTGGCCCACGATGGCGGCGTTAACGCCCCGCGGGTTGTGTCTCTCCTCGCGGTTGAACTTCATCTTGACGTGGCGCCGCGTCCTTCCGGGGAACATGTTGGCGATTGTTTGGAAGTCGGTTCCGAACATGCGCAGATAGTCGTAGAACTGCGCCGTCTCCGCCTTGTTCCACGAGTTGGGGCCCTTGAGCTTATTGGGCCTCCGGTACGTGGATGAGTTGGTCATGCGGGTGAAGTCGTTCTCTTCAACCTCCTCCATGTCCACCTGGTCCGCCATCGCCTCGGCGTGCCTGTCGTGCACCAGAGATGCTTGATTGATGACAATCTCGCCGTTGATGATTTCAAACTGCGGTCCAAGTACCGCCGGCGCCCGCGTCGCCGGAGCTCCGCTGGAGGCCTGTGTCTCCGAACCTTCAGCTCCGGGGATAACATCGTCGTCGCCTGATCCCGTCGCTTCGCCACCGCCGACCTTCCGTAGTCTCCGCTCCTCGCGCTGCTTCGCGCTGAGCTCCTTCATCCTGTCGCGCAGCTCGTCATGCCTGCTGAACTTCTTCCCAATGCGCAGATCCTTTGTTAGCTCCGCCATAGTGAGACTATTCGGGTCGATGACCTGCTCCTCCGCGTTCTCAGGCGTTTCTGAGCGCTCCCGGCGTGGTGGTTTTGGGGCACGCTTTTCCCTCGCGCCCGCCGTCTCATCCGCTTCACCTGTATCCCCTTCGGCCTCAGCACCTGCTGCTGCTGCCGTTGTTTTTTTGCGCCTCCTGGTGGGTTTGGCTGGGATGTTCTCGCCGTTTGCGTCTTGGGCGGCACCAGAACTGCTCTCAGCCGCTGTCGCGTTCCTAGCATTCTTCCTTGCTCTGGCCCGCCGGGTCGGTTGGGCAGGCTCTCCCCCAGCAACAGCGTCCGCGCTTGCATCCGCCCCCTCGTCCGCCGCGACAGCCGCGCGGGCTCCCCTCCGTGCTGCGGGGCGTTTCCTAAGTTGGGGTGCTGATTGCGCCCCCTGTTCACCCTCGGCCGCCGTCGCTTCTGCCCCCTCGGCGGCTTGGGCGGCGGCGGCTTGCGCCTTCGTCATGCGACGCTTTCTCGCCGGTGTCGCTGCAGGAGTCTCCTCTGTAGTTGCAGACGAGCCAGCAACTTCGGCGCTGGCTGGTGTCTTACGTTTCCTGGTCTGTCTAGGCCTTTTTTGGGCGCTTGCTAGCTCACTAGAGGCTACTGTGCTCGTTGTTTCGGGATCGGTTTGTACATGGCCAGATGCCGAGGGTGCTGCTGTGGGCGCTGGCGTTGGTGGAGCGGGGGGATGAGCCTGTTCTGTTCTTTCCGGGATTCGTACATCCTCACCAGCGCTTGTCGCAATGGCGGAAGGCTGGCCAGGTCGCACGGGCGCGTGCGATTCCGGAGCCTTTGGGGTCGAGATGTTTGCAGGGGCGATAGCCGTGCTGGGGGCTGTGGTGGGCTGTGGAGCCGTTGTTGTACTTCCAGCATCTTTATCTACTTGCGGTGCCTGGACACTATCGACTGGCCTCGTAGATTTAGGCGCGGGGGCTCTTTGTGTCCTCGGCTCGGTTGGGGTTGAGGCTATGCTTACAGCCGGAGCAGCCGAGACGGCCGTGGCGCTTGGGGCGGCGGTTCGAGCTTCGACAGGCTGCGATGGAGCATTTGATGCCTCAGTGACTGTCGAGGCGGGGGTGGGCAGAGCCTCGCTCGGGACAGGCGTCGGCGCAATCTGGGTGGTTGACTCGGTGGCAGGCGGCGCATTTACGGCAGCAGCGGGGGCCGCAGGCGCTGTCGCGGGAGTTGACTCGCTTGGGCCGGCCGAGGGTGCCTCAGATGGCGTGGGCGCGGGGGTCTTAGAGAGCCGGGTCGTCGCTGGAGGGGGGTTTCTTCGAATGCCGGCCTTCGGCTTGAAGGACGGCGCGCCCTTTTTCTTCAACATGACGGCAGCCTCGAGGAGTCCTAATGGTTACAGCTCCGTCCCACGGCTCGTTCTGCGCAATGCGCCTCGAGAACCAGGCAGGACCCGGCATGCGCAGGAATGACCGAGCGCGCGCTCCTGCCCTCAGGTCCTGGCGCACCAGCTCTAGGTATCCGTGATCGACAAGCAGGTTGGCAAGATGGCTATTCGTCGTGGGTCGCTGTGCTCTCGCGACGCATCTCGTGGATTCTCGTCTCGTCGCGCCAATCGCTGGACCAAAGGACTGCGGGGTGAGCGCGGCTCGTTTTAACTGCAGTGAAATTGTTGCGCTGGTGGGGTTATGGATCTGTGACAATGCAGAGTCGAGTCGCGATGGAGAACGGCGGAACGCGTGGATGGGTCTGATAAGCCTATGCCGTAACCGGACTAGCGGCCTTTCTGCGGGCTCCACTCACCACGTTTGGTGGCCCGAGTTTCTTGGTCATCACCTTGGATGGAATCTGGTCCCGGGAAGGGGCGTCGTCGAAAAATCAACTCCTGACTGGCAACGTTGTTTTCGCGAGCCTTCAATCACGTACGCCGCCCGACGCTCTCTCCCATGCCGCGCCTGATCGGTTCCGCTGCCTGGCTGAGGGGCCTGTGAACGATCTCCGCCTTCTCTTCTTACTCTCGTTCTACTGCTCCTTTTCCATCAACCCGACCGTCTCCTTTGTCAAGGCCAGCGACCGCCCCAAAGCACCAAGCCGACCGTTCCTCGCCCAGCTCCTGTCTCTCATGCCTATTTCCACATCTCCCGCTGTTTCCTCTCACCCATCTGGCTTCGTCAAGATGGAAGACAGGAAGAGGCCCGCGCTCAGCGCGACCGACGAAATCGCGCCGCCGAGCAAGCGACAGGCCGTCAACGGCGGCTCCAAGTCGCGAGACGACAATGACTTGCGAGACGAGGCTTGGATCGAGGTAAGCGACCACAGTTCGGCAGTCATCTCTGCTCCGTTTCCCTCCCTCACGTCGCCCCCAATGCAACGAACCACAGCCCTTTTGCAACCACATGTCGCACGCTGCCCGCCCGGTCGGCCATGCGGTCGCTGCAGATCGGTGGCCGGGCTCCCTCCATAGTGACCGGGCGGCATGGCAACCGCACATCGCGTTCAATGCTAATCCCGGGCTCGCTGCCACCACAGCCTGCTCTATCTTCAGGTTCAGACTGCACATCCACCCATGCCAAACAAATCAAGCCTTGCCCATACACACATTTCACTCTGGCGCCGCGCGCCGCGCGACACGTGGTCGGGGTGGCGAGATAGTGATTGAATGCTGACATGAGGGCCTTGCAGGACTACCAAAAAGATGCCATCTACCGTCAGATGCTTGAGTACAGGCGAGAGAAAACAACGTTAGAATCGCGACTCGAAGAAGTTACGAAACGCTCCACCCACCACGACGATCACTTGAGGGTAGTTGATCAATGGTGGCTCCAGGTATGCAGCCTGCCCACCTGCCAATTCCGCTCACGTGCCGTCCCCCACGACCGATGTTGACGTCCCGCAGTTGCTGGAAGAAGTCGAGCTCGCAGCGCAAGGATCCATCTCTTCCGACCTACAATCGAAAGGTATTACCGCCTACTTCCCGCCGACCTCAGCGACCTTCCAGCTGACACTTTCCGGCGCCAGAATTCTCCTCCCTGCAGCGCACGGCGCTCATGTTCAAAGACCATGATGAGTTTCGCGAACACCTGCTAGACAAGAGCAAGGCCATCAAGTCAAGGTTAGAGACGCTGTTCTCGCTCGTTTCCGCCGGGAGAGAAGTGAAACCGGTCATCGCCGATCTCGAAGCGCAGATCGCAAAAGGCCGCGCGACTATCAAGGATCTCCTAGTGAAGCTAGATCGTTCCAATGCCGAGAAAGACACACTTTCTGAGCAGCTCGACACGGCCACCCTACGATATGTCAAGGCCGAGAAAAAACTCGATCGCGCCAAGAGCGCCCAGGTTCAAAAGCTTGAGCAACAGGCACTGAAGAACGCGACAGCACGAGCCCCATCGGCCGAGCGCGGCGGCGACGAAGCAGGCGCAAACGGAAACTCCGAGGCGCTGCAACTGAAGTATGACGAAACTGTTGCTGTGCTGTCTAAGCAGAAGGAGCAGCTTGCTGCAGCAATGGCCGAGATCAAAACCCTTCAGGAGCAGCACACATCATTGAAGGCCCGCCAGGAAACCGTCACAGACGAGGAATACTCGCGTACAGACTTGTTCAAGTATTTCAGATCCCAGAACGAGGATCTGATCAGGCGGATCAACAGCTTGGAGGTTATCAACAAGCAGCTGCGAGAGGAGGCCGAGAAACTCCAGTCGGAGAGGGCGACGTACCGCGACCAGCTAAATCGCGAGGCGCAAGCCATCACGGCCGATCTTGAGGAGCAGCTTCACCAGAAGGACCAGGACCTGACACGTATCCGTTCTATTCGTGACGACCTCAACGCCAACCTTACGATCCAGAAGGCCAAGGCCGATCAGGAAAGGACATCTTCGGAGCACATCAAGGACCTGTTGAGCGCCAAGGACGACCGCATCGCCGGACTCGAACTCGAACTCGAGCGACTCCGACCGACCGAGGACGCTGCAATGTCGACACCAAGGGAGGACCTCGAGGCCCTTTCTTCTGCGGATCTAATCACCAGGTACACCAAGCTTGAGAAGGACTTTGAACTGATCAAGAGCGAGGTTCCGTCGGTCGAAAAGGCTTACAGGAAGGCTGTTGCTCTTTCCCAGAAGAAGCTCACAGACCTTGCTGCTCTCGAGTCCAAGGTGGTGAACCTAGCGGCCGAGAAGAACAAGGCGGAGCAAAAATACTTTGCGGCCAGGAGAGACACGGATGCGCGCATCAACGAAAACAAGACGCTGCAGATGCAGAACAAGACGAGTTCGACCATCATCTCTCAGCTCAAGGACGTCGAGGCGCAGACTAGGACTTTGGTCGCAAATCTGGAGAAGCAGCTCGCAGAGATGAAGCAGTCCAACGTTTCGATCCTTGAAGACAACCGGAAGGCCAAAGCGGCCAGTTCGGATGCTCTACGCCAGCACGAGGCTCTCAAGAGTCAAGCCTCGAACCTCGGCGGTCTGGTCAAGGCCAAGGACGCGGCGGCACATTCATTCAAGGAGAAGGTAGTGGCGCACGAGCAAGAGCTGGAGAAGGTCAAAGTTCGCCTTGAGCATGCGTTGAAGGAGAGGGATAACTACAAGTCCCGGGGGTCCAGTGATTCGGAAGAAAACTTGAGAGTAAGTCGCATTCCTTTCCAGCAGTTTTGGATTGCCCAAGCTAACCACGTGTGTTTTCAGAAATTCGCGCTCTGCAACGTTTGTAACGGCAACTTCAAGAACGTCACTCTCAAGACCTGTGGGCACGTCTTCTGCAACGAGTGTGTCGAAAGCAGAGTCGCGAACCGGAGGCGAAAATGCCCTGCCTGTGGCAAGGCATTCGACAAGATGGACGTCATGCATATTCACATGTAATGACCCCGGCACCCTTGTCTCACCCCTGACCGCGTCAATATGCTCGGTTTCCTGGCACTTGGGCGTTTTTGCCCATTTCGCCACAAGGACACGCATGTTGCGGATACTAGACCTCTCGATATCCTGTCCACCAGCGGGCGGAACGTGGATTTCAGCACCACAAGAGGACAGGCGAGAGGCTGGAGCTTGTCAGCTAGTCCCAAGGGACGGCTTGTTGGGGATACATCATTTGTCCTTGGGCATTGAAGTCGCCCAATGTCGCTTCGAGACCTATCTTTGCATGATAGGTTGTCTTATACTCTGCGCCAGCGTCGTCTGTTCTGTTTTGCATTAGGTCAAAGAGCCGGCGGCACATGTCTTGGATGCCTTGTACGTCTGTACTTCTATTTGTATGCAATACCATAATAGCTTGCGCGGGAGGGACGAGTCCAGCCATGTCATCGAATACCTTTTTCTGTTAGAAATCAAAGAGGCCCACAGGGCATGTTTGCGATACCATCAAAGGGGCACGACGAACAGGAATGTAGCAACACACAAATGATATCATTGTGTTCAGGGTGGGCCCTGACGTCTTGAGGCATGTGCTGTGTGTGGACTGGCATGCCACTTAACAATAGCCTCTCTCGTGTGTGACAGAATATTCCAAGCCTTGGTTTACAACGCTCAACGTCGGCTAGTGGAGCCAAAGCCGGTGCTTTCGTACCGAGCGCCAGAGCTGGAACTCGAGTCGGACCGAGAAGGCCCGGCGCCGCCAGACCCGCCCCAAGTGCTGCCACGGCCACCGAAGCTACCGTAGCCCCCGTCATACGTGTTGTTGTTGCGGCCCCGGCTGCCAGCATAGTAGCCCGCGGCGGTGCCGCCAGCCAGGCCGCTCCAGAAGCCGGGCCGCCAGCCCTCCCCGGAGGAGCCGGGCTTGGTTCCGGGATAGGGAGGCGGCGGGTCGGTGTAGCGACCGAACCGGCCGCCGCCGCCACCACCACCGCCGCCGCCACCGCCCCAGTAGTCGCCGCCCCAGAAGTTGCGCCGCCCGTCGGGCCCCCGGGGGTCGTAGCCGTCCTGGTTGGCGAAACAAGCCGAGTACACGATGACGACGAGGACCAAGGTGAAGAAGACCCAAAAGACCCACACGGGTAGCGAGCCGTCGCCGTCACCACCACCGCCGCCGCCGCCCAAGTCCGGGTGTCGCCTGTGGCCCTCGTCGGTGAGGATGAGCTTGTACTCGACGCCGCACGAGCCCTTGAGGACGTAGGGGTCCTGGGGGCTCGAGTACCCTTCGCAGACGACCTCGGTGCTGCCGAGCTTGAGCTCGGGCGGGAGCGAGGCGGAGCAGGACCACTGTATGTCCTCGTCGCCGTACGAGCTGCCCTGGTTGGTGCAGCGCATCACGTCCACCTTGTGCAGGCCGCACACGGACCGGTGCGACACGCATTTCAGCTGGGGCGCGGCGGGCACGCGGCGGTGCGACGTCTCCCTGTCGGCGCGGAGGGTGAGAGATTGGACCTGTTTTTTTTTTGTGAGTATGTAGGTTTTTTAGCCATAGACCACGAGCGCGATGGCTAGGGGGGGTAGTGGGTAGGACCCCTGAACGGGGAAAATAACTGACGTCAGAGAGCAGGATCGCGTCTTTGGGTTTCGCGGCGGCAGTCGGCAAGAAGCCGACTGCGAACAGAAATAGCGCGGCAGGGTAGAGGACCCTGTCGAGCAGCATGGTTGCATTTGGATCTTTGCTTGATTGTGTTGATCGCGCAGGCGACGGTCGGATGGTTGTTGGGGGGATCAAGAACTGCCAGACTCTCCTGCGTAGAGCCGCTCTCGAGACATGTGTTCACTTCTCAGCTTGCGATGGAGCTGACGAACCCGTGCTCGCAAGGCTATTGTTTCGCCACTCCACCACCAAAGCCCAGCTCCACCAGTCACCAGGCGCCAGGACGGAGTGGACGGCCAGTGCGCTGCGGCTTTGGCCCAACCCGCTTCTATGAGACAACCGCCAGCATGCGTGTTTAGGTTACGCAACTGCCCGCCATCGTTGAACGTTGCCAGCCGCATAACAGCCACACTAGGATTGAATCATAATGAGTCGGACTGTAAATCGGTTGGGACAAAGCATCCATCTCATAATGTTCGGATTTGGCTGCACTAAAGGTTTGCCGGAAACAAAGCGGGCACATATCGGCTACATTTGTTATCAGTGGGATTCAGGATTCGGGCTGATACAACGCCTGTGTCGTGTGTCACCTAGGCTGGTTTCTCAACAGCACACAGGCCCTGACGTTGGACGGCGAACGGATTTCATGCCCGCGGATTGAGGGAAACAATAAGGGATCCGCCTCCTTGATCAGCTCACGATGACCGGGCCCGGAGGCAGGGGGGACACCCACGGGACGTCGCAGCATATGATTCCCCGTGTCTCATCGCATCCTGCGGTGCCGCAAGGCGGTGGCCAGGGGCGGGGCGCAAGGTCCAGTTTGGGAGCCGGGTAAGACCATACCGCCGTGCTTGGCGATCAAATCTCCAGAGTCCGGTGTTCGGGACGGACCAAAAGCCCGTGCCATAAGCTGCAGGCAGAAGCTGGCAGCCCGCCTGGCTGTCGGAACTGAGTACTGAGTTGAGTCACGACGGGAAATGGGGCTTGATTATTAGCCCAAAGCATCCATGCGGTTACTCGTCTTCACAACCAACGCGTTCGGTGCTAGCGTACATGCGTGAGAGTGAGGGCGCGCAGACACGCACTTCCTGAATGTTCCGTGTTACCGCAACACACACCTCATTCCAGAGTAGGAAAACACCGCCCCGGTGCCACCGCCGTCAGGGGGAATCCAGGGTGGTTGCTCCGTGGGCGGATGGCTGCGTTGAAGCATACGGGGCATTTTGTATCCGTGGGACTAGACCGCCGTAGGAAACGTTTTAGGGATGGGTTGGAATTCTCTCCAAGTAATGGGCCAGCGAGAGTCTTGGGAGGACGGCACTGGCAAGGGTACAGTACATGGAAACTGGTGGTGTGCCGGTTGCCCCCCAGCAGTGGAGAGCGAGTGGGGGATTGGAATGGGATGAAATTTGCTGTTGGCCCGTCGCTGAGATTTCCCAATTGAGACAGCAGCAAAAGGACCCCGTCCGCTAGTGCGCATTGGAAACTTGCCGTCATTGAAGTCGTACTCCGTAAGTCGTATTGGGGATCTTGGACTAGGGTGCCAATCCAATCTGCTACTACTGTACTAGCACCCAGAGACAAGATGGCGCCAGCGCCTATTGAAAACAGCCCGAGGGCCGTGCATTTTCTTCTTTTGCCTCTATTTCCAAGGGCATCATGCTTCACAACGGGATTGGTGTTTGTACGCTGGCGCCATGAGGGCGTGGCACACATGGCTTTCGAGGGCTTGGCGGAAGGTGGAACCAACCCGAAATCCGTAGTCCGTCTGCGTGGCGTCTGTTGCCTGTGCGCAAGTGGCGGGTCCCTCTGCTGTGGGGTGGGGCCTGGGTTGTGGAAGAAGACCGACGGGCGGGAGGATCAAGCTGGGAAAAAAAGAGACGAAAAAAGGTCGTCATCGGATCTTTGTTCTGACCTCGGAGCACGGAACTTGCAATACGCCGTCACCCTCGCATTCCAGACCCGCCAACGGAGGAGCCTACTGAGGAGAAGAGAAATAATAATAATAATCGCACAATGGATCACACAGGAGTCATACGGCAAGATTCGACGCCGCGATTATGCCTGGAGGGAAACAAGACGGACCCGAAAGACCTTCTGACTAACGCCGAAATTCCGGGATTATGGAATGACCAGGAGCTGAGGCCAGCCGCCGCTGGGCCCCTGAGCTCAGGCAGGCCCATTGGGAATGCTTGTTTGTTTTTTGTTGCTTGTCACACAGCCAAAGCACCCACACCCGTGGGAGCCCTGGCGCAGGATAGGACCGGGGTGCTCAGCCGAGAGCTACATTGGGGCTCAATCTCTCGCAACTCGGGGAGTAACAAGTGGCCGAGACCACCATCAGCTGGAACATGTACTCGCAACCAGCTGCCTTGCTGGGGCAAGGGATGCCGCCGCCGCCCGAGCCTAGCGGCTCGGGGGACTCCATCGCTCCATGCAAAGCCCCAATTACCATACAATGGCACACCCATCATAGGACCTGGAAGCCCAGGCTAATCCGTAATCTTTCTCGGCCGACGTATTCGGTCTTTTGGGACGGGGTTGCTGACACCTCCAGATTTGTCTCAGTTTTATATGAACCGGGTCTGCCGCCACCCGGATCCATCGATCAACAAGATCCTGGGCAGGGTTGTAGGTTGTTGTTTATTCCTTTTTAACATCAGGATCCCCCCGACTGAAAGGTTACCCTCGACATTTCCCGATTAACTCACTCGGCGATCTGAACCTTCCAACCTACCAGGTCCATGGGTGACAGGCCATCGTCTAGTCCCAAGTTTTAAACTGATTTCAGCCGACATCCGACCCCACGAAGTTGCCAAGTGACTTGGCAATCAACCGTCCCGTATAACAGCAACCCTCACAGAGTTATTCCAACTGGGATTGGGCGTTGGATTGATACAGCACACAAACGCCGGTGCTTGCCCCTAATGGCGGCCGAGGAGGTTTCGGAGAAGCGCGCCGGCGCAGCCGGCGCGTCGTCACCGCCCCCTTCCAGCGGCAACAGCCGTGGTGGCAACTCCACTGAGGACGCCCGGGCCGAGAAGGTCGACATGTCCAAGGTCGACTCCAAGGTGCTGCAGAAAGCCGCCGGCGCCGACGAGAAGGATGAGGACCCCTACGCTCACCTGCCCGAAGGCGAGGCTGCAGTGCTCAAGCAGCAGGTCGACACCCCGTCCGTTAAGGTCGCCTACAAGACACTGTACCGCTACGCCTCCACAAGCGACCTGACCATCATCGCTGTCTCGTTTGTCTGCGCCATCGTGTCGGGCGCCGCACTGCCACTCATGACGGTCATCTTCGGTAACCTGGCCGGCGTCTTCCAGGACTACTTCCTTCGGCGCATCACATACGACGACTTCATGGGCACAATGACGCAGCTCGTCTTGTACTTTGTGTATCTGGCCATCGCCGAGTTTGTCACCACCTACATCTTCACCGTCGGCTTCATCTACACTGGCGAGAACATCAGCGCCAAGATTAGGGCCCACTACCTCGAGAGCTGCATGCGCCAGAACATTGGCTTCTTCGACAAGCTCGGTGCCGGCGAGGTCACCACCCGTATCACCGCCGACACCAACATGGTTCAGGAAGGCATCTCGGAGAAGGTCGGCCTGACCGTCGCCGCCATCGCAACCTTTGTCACCGCTTTTATCATTGCCTTTGTCGTCTACTGGCGCCTCACTCTGATCCTGCTGTCTACCGTCTTCGCTCTGCTTCTGATCATGGGCAGCATCTCGGGTTTCCTGCAGAAGTACAGCAAGCTGGCGATCGAGTCCTACGCCCTGGGTGGAAGCGTGGCCGAGGAGGTCATCAGCTCCGTCCGCAACGCTGTGGCCTTCGGCACCCAGGACCGCCTCGCCCGCCAGTACGACAGCCACCTTACCAAGGCTGAGGCCTATGGCTGGCGCCAGAAGGGACTTCTCGGCGTCATGGTTGGCGGTATGATGCTGGTGCTATATCTCAACTACGGCCTTGCCTTCTGGATGGGTAGCAAGTACCTGGTTGATGGAATCATCCCGCTGTCCAGTGTGCTCACAATCATGATGTCCGTCATGATCGGTGCTTTCAACATTGGCAACATTGCCCCCAACGTCCAGGCTTTTACCAGCGCCGTCGGCGCCGCGGCCAAGATCTACAACACCATTGATCGCCACTCGTGTCTCGATGCTTCTTCGGATGAGGGAATCAAGCTGGACAAGGTCGAGGGCACGCTCGTGCTCGAGAACATCAAGCACATCTACCCTTCGCGCCCCAACGTCACCGTCATGAAGGACGTCTCGCTTACCATCCCCGCCGGCAAGACCACCGCTCTAGTGGGCGCGTCGGGCTCGGGCAAGTCGACCATCATCGGCCTGGTTGAGCGATTCTACAATCCGGTGCAGGGTAAGATCTACCTGGACGGACACGACATTAGCACCCTGAACCTCCGTTGGCTGCGCCAAAACATCAGCCTTGTGCAACAGGAGCCTGTCCTCTTCAACGTCACCATCTACGATAACATCAAGCATGGCCTGATTGGAACCAAATTCGAGCACGAATCCGAGGAGAAGAAGAAGGAGCTTGTTTTGGAAGCCGCGAAGAAGGCGAACGCTCACGATTTCGTCATGGCGCTTCCTGAAGGATATGAGACCAACGTCGGCGAGCGTGGATTCCTGCTATCTGGAGGCCAGAAGCAACGTATTGCTATTGCCAGAGCCGTCGTTTCGGACCCCCGGATTCTTCTTCTCGACGAGGCGACCTCTGCCCTGGATACTCGCTCCGAGGGTGTCGTTCAAGCTGCTCTGGAGACTGCCTCGGAGGGAAGGACCACCATCAGCATTGCCCACCGCCTGAGCACCATCAGGGACGCGCACAACATTGTAGTCATGTCTCTTGGCGAGATCGTCGAACAGGGAACCCACAACGAACTGCTGGAGAAGCAGGGCGCGTACCACAAACTTGTGACTGCTCAGGAGATCGCCCAGGTTGCCGAGCTGACCGCCGAGGAGGAGGAGGCCATTGATGCTGCGGGCGAGGCGGCTCTGATCCGCAAGGCCACGTCCAACAGGGAAGGTCCGAGCGACGCTCCCATTGACCCCGACGACGACATCGGCGCCAAGATGCAGCGGTCCGCCACGGGCAAGTCGGCTTCCAGCCTCGCGCTCCAGGGCCGCAAGACGGAGGAGAAGAGGAAATATCCGCTCTGGCAGCTGATCAAGCTCATCGCGTCCTTCAACGCGTCCGAGTGGAAGCTCATGGTCCTCGGTCTTTTCTTCAGCATCATCTGCGGTGGTGGCAACCCGGTGCAAGCTGTCTTCTTCGCGAAGCTCATCACGGCGCTCTCGGTTCCGCTCACGCCTCAGAACATCCCAACACTGGAGAGCGACGTCTCGTTCTGGTGTCTGATGTACCTCATGCTCGCCATCGTGCAGTTCATCGCGTATGCCGCCCAGGGCCTGCTCTTCGCCAAGTGCTCGGAGCGCCTGGTCCACCGGGTGCGCGACCGGGCCTTCAGGTCGATGCTGCGCATGGACATTGGCGAGTACGACAAGGAGGAGAACACGGCCGGCGCGCTGACTTCGTTCCTCTCCACCGAGACCACGCACGTGGCCGGCCTCAGCGGCTCCACGCTCGGCACCATTCTCCTGGTCACGACGACGCTCGTCGCCGCCTTCACCATCGCCCTCGCCGTCGGCTGGAAGCTCGCGCTCGTCTGCATCTCGACGGTCCCCGTGCTGCTAGCCTGCGGCTTCCTCCGCTTCTGGATGCTGGCGCACTACCAGCGCCGTGCCAAGCGCGCGTACCAGGTCTCGGCGTCGTACGCCTCCGAGGCCATCACGGCGATCCGCACCGTGGCGTCGCTGACGCGCGAGGACGACGTGCTCCGCCAGTACAAGGAGTCGCTGGACCGGCAGCAGCAGGCGTCGCTCCGCTCGGTGCTCAAGTCGTCGACCCTGTACGCGGCGTCCCAGTCGCTGACCTTCCTCGTGCTCGCGCTGGGCTTTTGGTACGGCGGCAGCCTCATCGCCAAGGGCGAGCTCAGCATGTTCCAGTTCTTCCTCGTCTTCAGCTCCGTCATCTTCGGCGCGCAGTCGGCCGGCACCATCTTCTCGTTCGCGCCCGACATGGGCAAGGCGGCGACGGCCAGCGCCGAGCTCAAGGCGCTGTTCGACCGCAAGCCCCGGATCGACACGTGGTCCGAGGACGGCGAGCGCGTCGCGTCCGTCGAGGGCACCATCGAGTTCCGCGACGTGCACTTCCGCTACCCGACCCGGCCCGAGCAGCCCGTCCTCCGCGGCCTCAACCTTCAGGTCCTTCCCGGGCAGTACGTGGCGCTCGTCGGCGCCTCGGGCTGCGGAAAGTCCACCACCATTGCCCTGCTCGAGCGCTTCTACGACCCGCTCGTGGGCGGTGTGTTTGTGGACGGTCGTGAAATCAGCTCGCTCAACGTCAACGACTACAGGTCGCAGATCGCGCTCGTGCAGCAGGAGCCGACTCTGTATAGTGTAAGTTTTCACATCCCAAATCCTGCGTCTCGGCTGGTGTTGCCTCTAGAATCACGGGTATGCTAACAAAGCTCGGCTTGACAGGGTACCATCAAAGAGAACATCCTCCTCGGCGCCCCCGGCGACGTCTCGGACGAGGCGGTCGAGTTCGCGTGCCACGAGGCCAACATCTACGACTTCATCATGTCGCTGCCCGAAGGGTTCAACACGCTGGTGGGCAGCAAGGGCGCGCTCCTGTCGGGCGGGCAGAAGCAGCGCGTGGCCATCGCGCGGGCGCTCATCCGGGACCCCAAGATCCTGCTGCTCGACGAGGCCACGTCGGCGCTCGACAGCGAGTCGGAGAAGGTGGTGCAGGCGGCGCTCGACAAGGCGGCCAAGGGCCGCACCACCATCGCCGTCGCGCACCGGCTGAGCACCATCCAGAAGGCCGACGTCATCTACGTCTTCGACCAGGGCCGCGTCGTCGAGAGCGGCACGCACGGCGAGCTCATGAAGCGCAACGGGCGGTACGCCGAGCTCGTGAACCTGCAGAGCCTGGAGAAGAAGTAAGGGGGGGTGGTGTCTGTTCTCATTCTCCCTTGGGGTCTAATCATTTTTCTAATGTCTTTTGCCATTTCCTTGATGTCGTTTACACATCAACGTTTTATGTGCCTCCTATCTCTTTCCTTTCCTTGTACATATTGTCATCGCATCTAGATCGGCGTTCATGGCGGCGTGCAGCTGAAGTTGGATAGAAGCCACGGGGAAAAACCACGTGGCAGATGTGGGATGATATCGCGGATACATAGACTACACACGCGCCTCTTGCGTGTCTTATTATAAGTTTTAAATATGTGCAGAGATGCACCTGCAATAACATTCTATCCTCTTATTATCTTCATACTATACTATGTCAATGGAGACCTCACCCCCTCTACTTTATGCTTTTTGTCTGTCAAAACCCTTGGGTGCTGGCCCGGAATCAGTCCGGCTCGTCCCTGGGCGGAAAAAACCACGCTATCTTTTTTCCTCTGATATTTGATTCCGTGTTAGGTCCGTATTTGACCCGCAGCCGTAACGGGCTGAGACATTACGCAACTCCTAGGGGCTATCGACACGCGGCTGCTACATTACTGACTGCCGCCTTCCGAGCGCAAGGAGGAGGCGGCGGCGGCGGCGGGTCGGTTAGACGTGCTAAATCAGGAAGAGGCTCTCCTCGGATGGCACGGCAAATCTGATCCTGTGTACGGCGCAAACACAGTCAGGCTACGCACCACCACGGTCGTTTGCGTGCGCTGGGCGTTGGGGGCAGGCTTGTCTCTTTTTTCCACCTTTTTTTTTTTTTGCTAGTCACCATGTCCACTTCAGTGCCAACAGGAAAACAAGAAAAAAGCGCCAGGCCACCACCTCACCGCCTCACCGCCGCGCTCATGTCTGGTCGATAGGTCGAGGTAGGCGAATCAAACAAGATTGCAGTCGCCCGAGTATTGGCTCTTTGGCGTGTGTGTGTGTGTGTGTGTGGGCATCGGTACCAAGATTAGACGCGCCTTGGGTCCTTGTCATGTCGTCAGCCCGAAGGAGAAAAAAAAGAGAAGAGGGTCGAGGCATTTTAGCTAGCGGAGCCTTGTCTCCTCCCCCTCCTCCCAAGCCAACAATCAAGCAAAGCAAGGCAAGCTGCACATAGCCGAGTTTATGTGGTCCCCACTCCCATGCCGCTTTCAATTTCACCTTGGGGCTCTCGGTATTGACTGCAGCCTCTGTGTGGTAAACGGTCTCCAGCAACGGCCAGCGGAGATTTGGAGCCGCCCGCCAGATCCTCTCCCATTGGCACGGCCGCACACGGACAGGCAGAGGACGCAGAACACGAGCGGCACGCTCTGTCTGTACGGAGGTACCTAGGAAGGCAGGCACTAGTAGTATGCATTACAGATCAAGGAAGCCCGGAGAATAACGGCCTGGCCGCGCACCCGGCCGGCACACGCTATTTCGCAAAAAGGTGGTTGCGTGCAGGTGTGGACTGTGGAGCGGAGCCCCTATGATGCTCGATCAGCGAGCCGGACTGGGCTGTTGACTGGTAGCGATTCTGGGTATTGGTTGGCACGGCTGGCAGTGCTTTTCGGTTCTGCGCTGCTTGTTTTTTTTTTCTTTCCTCCGCGATTGATCTTGTTGCCCTCTCTCTTTGTGTCTCGCGTCTCCTCCAGCCCAGCCACCCGCTTGGGACAATCCGAACGTTGGGGAATTCAAAGACGCGGGTGATTGACAGAGAGCCCACTGAAGAGGACACCCGAGGTGGGGCAGCGTGGCTGTGCCAATCCGCGAAGGGCCCCCACCCATCAGACAGCAGAGAAAGTGCGCCCCGTGCGCGGCTCCGTTTTTCTCCCCTTAGAGCCGGGCAGTCGATAATGGATAACGACGGCAATGGGAGAATGGAGGAAATGACGAGGAAACTCAGCCGCTGCTCGCTCAATATAAAACCAGCCCAGCCACTTGACGGCGCAATCTGTACCTGCATTGGCCCGGCCATTTTGACTCGCGCTGGAAACGCGTCGAGAAAGAAACTTTTGCTTCGAAACAAATCTATTCCATTCGTGGGCCGGGGCCTGAGCTTTCGTGCTGCAGAAGCGGGAAAACGCAGAAGGAAGCTAAGCTCCTTGTCTGTGCCTTCCTCGTCAACGGCCGCGCTGCAGCCCCTCTTCCCGGGTCCCCTCGCTCCCCCTTAAAATGTGGACCTGGCCCAAGCCAACACATGGCCTGGCCATGGCCAAAATCGACTGGTGCTTATTCCCGGTCTTCTTCACCACTTGATCGTCTGAACAAGATCGTGCATCGAGCCTTCTTTCTCCTGTGCCCGCCCCTCCACTTTTCCCCATCTCCGCCCTGACCAGACCAGGGCCGCACGGCGGAGAGAAGGACAGAAAGAGGGAGGAGTTCGTGTGCAAAAGGACCTTGGCAGCCCATGGCGGAACCGCTGTGGACTGGATGTAGAGACTGGATGCAGAGTCGACTTGGCTGCTGCTACAGCCTACACTGCAGCGCGATATTCCCGATAGGCGGACGGACAGCTGGCCTTACAGCAGCCGTTATCGATCGATAATGACAAAGTCGGCAACGGCAGGCCATGGCCATTGGACGACATGGAAATTGGTTTCGGTTGCGAGACGCGACAATGACAATGCTGCACCACACACGCGCACGCTTCTTCCCACCCCTCGGCTTCTCGTTTGCCTTTGGCTGCATCGTTCATTGCACCCGCACCACCGTACCACGCATACCACGCATACCATCCAATCCACCAGAAGAAGAAGAGGCAGTGTGATATTGCTCACAGACTCTGCCCTTTGTCGAGTCTCCCGCATCTGGCCCTCGTCGCGCTTCTATCAACAGTCCAGCCCAGCCCAGTACACGTTATCAGACAAAGAAAAAGAAGCAGCCCAAGCAAAGCCGCTGCAAACACAAAGACCGTTGGACCCATGGCAAAACCGGCTGCCATGCCCTCTACCCTTGCTGCCGGTTCATGTGGTAGGTACCTTGGCTTGGCGCCATTGACGATGGCACCCAAAGTCCAAGGCAGCCGGACCCTTCTAGGCCCCCCTTGTCCAGCCCAGATGGGGATGGGGGTCTGCATTGGCGCCAGGGGCCCCGTCACGCTACGTGAGCCCATTTTCTCTTTTTATCGATAGGGCCCATGTCCCTGCCTCGCGTGCTTGGTTGGCCATCTCGACACACCCTGCCCGCGCCCCAGAACGCAACCCCAATCTTGTTCCTAATGCGTCTTTTTCTCTCGACTCCTTCTTATTGGCATGGCTGCCCGCCCTAATCTTTAATGTTACCACTCGTCGCCTTTGCCTTCCCCTCTCCCCCATCCCTCCTTTGCTGCCCATTGGCCCAAGTCGCTCGTTGATATAGGTACCTCCAGTGTCGTTACCACCACTCTCACTCACTACTACTCTCAAAACTATTAATGAAATAATACTTCCGCGGCACCAAACCCACCACCCTCGCCAGTCGGGAAACAGAAAAGCAACGCAACTCCCGGACATCCAGCTGACTGTCGAGCCCGCTCCCCGGATCAGCTGCCGACCACTAGAGGCGCCCTCGTCGCCCCTGGCCAGCCAACCAACAATCCGCCCATCCACCCATATCGCTCGGGAGACCACGGCACGGCATTGTCGTCCATATTCCATAATTCAGTCAACACCCACACGCCCTGGTTCCATCCCGCATGCCACCGCGCCGGCAGCTTTAATTTACCCGCAGCGTCCATATTGGCTTCGTTGACTCGCCAAGCTCCAGCTCGTTTCCCCTCACGCGATTATTTGACGGGAACACAAGGCTCCCGGCTCGCCTTGCGTCTGTGCCTTCCTTCTTTCCTCTTTAGTTCCCGGGATCCGATCCCATCCGCTCTTTTATAATAGGGCCCCGTGGAGGGGTGCGCCTGGCTTGCTTGGACCAAAGAAACATCTTGTCCCCGCCAAGTTTACTCTCATCCCATAGTCCACGATATAAGAGGGATCGATCCTCTCGTATCTCGAGCCGCTTCCCGTCCATCCGCCTCCCACTCGTTTGAGGCGCGATCGAATCCCACATAGGCTTTTCCTGCCTTCGAAACATGATCCTGTGTGACATCTTGGACGATTTGTAAAGATGGCACCAGGAGCCTCCAACATGGAGCAAACCCCGCTAGGACGAGCTCGAGGCGGCGTGTACCAGCGCACAGGCACCCGCTGCTCCAGGCCGAGATCGCAATGGCTGCTCATCGCCGTTGCTTTCGTCCTCTGCCTGTCCTCGGCCGCCACCGTCGTGGCACACCCCCACCGGCCAGTCCGCATCCCTTCCGAGTCGGACGCAACCGCCGCTCCCACAGTCGGGGCCCCGACCCCGGTCGAGGGGACGCTCCTCATCGACACGAGGCCACCCCCGCCGAGCGAAGGACATCTAGCCATGATGGCAACCATAGAACAGGAGGCCGAGCTCAAAGCCCGCAACCCGCAGGGTTCATCGTCGACCAAGTCTGGCGGCACCGCAACCTCGCAGGCCAGCCCTCTGCCCAGCCTCCTCGAGGAAAACCTCTCTGGCAACTTCACCAGGCCAAACCCCCAGTCGCCAGAGTCGCCCTGCGGAACCTTCCTGTCGACGCTGGTTGCCAACGCGACCTTCCAGCAGTGCTACCCGTTCTCTGTGCTTCTTCTGGTAAGCTCAACACTATAGCTGGCCCCGGCCCCTCGCATGTTATCATGGACACAGTAGCTCACCTTTCCTGTTTCATATAGGGCTCGAAATCCTTCTTCCAGGCTCAAAAGTCCCTTGTCGGCATCACCAATGTGCTCGACAGGTCGTGCACGGCCAACGTCAAGCTCTGCTCGTCGTACCTTTCCGGAGTAGCCACCAAGCTGATCTCCAAGGACAACTGCGGCGTCGACTACGATCTGCAGAACTCGGTCGTGACGCAGCTGCGCGGCGCCCTGCTCTCGTACGAGACGCTCTTCTCGGCCACGTGCCTGCGCGACCCGACGAGCCAGGCCTACTGCTTCGCCAGCGCCGTCACCAACTCCTCCAACGCGCAGAACACGTACTTCTACTACCTGCCCATGAACTCGACCCTGCCGACCGACTCGTCCCCGAACTGCAACTGGTGCATCCGCGAGACCATGGCCATCTACCAGGCCAACGCCGCCAACCGGAAGCTGCCCATCGCCGCCACCTACTCGAGCGCCGCCCTCCAGGTCAACTCGCGCTGCGGCGCCAGCTTCGTCAACGCCACCATGCCCGCCGAGGCCCAGAGCGCCGGCGCGCGCCTGCTCGCGGGTCCGCCGCCGTGGACGCTGCTCTCGGCCGTCGGGCTCGGCCTTGCGATGCAGCTGCTGATTTGATCACGGCGCGCGCCACGTCCACCGCACAATTGCCTTTTTATGATTCAGCACGCCTCTCTTTCTCGACATACCCACTTTAACGTTCCATGTAAATATCCCGTTGTAACCAACGTTTTTACCCATTTATACACACCAACCACACAAACCCCCCAAAACTCTCTCGGCCCCTGACACCCACTCGGCTCTTATCTTTTTGCTTCTCTTTCCCCGAGATCATTAGATATTATCTTTCTTTTCATAACATAATACTGGGCCTGTCACGCCGATTTGAGAAAACTGAACGCTCACTACCATGCGTCTAGTGGGGAGTGTGTTGAATGTAACCCGCCCTAATGTTTTGGGCTTATTCACGATATATGTGTTATTTTAGCGGCATATCAAGGCTCGGATCACGATTATAGGAATATATCACGCTTGACAACATGAGTGGAACATTGATTGTTATACAAGAAGGTACACCAACCTTCAACCAACCCTTGAGCGAGATGTTTGTGCCTGCCTTGGGGAAACGGGAAATCGACGCAGAGAGACGACTGGGTGGGCTGGTCCGACGTGAAGCAGCCCATTGTCTCCGAGCACGACAGTGTTTGGGGAACCCTCACTGGCAGTCGACGGAAAGTCCAGTCTCACCGCGTTTGACCTCGACAGAGAGTTGTATCGCAAAAAAAAAAAAAAAAAAAAAGTTCGAAGATGGTTCATACAGGGTCTTCGCCCCTTTATTCTCGCCCTTTGCTGCGGGCGGGGCGCATCGCGTCTCTCTTGTCGCCCCGACGTTTCCTGCCAACTACTTCCAAGCCACGCAGCCTTTCGACAGCAAAAGTCCCAAGGCGACACGGGCCGGCGGCGGCAACCTCGCTCGGCGGGGCGGCAAGATGCGGGGAATCAGAGGGGGTGGTTGTGAGATTTGCCGCGGGAGCCAGGCCGCACACCGTCGACGACAGAATAATAGCCACAGACTAACACCCAGGCCCAAGTTCTCCCTCCATCACGAGGTCCAAAAATCGCAGGGCTTCATAATCATGAATAATCATAAACAGAGACGATGCATAGATGTCGAACAAGAAAATCATCGTGTTGAGAAATAGATGGGACATCTAAAAGGTATCTTGGAAAGGAAACAAAAATCTTTTCGCTTGCCATGTCGTAGAAGCCGCTCCTACCAGGAGAAGGCGAAGAAAGCAAGAAAGCAGTCCGAAAGAGGAGCAAACAAAGGCTTCGCATCCAGGGGGGAAAAAAACAAGGAAAGGAATAGACAGATGACGCCGGCCGCACACCCCCCAGACTCCCAAAAAAAAACACCCTCTCCAAGACCGGTTTTATGTCATCAAGCCGTCACTTGTTCCGCGGCCGCTTCCTCCTTCCGGCACCAGGACCGGGCCCAGCACCACCAGCGCCGGCTCCTCCTCCGCCGCCCCCACCGGCATCGTCATCGTCGTCGTCATCACTGTTGTCCCGGTCACGCATGCCGCCGCCGCCGCCGCCCGCCTTGTCGTTGCCCTTCTTGATGCTGATGAGGCAGCCCTGCTCCTTGAGCCTCTTTGTCAGGGGCGTGCTGGCCTGCATGCCGGGGAAGTCCTTGGCGTTGTACACGGTGAAGACCTCGCTCATGGCGGTGCCGAGGATGGGCGCCCTGCTGCCGAGCTGCATGCTGCGGGGCGAGATGACGACGAGCGAGAACTTGAGCCTAAAGTTGCCCGGGGTCCGGCAGCTCAGGTCCGGGAAGCAGAAGAAGCAGCCCTCCTCGCCCTTCTCGTCGAAGCCCACAAACGGCGACGCCACGAGCGTGCCCATGAGCCGCCGCTGCTGCCGGTAGTCCTCGGGCATGGCCGAGTTGTCCTGCTCGCCCGTCTCGTTCCAGATGGAGCAGTGCACCACGCTGAACGGGTGCCTGATGCGCGCCGAGACGTCGTCCGGGGTCGCCTTTGGGTTGTTGTAGAATAGCTGCACGATGGGCGGCGGGTCGATAACGCGCCGGTCGCGCTCGCCGAATCCACATGATCGCGCAGCTACGGGCTGTTGCCGTACCTGGATCCGGTATTCTGATGGAGTCGGTGGTGGCGATGCCGTGGCGGGGGCCTTCTGGGAGGCTACCGAGGGCGGTGGTGCGACGGTGGGTAGTCCCGGCTGTTGTGCCTGCACCGGACAGTCGGGCGGGTTCGAGATCGAAGGCGCAGTCACAGGTGCCTTTTGTGACGATGTTGAGGGCGATGATAGGATGCCCATCGGCCCCACAGGTCGTGTTTGGATCCGGCACTCGGGGGCCATTGGCACCCGAGGCGGCATGGTAGGTGCTTTCTGTGATGACGTCGAGGGGGATGACGCGATGCTGGCCGTCCCCGCGCGAGTAGACGAGCCGACCACTCTGCCATCGGCGACACTGCTGGCGCTGCTGGCAGCACCACTACCGCCTGCATCCCCACCGCCGCTAAGAATGCTGTGTATGCTCATCTTAACCGTCTCCTGTCGTGGAGACAAGCTGTCCTGGTGCTGTTGTTGCTGCTGCTGCTGCTGCTGTTGCTGCTGCTGCTGCTGGGGAGGCATTGGCGGGTACTGCTCCATCTGGGCTGGGTATCCGTTCGGCATCGGTGGCGGGCTCGTCGAGTACTTCTGGCGATACTGTGGGCTCTGATATTGCTGCTGTGGTGTGCTGTGGTATGTAGGCGGAATCGGCTGTCGTTCTGCGGGGTGCGGAGGCTGTTGCTGATGGGGAGGGAGCTGTGTTTTGATCAGGTGAGGTGCCGATGGCGGAGGCGGAGGCGGAGGCGGCGGAGGTGGCTGCTGGTGGATCATGGTAGGGGTAAGAGGAGCGTTGGAACGTGTTTGTCGTCCGTTAGCAGAGTACGACCGTGGCACAAGCTTCCCCATCAGGCCGCCGACAGCAGCGGCATGACGATTATCTTCCTGTTGCGGATGTGACCTGCTGGGTTGATGCATATGGTGCCCCGGGTTGGGCACCACTGGTGGCGCTTGTTGAAAGGCTGCCGGCCCTCTTGACGGGTGAAAAAAGTGGCTGCCATGACCCCTGGACCCGTCTGGCGCCACTACATCGTCGGACCTGTCGCTGGTGGCCGATGATTGCGTCGGTGAGAGGCGGGCGTCTGGATGTCGTCGCGGCCCTACAGGGTAGTAGTGCGACGGCTGCTCTGGGGCCGGGCCGGGAAGGAGAGGTGGTGTTTGGGTGATTGGGGACGGGGTCGCGTAGTCGGCGGTATAGCAGGCTGGTCGGTGGTTGCTACTGTAGTGCGCATCCCGGACAGACGGTGAGGTTGGGTACTGATGGGCGGGTGTGGGCGCCTGTGGCGGAGGCGAGGCTGCGGCATGGGACTGGGACGAGAGCAGGCTCGAGGGGCCCGGGAGTCGTTCACACGGGGGCTGGGGCGCCTGCGAGTATTGCTGGTCCTGGAGGTAGCCGCCGTGCCGCGGGGCGTATGGATCGTGACCCCACCCGCTTCCTGGCCTCGCCATTGTGTCCAGCGGAGGCAAGAAATGACTTCGATGAGAGGCTTCGACGGCTGCAGACATGAGGGAGGTGGGGACGCCGAAGACGAGAGGGAACTCGGTTATGAGGCCCGAGGGATCTGCAGCGGACGGGGGCCTGTGAGAAATGTATGGCGACGGCTAGGGTTTCCTGTGTCACACCTTGGTATCAGCAAACTGACTGGCTCTGAGGCCGGGCGCACCCTTGTCTCGGCTGCTCGGGCGACGGCGGCCGGCGTCTACCAGAGAGCTCACATACCCACCTGACAGACAGTGGTCGCCGTCTGTCTCTGATCGGGACGGCCAGGCAGCTTCTGAGGGGCTGTCGAGTCGAGGTGTGGCTCCGAGCCCTGTGCGCAGTTGGCCCCTTGAGGAGCGAGGGCGAGGGCAATCAGGCCTCCGTCTCTGGGACAGGTATGAATGGTGACACGGCCAGCCGCATATGAGTGAGACCCGGGGCTTGTACAGAGGGTCACTGGTGGCGCGACGCGGGAAAGGTTTGTTGTCTCTGGCGCCAGTCTTTGCTCCTCCAAAAACCCACACCTTTGGGTCGCACCAGGTCTTGGCTAAGGAAGTATTGATGCGGGTGACGGCAGCGGTTCCGATATTAGTTGCAGTTGGTCTCGCTCGCCTGCGGTTGTGCGGCCATTGGCGAGACCAAAATGGTGGTCGAGGAGTCCAGGGAGGCGGACTAAGAGACAGATGAGAAAGTTTTGATGTAGAATCGGCAAGAAACCAAATCCAAAAAGAAGCGCGAAAGGCAAAGCCAATATCGGTAGGCCAAGATCGGTAAGGGCAAGCAGACAAACCGGTGTGTGAGTGGCGCCTGCTGCGGATGTTCGCTGTCGAGTTCTCGTGTTTGTGTGGTGAATTTTTTTTTCGGGCTGTAATTGCTTTTTTTTTTTTTCTCTTTTTCTTCCTGTTCTTTCTTTCCTTTTCGATCTTTCCTCCTTGCTTTTCTCCACGCGTCGGTCCTCGAATGCGATCTCGGACCGGGCTGACTTTGGCGAACAACGTCAGCCAGTCCGCACTGGTTGAGGGTTCTCCGGCAGGGAACCAAGATCGCGACTAGCAGCTACGTGCGTCGTGTTGGTGTATGAGGTGCGGGCGGGGACGACCTATTTAGAGGGAGTGGGTGTGGATGCTGTCGAGGTGCGGGTGGGCGTGTTTGGTGGGTGTATGTTGTAATATATGCAAGCCAGCCATGCGAGTTGCCCTCGGCTGCGTATCGAGGCAGCAAAGAGTGGACACAACCGGCATATAAGTACGCACGCAGCGGGTATAAGGCGCTCGATGGGCGAAGCAGTCTTGCAACCTGCGTGGATCATGCCAGGGGTGCCTGAACTATTTCACATCCATCTGGGAGGGCCGAGGTGACGAAAAGGTTGCGTGAGAGATTGATAGAGACGGTACCAATAGCGGCTGCCCGTATACTCCTCCCCAAGACCGGCAGAGTGGTACCAGACAAGGCTCGAGAAGGATGCCGCGCCCCCGCAGGTAAGCACGGGCAGATAAACCAAACCAGGACAGGACAAACTTTTATTTATCCCGGCGGGGTGCGAACCTCTCTCGGAGACCAGCGAGCCTTATGTATCAGGGTAAATGCGGCTGCGATGAGGTGGGTATCGCTTGGCCGGTCTATGCATTCAGCTGGGGAGGCTGGTCAAACAGGCTGCCTACCTGGGAAGCAGCCTAGAGGTTGCCACAACGTGCCTGAACAAGGGTGTGCGGTGTGAAGGCGGGCCAACCGAGAAGGAAGCACGGGTATAGTGAGAGGGATGGCCGTGGCGAGTGGGTGTGGGCAAATGGAAAGGCGGCCCAGTATCTGGGTCTGGGGAACGGAGAGTGTGGAAGTGGCACTCAGTCAGTCAGTCCACCCTGACCGCAAGTACTCCAGATATGGAGTTGTGAGGGTGTGGGCTCGCGGTGGCGTCCCAAATCCGCTCGTAGTCAGCATGGGATAAGGGAACAAGGGAGCATGAGAGTGGATAGGTAGGGTCGTCGCACAGCACAGGGGGGGCAAGGACGCGGGTGGGCGGGTGTGTCGATGGGGTGTGCATGTTAGCTAAACAGGCACGCCCTAGCCGGCTTGGCCCTGCGCTACCCACCTCCTCAATGGGTGCGAGCATATATCAGGGATACAACATGTCGAGTGCAGTTTAGCGAGCAGGCACTAACTGACCTGTACCTGAGCCCGGGCGGCACAGCAAGCACGGTTGTAGGCAAAGGCTCGCACGTGCACAGTACATATAGCAAGCTGGTGTCCAGACTTCAGGCTGCGTCTGGCCCGAGAGTATCCTGACGGGTTGGCAGGCTACGACGGGGGTGATAAGGGTTGAAAGAGGGCAAAACGGGGCCGACAGGATCAGTCCTCCCGCCCGTCATCAGCGGGCCGGAGCTTTGTCGCAGCGTGGGAGGTTACGTGATGTAGCAGAGCAGCGGGAACCTATGGGGCCTGCCGGCGCGTGGTCAAGTGCTTGGGACGACCTGGGACGGCTTGGGATGGGGCCTGCGGCACGGCGAGTGGCCGTCGGTGCTGTGCTGTGATGGGCATCACCCCCATGTGCGCGAGAGCCGCGCGAGAGCCAAGCAAGAGACAGTGGGCTGGTTCGCAGTGACGGGGATGGGTCATTGGCATGGCAGGCAGTCCAAACGACGAAACGACGAAACAACGATGGCCCGGCGTAGGGGAACAAAAAGCACAGGGTTGTGGTTCAATAGCGCCGTGACAGCAACCCGGGCCTCGCCATGCCCCCTCGCCCGACGTCTCGTCGCCGCGCAGAGAGGCGGATGCGATGGCATTAACCAAACTCAGAAGAAGCCTCCCCCCTCCCCCCCNC
>NW_008804545.1:6384164-6403902 GCF_000145635.1 Gaeumannomyces tritici R3-111a-1
CCCNCCCCCCCCCCCCCGGTAGCTAGGGGGTTCGGGGCCTCCAGGGTGGCGTAGCCAATCTGCGCGCTGCCTGCATGGCACCATCATGGCTAGGGGCCCAAGAGGATCGCACACAGACCCTAAGACAGCCGCCTCCGCCGGCCGAGGAACGGGGACACGGGGGGAGAGAAGCGAGAGTGGTCGTGCGCGTGCTGGGATGGGGGATGGTGTGGCATGGGGCTCTGGCCAGGGGGCGAGCTGGGAGCGCCACAGGCATCATTGATGTGCACGTGTGCCCGGTTGGTGGTGCCCGGTTGGTGGTGCACAGCGAGGAGGGACAGCTGGTCGCGCAACAAGTTTATTGCAATTATTGGTTGGTTTTATGGACCAGGTTGGGGAATAATGGTGAGGGATAAAAAGGAAGGGAAGAGGCCGAAAAGGCGGAAAAAGCAAAGAGCAGGACAGACTCAACTCCCAATGACAGTGTCCCTGGACAGTGACGCAACTGTAGACGCCCGTCGGAAGGAGAATTTTGAGAGGCGGCAGGCACATAGAACAACAGCCTGGGAACTTTGCCTCGACTTCCCGTCCTGGTTCGTTCCTGCCTGGAGATAGCCGCACCAATGCACCTTCCGCCACAAATCAGAGCAGTGAAAGAACCTTACCTTCGTGCCTTCCCGCGAGACCTCAAACACGGGCAGTCGATATCCCTTGTGCGAGCCACCCAACGGCCCAAAGGCCCAAAGGTCCAATACCATTAGCCGTGCCGTGTCCGTCTCGATGCCACCAGCGGATGGAGAGCCCGCCATGGTCTGGGTGCTGGCATTAAAATGTGCATTTCTGCATACTCGTATCTGCAGGGGTTCTGTGGTGTGGACACAAAACCACAAAACCACAAAACGCAGCAACAAGCACCAACACCTCCACCGGACTGGATAATCTCTCAGGCCCTAGTCCTTGCCCTCCTTGGCCGCGCGGGGACGCTATCCATCCTTTTGCTGCCAATGGAAAGCCCCACGCGGGCGGGTTGGCCGAGTTTGTTTTGTCGGGAAACGGAAACCACCGAGATGACCAGGACAGCCCAGTCTGCATGGACCTCGATGGGGCCGCCACGGTGGAGGACACCAACAAGAAAAAAGGAAAGAAAAAAAGGGCGGCAGGCTGCCCAAAGCCAGGGGGGAACCTGGTCAAGGCAGCAAAAACAACCCACCACGACGCAGCCTCGGCTCGCCGTCCAGAGGGAACGCGAGCGTGACAGGCGTCCCGGATCCGCTACACCGACCAGCTTGACGGACGCGGAACCGCGGAGCCAACCCCCTGGTCTTGCCCTCAATACGACCAACCTCGGAACCTTCCGTTATCCCCTTTGTGGGAATCCGGGACTGCTTTCTGGCGCGTGCGTTGGTGCGCACGTGCGACTGGGTGATGGTGTGTGTGGGTTGTGTGTGTGGTAGGTATGTCTGTTTGTGTGCGTGTTCTCGCGCTTTCTCGCGCACTCAATCAGGGTGAGTGAGGAACTAGCTGGCGAGCCGGGAAGCTGGAATCACGCTCGGCAAACCGAGGGGACTCAGCCAGGGGCCGCGGGGACCTTCCCTAGGTTTGCACATCAATTACCCACCCACCCTACCACACCAAACACTCACCGGCTGCAGCCTAATCGCTGACCGACCTGTGCGACATTTGCTTTTTGTTTGGCTAGCAGGCCCTCTCTTTTCTTTTTCACCTTTCTTTTTCTCTTTTCTTCCTCCCGCTTTGAACTTTGTCCGGTGGGCCACATGCCGCTATCGACACTTGGCTTGCTGGGTCCTGGTACTGCTAGTAGATACCTAGGTCGCTTCTCCTCTTAGCTTCCTCGTTGTTGGTGGTGGTGTGCCGCTTGTGCGCTTTTTTCCATTTCCGGCCTAACCACCTGCCGATCTTTCGTCTGCACCTGCTCTAGGTCGATGCCCGGACCGGGTCCCGGGTCGACCTGGCCCCCTGTTGAATATGCCGGCGGTCACGCACAGCCATCGCACCATGCCAGCGAGCCGCCCCGTAAGGAGCCTGTGAGGGAGCTTCCAGTGAAATTTGTCTGTTTTGGGTGGGAGTCGAGGCACCCAAAAGCTCTCTAGGTTTGGAAAGGCCGAAACACCAATCAGCCACCTCCCTTCCATCACAGGCCCAGTGGCACGAGGCACAGTGGCACATATCTAGGTAGGTACTCACACCAACGTCTCGAGAGGCTTATGTGACCGATGATGGTGGCTCCACCAGCAAGCCAACCAAGGCCTTCTTTTTCACTCGTACCTGCTCGCTTATTGGTTGTCGCAACAACCTCTCCCACGCCCCTTTATTGAGACCCTCAATGCGCGCCCACCTTCCTGAGCGGAGCCCGCACCAGTCAGCCGGCAACCACCCTGACAGCATTCCGGGCAAGGGGTGGCAGTGGGGAGACGGACAAGGGAGCGAGCGGGCAGAGAGGAAGAGGCAACACGTCCGGGCTCGCCGGGTTATCACGGTTCGGGCAGCGGGTGTGTGGGGGGCCCGCTTCCAGGCCGATGCGACGCTGGGCCAGAAATCCCGGTTTGCGTGCCGCTGCCTGCCCACACCATCATCGACCCTGTCGAAAAGCTGCTCGGGGGGTTGGCGTGGCACGCGTGTGTGGTTGAGGGCTGCGCGGCGCTGCGTCTGTAGAGCGCACTGGAGCGGCTGCTCCTTCCTCACTCTCGGCCCGCCAAGCACCACCCATCAGCTGCCACTAACCTTTGGCCTCGGGCAAGGGTACCGGGACTTCGGCTTGATGATTCAATAAAAAGATCGTCGCTTGCCCAAAGCACTGCTGCCGGAAGTACCCGTCCGTCGCTCACCGGCCATAACATACACGACCGCCGACATGTGTCGAGCTCATTTCCCTTTTTCTTTTTTTTTTTTTACTTCTGCCGTCTGTGCTTTGGTTCATCCCGTCCCTCTCAACGGTCCTGCCTGTCCTTCCGAGCAACAGGCTTTGTGGCCCCGATCGGCGTTACATACCCTCCATGCGGTAGTTTATGTGCGCTGAGTCGTCATCCATGACTGTGGTGCAGGGCCATTGGTGCCCGCCGTTTGGTCTTTTGCGAATGGATGCTATTGGTGATGGTGGTGGGAGAAGGTGCGGTGCTACCCCCTTTCCATGAGCCTATCGCAACAGCTTCCCTCCCAAATATGGGTTGCCCTGGAACCTGGGTGCTGGGATGGGTTGCTCGGGTCACGGCCGATAGCAGGTCTGAGCTCATCCCGTCAATGCTCCTCGTCGGCGCTCGGGGCAATCGTTCCATTAGGGTGTGGTGTTCTTGGGTTTCTAGATTTCTTTTATGCATTTCCCCCCCATCTGGTTAGGTTTAGGAAACTTTAAGCACACCGCCACCTGCATCTGCACTGTTGTGATCAAACAAACCGTCAAGGGTCCGCCTGGCCGCCTGGCCGAGGTCGCATAAACATTGCCGGATTGGGGAATTCCACCGTCATCGCTCGACATAGCATAGCGGTTAAAAACACCAGGCACACGGGATACATGGAAAAATGCCTACGGAAAAAAATGTGGGGCACAACGGGGAGCCCGTCAACGGGCAAGGGCAAGGCACAGAGCACCTGCCTCCCTGACGAACTCCCCCACGAACTGGTTCCCGACTTTAAAAATCACACCATGAAGACGGAAATAAGGGCGGACCCTTGCCCGGCGTGACAGCCCTTGAATCACGCAAGCCTCTACTGCACCTAGGGACCCCGATCTAGTCGTCTCCTTCTGGAGCTGGTGCGCCGCTCTCGGCTGGCTGTCCCTGGTAAAAGCATCTGCCCCCCCCCCCCGCCCGTCTGCGCATTCCAGTTGTTTCCGTCCAGACCAAAGGGACCCAGCCAGACAAGCACTGATGGGCCGGAATGGGAAAGACTTCGGCTGGTGCCACGAGTGGGAAAGAGTGCGGTCTAATCAGAGCCTAATACTAGGACTGACTGCCTGTTTGCCTGTCTGCAGTGCCGGCCGCCATCCGTCCCCCATCCTGATCACTAGACCTCACTAGCTTGGGGCCAGCCCGCCTCCTGGTTGGGCGCCTACTCCCCCTCGGGCTGCTGCCGCTCCTTCGTCCAATCTGCACGACCACTGATCCCACAAGTTCGGCACCTCTGCTGATTGGGCAGCCCGTGGCAGAGCTTCGGTAGTGCACCTGGCGGCAGCCACGCAATCAATATCGGCTTCCCAAGCCCGGCGTTGCATCGCCCGCGCTGCTGCCTTTTTCTGATTTCTGGTTCCCTTTGCTGTCCGCTTCCCATCCCGTCTGGAGACATCTCACCAACCAGAAACGCCCAGGCCATGACGCGCCGACTAGACAGAACCAGACTTTTTGCCGTTGCAAGAGCAATTCCCTACGTACCCGAGCAGGGTATGTACCAGGCATGTAAATGCGCTCACATCATCCTCGGCCGGCCGGCCAGCCAGCCGTCCTGTTGTTACGACAGGGCAACACGGAAGCTTCGGCAGAGGACTTCGGCTAGTTCCCCTACAGATCATCCCATCCAACAGACAAGGTGCGCGGGGACACCGTGGCAGAGGCATCTTCTGCCGAACACACCTGCTTTTCATCTATGCTTGTCTCAAGCACGGCCACGCACATGTTGCATGGACATATCCCATCGGTCATTATCCCACAAGCCTCGACACCATCTGTGGTGTTTTTCCAAACCCCCTGCCAGCTCATATTTTTCTGCATGTCTCTACACATCTGCAGTCATAGATGGATGTGCATGTAAGACGGGCCAAGTACGCGGATGGAAAGCGCATCTACGACGCCACCTCGCGTCACATACCTACCGCCCAAAGCCGCTTTTTTTTTTTTTTTTTGTTTTGTTCTCACCGACCACTCTGGCGCTCGTTGCGTAGATAGCCTTCTCGGTCCCGGTGTCTCAAGTGTGGCGCCGGGCTGAGAGCTGTTCTAAAAGCGGCCCGCTGCCAACGGCGCCGCCCACCGCCCTCGCTACCACTTCACTAGCGGAGGCTAAAAAAAAATCAAAAATCTGTGAAAGCCTATTATCACCAGGTCAGATGCACTGACCCGGACGAGAGAGATCAAGGGGTGTGCCTGCCGTGTGAGACGTCCCGTACTAACCCAAAATTGCCCGTTGAGCGCCGTCGTGGAGGAAGTGGGTGTGCGGAAGGTCCAGCCGGCACCCCCGGCCTCTGGTAATCTTGAAAAACGGCGCTAGCAAGTGCTGGGGCTCCCTTGTAGCGAATAGCCCTGCATACGGCTAAAACGACGAAGCGACAAGGTGCCCGACCCATTCACCGTTCACGGGATGCGGCTTGTTCCTCCACACAGGCCATCTCGTCGAAATGTCGTCTCCGCATCGGTACCAAACGCTGGAGGTCCGGTCGAGACGTCGGTAGCTTTGTCGCCGTTTCTGGTCTGGGCATGTCATGTCATGGGCTGGCAGGGCGCACAAGCCGCTCTTGAATCTATGCTGCCAACTCTCTGTAATAGAGTTGGGGCGGGAACCGATAGTGTCCCATACGAACCATCCATCACTCCAGGATGGATGACAGCTCCCCCCGGATGCTGCCCCGGCATCTGGCCTACGTCCGCCTTTCCGAGAGCTGAGTTTGCTATGCCAAGTGGCCAGGTGCTCCCACGATACCAGGAAAGCTCCGTGTCCGACCGACAGCTGTAACTCCCCAAATCAGACGTGTATTCAGGTTGAACTTTGGGACGGCAGGTGGGGCTCTTGGGTTCGAAACGGCGGCTGATAAAGTCTCAATAGCACCTCTGTTGAAGTGTTGTGCACTCGCTTAGATTCGCGTTTTTGTCGTCCCTGCCGCGCCCCCGAAGCAAGCTGCTTTTCAGCACAAAAGGTACATTGATCCCATATACTTGTCTTGGGCCCCTCTTGGTATTGCGCCCTAGCCTCCACAGAGCGTTCGGCTCATGGCGGCATCGACATGCCCTTGGTTGTGTCTTTCCTCGTCTCGTCTTTGGAGATCCGAGGAGACGCATAACATGGGTTGAAGATCGCCCAAGATCACCCCCGGATCACTGTCGTTCAAGCGATCTCGAGTACGGATGAAATTTGTCCGTCAATGGCTCTAGTGCCTATACTTCTGGAAGAATTCCAGGCTTTGTCGCGAGACGCATGCCTTCCCCCTTCAATCTTCGCTTTGGTCAAGGTTTTGTCCGACCACCCCAAGCTAAGCATCGCGCTAGTCAAGCAGGAGGAACATCGACCCACGCTTTTTTTTTTTACATTGGACGTCCGGGTAAATCTTCCACCAATTCCTAGCAGTTGCCAACCTCGAATCGGAAAAGAGAGGACCACTTCTATAGACGCTGTCTCTCGCCATCAGGTGTGAAAACTGTCGCGTCGGGAAATAGCTGTCCTCTCTTGCCCTATGGGCCACTTAGGTGGTGATGACAGCGGATCCAAGACGGTTGGTTACTTGGCGGTCCTGCTGCTGATGGCGGGTGGTAGCTTTATTGCATTGGGCCGGCTGTCGAATCACTGAACGGCCCTCCTCTAGCAATTTAACGACACCTCCAGGTTTCCAGGAAAAACCCAAGTTGCGCAGATTGGCCAATATCCGGGTGGGCGCACACTCCCCGGCATTTAGGACCTATCCCGCAAGCGGGCTGTCTCCGTCACGGCTCTACCGCCACGCCGCGGCGGCCCAGCCGGGGAGCTTACCACCCGATGGCCAGGGAAATGGGACGGCAAAAGGAGAGGGAGGGGCGTGCCATTCTGTGCCTCCCCGCCCCTCACCCCGGGTGGCCTTGACGGCAATGCGCAATAGTGACCTCACGTGCCGTCCTGCACCCCTTCCCGGGAGCGTGAAGGGAGGGGGGGAGGCCTGCCACGGGCTGCTGCTGTTGCTCAAAGGCCCGGATGAGAGTCCCCGAGCCTCGGGATGGGGACAGGAAGGCGTCGGATGTGTTGGGTGCCTGTTTGCCTGGTGGCCGATGCCGAAAGAGGGAGACCGCATCCCTAACGACCGCAAAGATGATGCTTCGGCGACTATGTCTTCTCCCTCAGATCAGTAGTTCGAGTCGGTACCGGGAATCGCTCGGGTAATTGTTTGGTAGTTTACATTGCTAAGTTGATGGTTCTCGGCTTGGCAGCAATCCGACATATATCGAAGACTGGAGTTAAGAGAGCTTTCACCGACACGCCGTCGAGTCTCTATAGGCCTTGGGAAATCTGGTACTGGAACTATGGCCCCCCCCGCCAATCTAATATCGCTCCTGATACTCTCGCTCTTTTGGGGTTCTAGTCTCACGCTATCCTGCGGCATCGCCGGGCTCACGGTTCTGGCATGAAGCTATATATCAGCCCCAAAGAGCGGCTCGGGAAAGTGGGATGAAGAGACGTGTTGCCGCAAGCCGAGGCAGCGGCTGAAACTCCCCAAAAAACGAAGCGAGGTGACGCCGGGGAACGGCATCTTTATCCTCTCCAACTGCGTTCCCGGAACCACCAGCTGTCCATGCCACCCGGTGCGGCCATCCCTAGGTCTGCTTCGCCCCCGGCCGCGCCAACCGATTTCCGGAGGCCGGCCTTGGAGCTTCCATGGGTCCAGGCGGCAGGCGGGCGTTACCGCAGAATCGCATAGGCAGGCCAATTCCTGGCTATTCGCCCCCGGCCGATCTTTCATCAAGGCCGCCGGCCTTCCACCAGCCGCGTTGCTTGCCCAAGCATCCCAGAGCCCCCACGCGAGTCCGTTCGTGTGGTAAAGAGCCCGTGGCGCCACCGGTACGAAGGACGCATCAGGTCCATTTTAGCGGGAGAGGGAGATAGAGGGAGAGAGGGAAAGGGACGGTTGACACGCCATGCGCTCCTTCGTCATGCTTAGATGAAGAAATTGCAAGCACACCACCAAGGCAGACCGAGCCGGCCAGCTCGGTAGGGAAGGCGCCCGAGCCCGTCGTCCCTCCTGAAACAGGCATATGGTCCCCCTCGGATACGAGCAATATCGCGGGCCATGGACCAGCCGGGCTTGTTATGTTATACCGGCACTGAATATAGCTTCATATTCTCCCCGTCGTCTCACCTACTGGCCGCTAGTGAGCTGCTGCTGCACAATATTGCACGAGGATTACTTTTCTAGGCCGTTCCGGGGAAGGATCGCTATGCTGGCACGGCATCCAGACGGCCCTTGGGCCTGACCAATCGTTCCATCAGGTCTGCCTTGGCTATGATAGCTGAGCCTTTGTGTGGCAAGAGGTTTCCGCCGTTCTTGTAGGTCCGGTAATCGCACTTTTGGCTGTTTTGCTTGCCTTTTCCCGCATGATGCCTCAGACGAGGCGGGAAGTGGTCGGCATGACTCTCCAATAGAGGAATGTGGTACTGTTTAATGCCGACCAATCAAGGGATTCAGGTGAATGTGTTCAGTAATGTGCTGAGATTTGGATGACGGGAGAATCCCGGGGCACCCTCGGTCAAGGGGCGAGGTGGAGATGCAGATGACAACGAGACTTTCGGGAAAAGGAGTAGAGAGAAGGCGTCTCAGCACGGGCAAGTCGCAAGGAATCGGCGTGGCGGCCTTGGAGGAAGGAATATATACAGACATGTGGGTTAAAAATACCGAGGTATAGGGTGCCCGCATAGCGCCCTAAAGATGCAACCAAACCTGACCCGGCTCCCCAAACACATCCCATCACTATCCTCGTGCCCTGATCGCCTCGACGACCCGCTCCCACTCGGCCGCGACTAGGTCGTGGTGCTGGGGCGACTGGATGGACCCGAGCCCGCAGGCGCTGAGGTCCGTGATGCCCATACTCGCCGAGGCGGCCTTGGTCTTCTCGATTTCCACCATGGCCACGCAGGCTTCCGGTATCCCGTTCATGGCCGCCTTTGTGATTAGGAGCTCCCTGTAGGGCACGTACCTGGCGCGCCAGTCGCCACCGGTCTGCTGCTCCCCCTTGCCCCCCACCTTGGCCGTGCCCGTCAGCAACCCCAGCATCATGCAGGCCCGGGCCAGGTCGAGCTGGAACGCGCCGACGGCATAGCAAGCGGCCGTGTCGGCTTCAGGGCGGCCCATGAGCGCCGTGGTTTTGGCGAGCGCCAGGCAGGCGGCGGGCTCGGCGTCGAAGCGCGGCGGGCGCGGCTTCAGGTCGACGTCGAAGTCGGGTGCGGCGTCGGCGTCGGCGGGGGCGCGCCTGTGGGCGCCGGTGGTGGGCGCCGGGAGGACCGGCCCCATGGCGAGGCGCAGGTAGCGCTCAGCCATCTCGAGGCGGTCTTCGAATAAGTGGAGCAGGCCCCAGACGGTCAGGATGTCCGGGTCTTTGGCGGCGGCGCCGCTGGTGCGGAAGCGGGCGCGGAAGCGGTTGATGGTGGCGGGGAAGGGCGGGGGGATGTCGCTGAGCCGCCGCTTAGTGCCACCGTCGACCGAGGCCATCTTTATGGCGGTCAGGCAGAGCGTCACGGTGGAGGGGTCGTGGTCCAGGATGGATGCGTGGTCGAGCATGCGCAACGACAGTCTCATGAGCGGCGGCGGCGCGGGGCGGTCGCCCTCGCCCAGGGCCAGGAGCTGGACGGCGATGTAGTGCAGGTGCGCCGGCGAGAAGTCCATGGATGTGAACTTCTTGACGGTGCTGGGTGACGACCAGGGGAGCGGATTCCCGATGTCGTCGAGGCTGGCCTGGATGTAGCGCTTGACGAAGGAGATGCACCCGGCCGAGTCTAGGGGCGCGGCGTCTGGGGCCATGCCCTGTTTCTCGATGAGGTGCGCCCGGGTCTCATCCCACCACTCACTATCCGGCACGCTGTCCTCCGTGAGGTAGGCACCATCGCCAGGCAGGGGCTTCGACTGCGGAATTTTGGGGGCGCCTCGTGGTTTCGTTTTTGGTGTAGTCCTGATCGGGTTAAACTTTTGATTTGGGCGGGTGGCGTATTGCCGCCTTGACTCGGCTTTTGTTGTTGCCGTCTCTGCCATCGTGCACGGGGCCGGCCTTGATATCCTCCTCTGGGTACCTACTAGACCCGTAGCATGGCGTGTTGTCGTTGTGCAGTACTGGCGCACTTCCTGGGTCAGGCATGTGGCCGAGCCCCTGGAGGCAGACAGCACCCTTGAGGCCATTTTGTAGGCCTTTCCAGCCATTGTGAGACCGGTTAATTCCGGTTGCGACCGGGGCGCTGCCAGAGTCTGAAATATCAAAATAGACCTAGGTGGCACATTGTTCTGACAGCATGCGATGAGCTGAGGGGATCTCAGGTCACTTTGTTGACGCTTAGGGAAGTTGCGCAACCATAGTCAAGCCCCACATAATAAAGAACCTTGTGGAGATGCGACGTGCGAGCAAACCCTGACGGCCAATGGATAACCATCGATAGGTCAAGATCCATAGAAAAAAAAGTCGGGCGGATTCAAACGCAGGTTCACGCTTTGACAACCGCGGCCCATCAATTCATCGCTTGCAGATGCGCGTGACGACTAAGCTCACCACTCTTGGAGCACATACTGAGCAGACAAGCCGAGCTTGAGCCCAGCCACAAAACAGACATCTCCAGCTCCTGTCTTCTCGCTGTTGGATCTTGGCGTTGGCATAGGTCGGGATGGCGCCGACACCTAAGAAGCTCTCCAAGCGAGAGCAGCAGCAGTCTCCTGCCGCCCCGCCTCGGGCGCCATCACCAGCCCGGACCGAGGCCAAGCCAAGGTCAAAACCTCCGCCGGCCAAGAAGCAGATAGAGGTGATAGAGCTCTCGTCAGACTCCTCCGACTGTTCGGACCTGAGCGGCGACGAGAGCGACGCGCCCGTGGCTACCCCCGCGCGGCCGGCTGCTGCTGCGACGACGACGCCAGGGAGCAGCGGCTCGAAGCGCAGCTCTGCCCAGGCGGGCAACGACGCCGGCGACGAAGATGGCCCGTCGCCGTCCTCGCCGGCTGGCGACAGCCCCACTTCCAAGCGGCAGCGCAAGCTCGCTGTCAGGGTTAAGGAGCCCACCCAGCCCGGCGATGCTGCTGCTACCCCGATCGCCTCCAGCAGAAAGAGCCCGGGCGGCAGGGGCAGTCTCGTCAAAAAGACGCCCTCGACGCACGTCCGCTTCGGCGACGACGAGGACGACGACAGCAAGGAGCAGTTCTACACCCCCCTCGAGGTCCCCGCCAGGAACCCCCTGGACGCCGCCGGTGCTGCTGCCGCTTCCCCCAGAAAACAGGAAGAGCAGAGGCGACAGGAGGGTGGCGGCGCGGAGGACGGCGAGTCAGAAGAGGAAGATGATGAGGATGACGAGGACGACGATGACGCTCCCCCCGAGGCGGTCTCATCGCACGCCGCTGCGCTGGAGAACAAGAAGCTTGACCAGATCGCAGCCAAAGCCGCAGAGATGTAAGCGGCACTACCGTTCCTTGTGAACCCTTGAGTGACTACTAACGCAAAAACTCCACCAAAAAAAAAAAAAACAGGCAAGCAGCTGCTCAGAGGCAAAAACGTCAGCGGCGGGACGTGCTCCTCAAGGCCCAGGCCCAAAAGCGCGTAGAGGGCGAGGCGGAGCAAAAAGCAGCAGCAGAAGCAGCGGCGGCAACGGTGGCCACCACCGAGGAGCAGGCGAGTCCCTCCCGCAAGGAAAAGAGCCGAGTGCCCGATCTCCTCCCCGCCGAGTTCCTCGAGTCAGACGACTCGGACTCGGACGACGACGGGGACGCGGCGGCGGGCCCGGGCCGGAAGCGGAGGAGGGCGGCGGCGGCGGCGGGGAGGCCCAAGAAGATCAAGTTCGAGACGGCCGAGCGCGCGGCGGCGCGCGACGAGGGCCGCGGCCCCGCGGACCAGCGCGTCGGCGGCACCGTCTACAGGGTGCTCAAGAGGCGCGGCGACGACGGGCTCGCGCCCAAGAGGAGCAAGTACGCGGCCCACCAGAAGAGCGCCCTGTTGGCCAGGGGCCGCGTCCCGGTGCGCAGGAGTGGCGGGTTTCTTTTGAAGAAGTAGATGGGGGGTGGGGTTTGGTTTCTTGCATGGTGGCTTTGCAGGCTCACTGCTGTGGATACGAGCAAACACATGTTGCGGGTGAACGCATTGTCCGGGCGAGGAATTGGCAGTATCCAAACAGTTGAATAAAGCGCAGCCCAGCTTCAAGAGCCATAATCATGATCACGGGAGAATACAACCGGCAGCACCCATGCTCATCTGGAACTCATTCGCTATTCCCCGTCGCAACCTTGAGACCCGAGTTTTTCTCCACCTCGTCTGTTTTACAGCCGTACCTATCCTCCTCCTTCCTGCCGTATTTTTGTCAGCCGACCTCTGGTCCAGGGCCCACGAGCTTTGCTACTGGGTGCTGAGAATAGAGATGGAGAATATGTGAGAGAAGAACCACGCGTGCATCAGGATTGGCTAGGAGAGGAACAAGAGAGACAGAGAGAGAAAAAAAGCAGAGAAAACAGAACCCCATTTTTTTTGGAGCTTCCCACCCACCCGAAAATGTCATTTGCAGTCGTCACAGGTGCCTGTCCAACTCGTCATACCGGACAAGTCGGGCGAGAGAAGAAAAAGGGGAGAGGAGGGGAGGAAGAGGGCAGCGGGGAGCATAACAACAAACAGGAAAGAATTCAGGACCGAGTACTTCCAATTTATGACGTGGGTTTTTGTTCCGCCCTCCTTCTCTGGGGGAACTCCAGATCCATCCCAAACGTTGTGTCCGAGTAGAGAGGAAGAGTAATCAAATCGTACAAACAAAACATCTGACCGGTTTCCCACCTCCCTTGACGAGTAACAAAGAGAAAACGAGGTGATGCCTAAGAGGAGAACGGGGGAAAAAGGAGACGAGGAGAGAACGAGTGACCAGACCGAGGTCGGTGGCGGCAGGAGTGCCAAGCCAGGCGTATCGTGTGGTTTTTTTTTTTTGGTTTTCGGTTTCTCGGGTTAGATTAAGACAAGCTTTCATCGGCTTGTTTTTCTTGTGCTTTTTTCCATTATCAGGATTCGGGCAAGGACTTGGACCAAGTCTGGCTCTTCACATCCCACCTATCCGGAGGCTATCGGCGATGTCGTGTCGGTGATGAACTCCCAGATTTCTAATGGTAGTTACCGCCCCAGCCGCGGGGCTGGTTCCCATAGTAACTGCCTCCACTAAAGCCCTGGTTGCCGTAGCCTCCGTAGGGGCTGTTGCCGTGGCCCTGTGCGGCCGCGCCGCCGAGTCCGTAGCCGCCAGCGCCGCTCTGAGCGCCGTGGAGACCGTGCCCCTGTTGCTGCTGCTGCTGCTGCTGCAGGTGGCTCGGGTAGCCGCCGTAGCTGCCCATGCCACCGGCCCCCTGTTGGCCGGACTGCGACGGGGGCAGGCCCTGCTGTGCCTGAGCACTGTTGGCAGCCGAGATGGGCCTGGCGCCGCTGATGGACGGGCTCGGTCCTCCGGCCGCCTTACTGTCACCGAACGGCTTAAGGTCGTCGTTCCCGGAAGGGGCGCCACCTGGCTGCTGGCCTTGGTTGCTGAAACCCTGACCAGCCTGCGACTGGTACGACGAAGAAGCGTTGCGGGCAAAGCTATCGTGCATGCCGCCGAAGCCGCCGCTTCCGAGGCCCTGGTTACCGGACTGCTGCGCTGAGGCGCGGCCGTAGTCCCCAAGACCAGATCCGAGGCTGTCGCCGCGATGCAGAGATGACTGCTGCCCAAAGCCGCTGGCGCCGCTCGAGCCGTGGTCGTACGGAGCGTTGGGAGACATGCCGTACTGGTTGGGCTGTCCGTAGACGCCCGCCTGCTTGCCGTAGGGGGCGCCATATCCACCCTGGTTGAAGCCAGTCTGGAACTGGGTCATGTAGGCGTAGTACGGCGCGTTATAGGAGTAAGGGTGCTGGCCGTACGGGTACTGGTTCGCGTGCTGAGCCTGCTGGGCATGAGACTGCGACTGCGCCGTTTGCCCAGCCTGCTGCTGGCTCTGGCCGGCCGGGTTGGGTGTGTTGTTACCACTGCCCTGGGCATCAAGGGCCGATCCAGCGCTGAAGCGAGACGAGGCCGGGGCCTGAACACCGCTCTGGGGGTACTGGCTCAGGTTCTCTGTCTGAGCAGCGTTGTATCCGCCAAGCGAGCGCGAGGGAATACCATCTTGCTGGCCCTGCATACCCTGTTGCTGCTGGCCATAATTTTGGTTGTAGTAGCTGTACGGTCCGCGGCCTTGGTGGTCAGCGGTGTAGTACGAGGTGAAGTCGTTGGGCGCCGAGCTGAGAGCGGCAGCGGGGACCTGGGCCGGGGCCGGGGTTGGACCCGAGGCCTGGCTGTGCGCCTGAGATTGGGCTTGGCTACTCGCGAAGCTATCAAACTGGTGCTGGCCAGCGGGAGGCGCGCTCGCCGCGTTCTGCTGGGCAAAGGCATCGAATGACTTCTGGCTGTACGACTGCTGCTGATCTTGGGCAAACCTGCCGAAGCCCTGTGGCTGGCTGGGTTGTGAGGAGATCGGGGGTTGTTGGGGTTGTTGGGGTTGTTGAGGGACTGAGGAACCGCGGTGATTAGCAACCAAGAGTTTAGAAGGAGAAGAATGGATACTTGGGGGCTGAGAGCTCGTGGGGTGGCTTACTTGGGACCGCAGCCGCGGGCTGCTGTGGGGCCAGCGCAGACGGGGTAGCTGCAAAAGTGATGTTAGTGGATGGCTGATCAGGCATGCATGTGGTGAGAGATTGGTGAGTAGTACCAGCTGCGGGGCCCGTGGGAGGAGCGGGCGCGGGTACGGCCGCAGGCTTCTGGGCCGCGAAGGGTTCGGGAACGGCGGCGGGCTGGGCGACAGGCAGGGATGTACGAGGGTGGGACACGGGCGAGTCGTCGGGCGGCTGGGTCCGAGTCTCGGGCTCCTCCCTGTCACCATCAATGTCCTCCTCGAGTCCGCTAAAGTTCAAGGCACCAAACTGAACGGTGGCCCTGTCAACCTCACGGTTGCCCGGCATGCGAACAGCCTCCTCTTGATCGAGCAGGCGGCGACCGAAGCTGGGGGTGCGAGTGGCAGAGCGCTCGGTAGCCTTGAGAGCGGTAGTGGCGTAGCCACTGGCAGCAGCACGTCCAGCCTGCTGGGCCTGGTGTTGCTGCTGCGACGCAGAAAGCGGCGTTGCTGTGGCGCTAAGGGCCGCCGCAGCGTGCGGGTCCCATGAGTCGGCGGCTTCGCTGCGGGCCGTCTCGGTATCAGGAGGGTTGGATATGTCGGTTATCTGCTCCAGATTCGTCTCGGTCAACTGGTCCTGCGAAGGCGGCAGGGCGACCTCTGGGATGACGGTGGGGATCTCGGGAATGGGAGCCTGTGGCGTCTCCTTGACGACGGGCTCTGCGGGCATCTCGACGGGAGCTGGCGCGGGCTCTTCGGCGGGGACCGGTTCGGCAACGGGAGGGAGGGGCTCGATGATGTCGGCGGGCGGAGGGGGCGCGGGAACGGCCTTGGGCTTGGGAGGGGCGGGCTTGGGGGCGGTTGACTGCCTGAGCATGCTAGCCCATGTCTTCTGAGGAGGCTCTGGGGTGGCAGCGGGTGGCTTTGCGGGGGAGGCGGCAGTGGCGGCGGCAGGGGTCGGGGCCGAGTCAGATGTGGCGGCCGGCCATGCGGGCGCCTCGTCGTCGGATTTCGCGTGGTTGTCCCAGGCTGATGATTCCTCGGTGGGTACAGACAGCTGGCCGCTCTTGTCGGCGTGAGTGCCGTTGGGGGGAGCTTGCGAGCGACCGCGCGCGCTGCGTCCACCCCGCTCCGGGGTGCCACGGCCACGGCCGCGCGTGCCCTCGGTGCGCCCGCCTCTGGGGGCCCTGTTGTAGCCTGGACCAGCATCACCAGTAGTAGTGGTGAATGTGGCGTCCTTGGCTGTGGCCTTGGGCTTGAAGCGATCCTTCTTCTGCTTGGAGACCTCGCCCCACTGCGAGATTGTGCCTGGGTCGGGTCGAAGAGTCGAGAGTCAGTTGGGACACATCCATTTCTATGCTGCGAACAGGCCAGCTGGCGCGGCTGACTTACCCTCAGCGATGCGAGTGACGGTCAGATTCTCGTCACCGTCGGTCTCCTGCAGAGCAAAGAGGATGTCGACGTCGGACCAATCCGGGAACATCTCCTTGATCAGGCTCGTCTTTGCGCCGTAGCGCTTCTTCAGCTCGCCAATCTCGCCCTCATCTTCGACCGAATCGAGCGAGTCGAAGTGCTTCGAGTCACCGTTGGGGGACCGGACTTGTTGGCGGGCTCCGCCGCGCGGGTGGCCTCCTCTGCCGCCGCGGCCGGCGCCCCTACCTCGAGAGGCAGCCGGCCTGGACTGGACCTCAGAAGACATGTCTGAGGGGATTTGGGAAGAAAGGGGTGAGTTGGTTGGGATGGAGGATCGAGGACGCAGCTCAGCAGGGTCGACTCAGAACGGGCATGCGCACGAAAATTTCGGATCGAGGGTCGGGGCCGGGGGCTCTAGACAATGCAAAGAACTCGTCTCCCTACAGGGCGAGTCAATCAGATATGGGGGCTGGCGGGTCGAGGGGCAGCAGCTCGCCCGGGTGATGTGGTGGTTCGTGGTGGTGTGCGGAATTTGATGATGGCGAGGAAGAGTGAAAAGAGGGAACGTGATGTTTTGCTGCCCTGCTGCAAAAAAGGGCGGCGGAGTCGAGACGCAACCAACCAGGTTCGATGCAGCCTGCCTGTTTGCGTCACCTGATTGGCCGCACGGTTTAAGGCTGCCCCACCCGGTCCCCTTTTAAGCGGGCGACTCCTGCCCAGCAGCCCCAAAAGCACTGGAATCCTGGGGGCGACGCCTGAGCTTGGCCTTTGGCTCGGATGCCTCACCAGCGCTCCAATGGGGCCGGCTAGCCTCGCACAGGGGAGCCGTTCTGCCACTGAGCTGACGGTGCCGCGACTGGGGGCGCGCTAGGCCCGGCTTGGGAAGGCGACGGTTGCCCTGCGTCGCTTGCGACTTTGGGTGCCCAGACTGACAGCAAGAGTGTGTCTTGCCTTTTTTTTTTTTTTGCGCTGTGCCTTGGATTCAAGACAAAAGAAAATGGTGCGCACTACTGCGGTGCCTATTCCGTCATGCGACCCGGGAAATGATAGGTGGACAGTATGGAAATCATGGATGTTGTGTTTGTTGTATTGCACCCATGTTGGCATCACAGAAACACAGCTTGTAGGCTTGCAGGCGTTGGCAAACATGGCAACCTGTCCAGATTGGTCACTCTCACTGTCTACCAACATATGTGGGAGGTACCGATGCACAAAGCGCGCTTGATCCCTTCCCTACCAAACACGCAGCCTGGCCTCTTTGCTGATGGCTGTGGAGCCGTTGTGAGACATCCGACACCCCCGCCGCACCACCACTGACATTGCATCATCAAGTTCCCCATACTTTGTGCCTTGCCAACCTTGTATCCATGGATGGCTGGTGTCGGGCCGTCCGTCTTGTGTTCACGTGTCCTCCCACACGCGAGATCAGACCAGACCTGAGCGCTGGGGGGAGGTCCGAGCCGGTCATTGGCTTTGTCACGGGAGCTTTCGTTGTGGGGCCAAGGCGGGAGAAGGTGGAGAGCTTGGTCGGAACATGGGACCATTAGCGCAACAAACGTCACGACACTGACGCATTGATGGCTTGGATTCCACGATAGAGCACCGACTGACGACGCTGGGGTCATTCCCGCCACCGACCACGAGGCCCGGCCAGATCCCTTTCCCCGCTAGGCGCCGGTCGCCCACTGTCGCCGGTCGCGACCGCGATCATGAAGCCCAAAGACCTATCCTCCCTGAGCAAGATCCTCGGCTCAATCCATCAGCCGCTGCCCCTCAATCAGAAGGAGTCGCAGCGCTTGCTCGACAAAATCACCACGTCATTCCGCAAACACCTCGACGAAGAACACCCAGGGTTCACTCCAGAGACTGGGGGCACCGTCAAGTCATCCGTCTCTCCCGCGACCGCCTCGCGCCCGCAGCCCGCTCCAACCCCAGCCCGGACACGACCGACCGACCACCATGTTCGGTCCATCCTGTCGAATCCGCTGTTCAGCTACGGACCCCCGTCCACCAACGCCGTCGCAGGGTCGGCCATTCGGGAGGATGCCAACAGAACCAGCGATCGCGGGCCCGCGCTGCAGGCAGGACGGGATCCCATGGATGTGTTCGACGAGGCGGTAGCAAGGGGCATGATGACCCCCATGCGGGCGGCAGGCTGTCTGATGGCCAAGCGCCGCGAGATCGTTCAGTCGGCCTCGCCGTCGGTCCGCGATGCCATGGCTAAGTCCGGTGCAGGTCTCAAGGTTGTGGGGTGGCTACGGGCCTCTGGCCAACAGCGCGAACTTAAGTTCCTCGAATATCCCCGGCTCGTCGACGAGCTCGTGCCATTCCTGATGGCCGAGCATCAGGAAGAGGTTGTGTGGAGCTGGTTGGCCGCCCTTGTGCAAGACGAGCAACTCGAGACTACGACCTTCTGTCGGAAACACGCGAATGGCCTTTTGATGCGGATGCTCGACTTCCACAGCGACAACTCTCCGAGTATGAACGATGCGTACAATTGCCTGATGCGTGCACAAAGGTCTCTCCCCCAGTCCTGGCTTATCTCGCCATCCCGCCCGACCGCTGAGGAGCCCGGGCGCGAGGACGATTTGCTGCTCGCTTCTTGGCACAAACTCAACTGGAAGTCAACCGTCCTGGCCTGGCAGCACCCATCAAAGCCTTCAAGGCGCCTGTTTGACCAATTTTCCAATATTGGCCACCGCTATCTGGACCCCAACAACACGGTCAATCAACTCGAGCTGGCACACCTAGCGCTGCACCACCCAGCAGAACCGAGATACGGGTTGGCCATGAAGATGCTAAACGCCCCGACTACCTGGAGCGAATGGTACAGCGAACAAAGCAGGAATCCGGGTCAACTAATCCCTAGTACGGTGCGCTTGCGCTCACTGGGGATGGATGTGACACAATACTTTGTGAAGCACGGCGAGACCGATCGGGCAAAATCCGTGTTTCAGATCATTGAAGAGAAACTGCAAGGGACTTTGGCTTATCACAGTTGGGAGATTCGCATGCCAGCTGGGGCATGAAGTCGTCTTGAGAATTGAGACTTTCATAGGAACATGATGCCAGCAATCGCCTCTTCGCCGGCTTTACCTAATCTCTGTTCCTGTAGCATTGCCCCCTGGGCCAGCCAGTCAACTTGTCTCTGATTCATGCTTAGAACTTGATATCTCTGGAGGCATTTGGGCTGGCAAATTGGACTCGGATGGAAACAGCAAGCGCGCTACTGCTTTTTCTATGGGTGGGAGGACGCTTACATACAAGAAAGCGCCAGGCGGTTGACTCGACAGAATGAGTTTACTCACATTGTGGAGGAGATATACCAAGGGGAAAGATGCAAAGCTTTTGACAAACTGCAATAGCTGTGCATAGCGGGAACTTCTCAAATCCTCCGAGAGGAATCATCCGAGCGAAAATTCAATATGGATTTTCAATCAAGGGTGACGGGTATCGGACAGGGAAGGAAAAGCCGGTCGCTAAGCCAGGGCCGTATATAAATACCCAGTAACGACTAAAAAAAGGAATCCGATGTCGTGATCATCGTGCCCGCCTAGAGAATCGGAATAGGCGAGTGTGAATAAAGCCAAGCCCATCATCTTTGGATGTGTTCAGTCCCAGTTCCTCTCAGCTCTCCTCGTTCACATGCTCCCTCTCCCCGTCCTCGAGGCCGTTGACGACCCTCAGCGCGCGGCGCGGCGCCATGACGACGCTGAAGAAGCTCAGGTCCTGGCCCTCGAGCAGGCCCTCGGTGGACGAGGCGTAGTCGCTGCCGCTGGTGCGCGACCGCGCCGGCGCGCTCGGGCTGCTGCTGTACTCGAACGGCGACGGCCGGCT
>NW_008804545.1:6419997-6458147 GCF_000145635.1 Gaeumannomyces tritici R3-111a-1
AAAAAAAAAAAAAAAAACCTTAGCATATGCAACCTGAGGGGAGCAGCAGATAAAAAAAAAAAAAGAGGAGCCGAGCCAAGCACAGAAAAAAAAAAAAGAGAGCCGATCAAGGACGGATGGCGACAGGTGATACGGAAAGGATCAGCAGCAAATTAGGCTCTATCTCGGTGAGGATGAGGAGTAATGGGCGGCGGGTGGGGTTTCTGTATCCAAATACACAAAAAGTCTCAGGCCAGCCCAGGTACAGTAGACACAGCTCCCAGCCGCCCCAAGACCTGCTGCCTGCGTCGGGCGCGAGCTTCGCCAATGATGGAGCGTAGAAGGGGGACGGGACCTAAAAGGCTCCCCCCACCCACAACACGGTCGGCGTCAGAGTCGGGCAGCAAAGAAGCAGGCAGACCACAACTGACCCACCTCCCACCTCTCACATCCCACTCCCACGCCGCGCTAGCGCGTCCCCGCCGGACATGGCCGAAGCTCTGCAGAAGCCGCGGTGCCATCATTGGCTCGCGATCATCTGATAGAATAAGATAACCCGTAGGATCCGTTCGTTGGATACCTGGGCACCCGTGCTAGAAGGCTGGTGATTATGGTCCCCGCCGTTGGGGCCTGGATGCATCAACTGCCCGACTAGGGGTGCCCCCCATCCACCAACACATACGTCACGTCAAGGATGCACATAAGATACGGCAGACCGATCAAACAATGAATTCGTTGCCCGCAATACAGCACCACAGCTATCTCGACTCTCAACTACATCAGTCCACCCTAGTCCCTCCTCTTTCGTTAGTGTACAAGCATATTCTTGCTCCAGCTTCCTCCGCCCTTTCCTGGAACATGCGAACTCATAGGACTCGTGTCGTGAAATGTTACTGTCGAGAAAAAAAAGTAGGAAGTAAAACAGATTCCACCTTCATTTGCTGGAATGAAAAAGATGATACCTCGCAACTGCGCTGCGACTTTGGATGTGGCCAACTAAAAACGAGGACAAAAAAGTACAACCATGACCGCACCGACTGATTGAATGATCGACCGAAATAGACTAGCCAAGGTCGAAAGAAACAACGGATGGGGATATAGAAGTGCAAACCACAAGACACCAAAAAATTCCAAATAAGGGGTATGCGTGTAAACCTCGCGGTTTGGTCTTGGAGGCAGGCAGGCAAAGCTATGCAGTGATGACAATGGGGGATACCGAACCGCGGACGGCCTAGTACAGGTGGAGTGTATACATGATGAAGAAGCCGACTGGTATCCGGACAATATGAGAAAGAAGACGATGAGGGGGTGTTAAAGGGCATATGTCGGACCAAAGGTATAAAAACACAAAAAAGAAGCCGCCGACCAGAAATGCAGCAAACCCGCAACCATTCATATCGGCATAGTACAGGAAGTAGAGTGTAAAATGAGTCGCTCCGAACCCAAATGCAAGATTCAGAGGGTGGAGGCCAGGCCAAAGTGCCGGCGACAAAGGACATGCATGGAAGGGATCAGGACTCCTCCATGATGCCGCCCTCGCCGCCACCGTCCTCGCGCCACTCGCGCGACCGCTCCGTGAGCCTGCGGACGCCGTTGACGCGGCCGGCCCAAAGCGCCTCAATGGGTGTCCTGAAGGTGAAGGCGCGCTGGGAGCTGATGACGCCGATGGCCTGGAGCACCGCCTTACGGCTGTCGCGACCGAACACGGCCGGGTGGCCGATCCACTCGAGGCTAGACTCGAGCTCGGCGTCGAGCGCCGCAACAGCGGTCGCGTCGATGCCGTTGGGGCCGCCCACCATCATGGGCGGCGTGGCCGAGGATGGACCCATGCCCGCCGCGGCCGACAGGGCGTCGATGGAGCGGCTGCGGGACATGGTTGAGTGATGGTGGGGGCCCTGGTAGCCCGCCGCCCCCGAGATGCTGCCCTCGCGGCCCTCGCGCAGGGTCGAGTGCGAAATGGTCGAGTGCGTTGGGGACGGAGTGCCGTTCTTGCGCTCCGGGAACGTGGGGCCCATGGTGGGCGAGCCTTCGGCGCCCGCATGCGGCGTCGATGGCTGCGACTTGTTGGGCACCGGAGGCACCGGCGGGAGACCGCCCTTGCCCAGGCCTTTGAGGATGGAGCGCGTCTCGTTGAGGAGCGTGTGTGCGCGGTCGTGCTGGCCGCGAGACACGAGCGTCAGCGCCCGTGTCAACATGTCCGAAGTCAGAAGTTCCATGCGCCGTTGCACAATTTGTGGGTGTGGCGGGATCGGCGGCGCGTTTATCCATGACCTGGTGCGCGGGTTCGACGCCGCAGGGAGCATTGTGATGGCCAGCAGCGACGGCCGCGGCATGTGCGTCACAGTTCCGTCACGCAGGATATCGCCCCAGCTCAGATCCGCCTGGATCAGCGGCACCTCCTCAATCGAGAGCGTCCTCTGATCCTCCGAGTCCATCGGACCGCCGAGCGCCTCGAGCCCAGACACGATCGTCTCCCACGGGTCTTGCGGCAGCTGCTCCTCCGAGCCCGTATCCGGGAGGATGACGAGCTGGACGAGGATATCCCTCTTGTCGCCAAAGCGCAGGTCACCCAGGGACGCCTCTGCGTCACGTCCTGCTGCGCGCTTCGTGATTTGCAGCGCCCCGCTGATCTTGTGGAACTTGGCCGGGGACCCTTCTGGTAATCTGAGCTTGAGCTTGACGTTCTGGTGCGAGAGGGTTTGCGCCGCGCCCAGGCAGCCAGCCAGGCATTCCCTCAGCATCATCCAATCCTTGACGTATGTGTAAGATGCCTTTGTCCTTGACGAGAGCTCGATCATGGTGTCTGGCTTGTGGGTCATGCCCAGTCCGAAAGAGTGGATGGAGATCCTGTGCAGAAATCACAATTAGTATGAGAAGCACACAATGCCATCATAAAAAAAACACAGCAAAGATGACTTACTTGGCAGCCTCGGCTCGTGAAATGACAAAGTCGACGCTGTCGCCATCGGCCGTCGAGGCGTCACTGATGAGCATGATGGTTGCAACAGGGTTGTTGTATTTCCTCTGCATCAGCAGGTCCATGGCCACGTTGGCACCCTCAATCACGTCCGCCCGGTGGCTCTTCTGGCCGACGGGCTTGATGGAGGCGAGCACGCCACCCCAACCGCCCCATGCCTTGGTGGTCATGCCAACAATAGGCACGCCGCCAACACCGGACCCAAATGTGACGAGGCCCATGCGATCGCGGTCGCCGAGCTGCTGAACCATGAACTTGAGCGCGTCGCGGACAAGGTTGATCTTGACGCCCTGCATAGACGACGAGATCGGCACCACCACCACCACGTCGATGGGGACGTGGATGGAGGGAAACATGGGACTCCGCCCCTGTGTGGTGTACTCGGTTGGTGCCGTCGTCACCGACTTGGGGCCGCCCCACGACGAGGCGAGCGACGAAACGCGCTCGGTGCGCGGCCTGCGTTGCCAGTCTTCCTCGTCCGTCTCCGACAGGTCGCACTCGGGGCTCCTGACGGGCGAGCCCTCGACCGCGTTGAGGTCCAGCAGCGCCTGCTGCCAGAGCTTCAGCTGGTTCCGGTTCTCGAATCGCAGATGGAATTGTGGGAGCTCAGCCACAGAGAGGCTGAGGGTCAAGACGTTCTCGTCGATGTTGCCAGTCTCGGCAACCTCGTTCAGGTGCTTCTTGATCAGGATGGAGCCCTTGAGCGTGCAACGCGTGGTCCGGCGCGGCGCACCGTTCTCGTCCCACTGCTGGTTGGGTGGCAGCTTCTTCTCCTTGACGCAAATGAGCATCTCGGCAAACAGGAAGCATTCCAGCTCCTGCCACGACACCTTGTCCTTGCCGACACGGAGGGTTCCGTAGAGACGCAGCTTTCCGAATCTGCTAAAGTCCAGGCCGTGCCAGTTCTCCACCCTATTCCTGAGACTCTCCGTCATCTCCTCCAGAACCTCACGCGATTCGTACGGGTAGAAGCGCGGTGGTGGCGGAGCCGTCTTTGGCGATGGGGGTGACGAGTACTGGTCATCCATCCTGCCATTGTGGTGCGGCATGCCGCCCGAGAGAGGCGCCGTGGTGGGCGGCAGTGGTGGCAGGCCGGCCATTTGCAGGTCCTCGGGGTCGGGACGCCACTTGCTGTCTGGCACCTCGACGGTGATGAGGCAAGTGAGCGTCTGCTGCTGGCGCGAGCGGCTGATAGTCGGGAACTCGGAGCGGACGGTGACGGTGGGCAGCGGGATGGGGTTGCGCGAGGGCATGCTGCGCGGGCTGGCAAGGGATGTCTCCATGGCCTGCACATCATAGTCGTGGGCTCGGCGCGGGCCGCTCTGGGTAGTTTCAGGGTAGCCGTTGGAGGAGGTGGCGCCGGTGGCCTCGCTATCGCTACGATTGTGGCGCGGAGCATACCGCTCCGTGTCTCGCGTGTCTCGCGTGTTCCTCGTCATTTGGCTATCGCGCGACATCTGCGCCTCCCGCGCCATGTGGCTCCCGCGTTCCCGGACGTCGGGGTGGCTCATGCCTGTGGTGTGGCTCATGGCGGCCGTCGACCTGGCGTTTGAGCCACGGCTCTGGGGCCGGCCAACTTGACTTGGCTGGTCATCCCAAGGGTGTGTCGGCGTCGGCGTGGCGATTGACCTCGTATCCGATGACGTGACCGATCTCACAAGGTTGGAGATTTTTTCTGCAGCGCGAGGATCAGGTTAGCTCCAAGCCACAAGTGCCAATGGCGGCGGCGATCCCCCAGACGCGCCAGCCAAGGCTGGAGTTCGTTGCGTGACACAAAACCCGGTCGGCGGCTTACCAATGTCTAGCACGTTTCCGGCCCTGCTCGTGTCCAGGTGCAACGGTGCATCGCACCTCGGGCAGTACTGCGACTCGATCTCCTTGATGTACTCGTAGAAGCAGGCCTCGTGCGAGACGTGGGTGCACGAGAACTGCAGGATGCGCTCGCCGCGGAGCGTGTGTTCTAGCGGCTCCTCGCACACGGCGCACTCGGCGCCGACGAAGGTGCGCTCCCTCCGCGTGCGTGCGCGTTCCGAGCTCATGACTGAGTTGGATCTCCCGACGCTGTCTCGAGACTGGATCGACGACACCGAGCCGCTCTGCCGCTGGTGCTTTTGCGCGGGCAGCCGGATTGTCCCGCTCGAGATGGAATTGTCTGTGGCGAAGCAAGTGCGCTTGTTGTCAGCCTTCTCTCTTTGATCTCTCCCCTCCTTTTTTCAGTGATTTCGTCTGGGCCCTGGACGGTGGCAATTGTGCGGAGCTCGCGAGGAGCGGCGACGAGCGTGGTTTTGTCACTCCCGTGGTAGGCGAACCCTTGCTCGATTTGCCAGAACCAAACAATGCACCGGTTTGAAGGAAAGGGTGTTTCGGGCGGCAGGCAGGGACCCGCCGGCACAGGGCATAAAACGGAACAGCGGTTATAAGGGCTCGCCGGACAGGGTCAGGCAACCGAACCTACTCTTTTCTGGGAACGACGAAACCCCGTCGTCGGCCGTGTTGCTGGTGCCTTGATTATAGGCCGGGCGGTCGGCCTCCCTTTTCCAAGAGGGCCCTAGCTCCTGGCTGAGCAGACCAGACTCCTGCAGACGGCCCTCGACACCGTAGGCGTTCTTCTTCTTCTTGGCGTGGTACCGGCTGAACATATGGGATAGGCCCGGTGCAGAGGGGTCGAGGCGAAGACTCGGGCAGCTGTTACTTTTCCCCCTTCTCCTGCCCTTCGGGTTGGCTTGGGGGTGTACCCGTCGTCGTCCGCGTCGTAGTCGTGTTCGTCAACGTCAGCACCGCCGGAGCAGAGTTAGGCGTGGGCGAGGGGTGGCCTGTTAGCGGCTCGGGGAGGAGCACGGCAGCAAGATGCGAGGGCCAGGCCAGTAGGGCAGACGGCAGAGGTGTCCTCGTGGTTGGGGTGTACGCGGCACGAGCTCCTGCGATGGATGTGAGATCTTCAGGGGGATCGGCTTCAGACAGAAAAGTAGTCTGGCAAACGCGCGCCGGGAGAATTGGTGGTCAAGCAGCGATGGGCTCGTGGGCGCAGTGCGAAGGAGGCAGGGGCGACCAGGCGGTAATATGCCACAGAAAGGATGCGGGCGTCGGGGTGTATCTGGGAGAAGGCAGGGTAGGGGGTAGGTCGCTGGCGGAAGGATTTGGAGGGGAACGAAAGGGGGGTGGACAGCGGCTCGTCGTTGGATCCGGCGGGACGGGGTGCCAGGCACGGCACGCCCAAGTAAAATACCAGACAGGGTATGTGGGTCTGTGGCGTGGGTCGCACGCAAAGGCTTGGGCTGTGGGCGCGGCAAGCCTGGTTCGCAGCAAATTATGGGAGACGTGGGTGGTCGAATCGATGTCCGCCCCGGTGGAGGCGCACCCCCCCCCTTGCGAGGATGCAAGTCAGGGTTGCGTGGTCGTGATTCTGCTCGTGGAGTCGCCGCCCCTGGACCCTGGCCGGCTCCAGCGTCCGGGATGTGCGGGACAACAAGTCACAAGGGGGGGCGCGGAAGACAGGCGAGAGCGAAAAGCAGAAAGGAAAGAAAAAAAATAATAATAATAAAAGTGCTCCTGGGAAACGCTGCCGAGGGGGGTTTGTTTCAGAGCCACGATATCGACCAGGAACCGAACCAAAAATCCCCTATAGCCAACGGGGAGGTTCGCTGGCACCACGCTCCCACTGACCGGATTCTCGGGGAACACTAGCAGGGCAGGCTGGGGCCACATCCGTCTTGATCTGTTGGGAGCTGGTGGTTCCAGGATCCGAGATGCGGCTACGGAGCAGTTACTTTTCAGAGCAGCATTGCGGAACTGTCTTGGTCACGTCCTGCCGTTTGTCGTGGGCGCGAACGTCTTTGTCTTGTCTGAGTCTGGCGATATTTTTTGTGCAACATGCGCGGTGGGAGAGAAGGGGATGGGCAGAGAGAGCAGGTGAGTAAACAGGCAGGCAGCCTGTGTCCGGCTGCCGACACTAGTACGAGCGCGGCGCACACCCCGCCCACAGGTGCGTGGTGCGTTGCAGAGAGGAGCCCAGTGCACGGTGTAACGTCTGGCGTATCTCTAGGTGGGCGTGTTATTTTTTTTTCTTGGGTGGCGCTGTGTGTGTGTGTGTGTGTGTGTGTGTGTGTGTGTGGCACCAGCGGCTCTAGGTAGCACCTTCCATAGTGGTAGGCGCAGCCGGCCCCTTGTGCAGCGTTGCACCGTCCCAGTTGCGCGGGAGCGTGGCTATCAAGAAGAGGCCCCGACTGCAACCGTTGCCGGGACCCCGTGAGTGAAGGGAGGAAGGGTTCATATGGCCAGCCGGCTGGAGGTGGTGTTTGGGGATTCCGCGATCGAGATTGACCAGTCCTGAGTGTTCGTTCCGGCTACATGCATCAACCCAATTGGCGAATCCGGCGCTAAGGGACGGGGGTCTGCTCAATTGCCTCGCGCCGTGGAGTGGAGCGTTGACCGCGGCATCTGGCTGTCTGCCGCGGCGCTCCATCCAGGAAGTCGTGACTGGCCAGAGGAAGGGGTGATGCAGGCACAGAATTGGGCGACCGACAGGCAGGAAAAAAAAGAAACCCCACGCGAAGCGATCAGCAAACGAGCCCACTAGCTCGACTGACTCCCCGTCATATCTGGGTACTGCTGCGCAGCACGGCGAGTGCTGTAATATGGGATAATAACGGCAGGATCCAGAACCATGAGTCTGGGCTCGGGAAATACCTAAGTGACAGGGATGGCCGCCCAGCGTTTTCTCCGGATCTTCTGTCATTTTTTGCTTCTTTGGCTTCTGCCCTCGTTCCTCGGTTCTCGGCGGGGGAAACGGTCATCCTCCCCATCCTCACTGGAGCAGTCCAATGCACCGGAAATGGGCGTAATTTGGCCCTCACCCAGCCTGTGGACAGCCGTCCAGCCATTCGTTTGATAAGACTGGTGGGAAGGCCATTTCATCATTAGGGGACTCGCAACCTAACGTTGCCACCTCCAGAGACTCACCCGGCGGTTGGGAGGATTTGGCTCGGTCCCATAATTGGATTAGAAGCTGTTTCCCACAGAGCAAGTGGGCAGAGCTCGGGTTTGCAGCTAGGGGCCCGGGCAGCCAAGTGGTGGTCGGCATGTTCTTCAACGGCGCAACGGCCGATGGCGTCGTAGGCCATATACACGTAGATCAGCACGTCTTCGAACTCCTACAGGTCCTTTCGCGCAATTAAGGATGCACCCGAGCGGCTGCACTTGAAGATCAAAGAATAGCATGCGCATTATGGCCCGCGCTACGGGATAGCAGAGGTGCATCACCGCCCTAGGTGTCCTCCTCGCGGTGAAGTGTGGGAACTGCTGCTCCCCAGGTTAGTCGGCCAAGCCCCACTTGGTGCTATTTGAGAAAGGGGGTCGGCCGTGATGATAGCACGGGCTCCCTATCCGCAGTGCCGCCGGCTGAGGCTAGAGACGGCCTTGTGTTTGGAATTTTGTTTCCATTGCTCCTCCCAGTCCGGTTTTCCCATGTTTGCTTTTCTGTTTACGGTCTTCCCTCCCTCCCTTTCTCTATCTCCGTCCCTGCCCTGGCGACCACACAGACTAGCGGCGATGGCGGTTTTTTTGGTCTGGCCCCGGTCCTTGCAGGCGGCGCACGGCGCCAGCGTAAGCTCCTGGCTGTGCGCAGCACGAGCAGCTGCTGGACCTGCGGCTTGCTCTGCTTTCTCCCCGGGCCACAATAAACGGCCAGGGGGGTGGGTGGTCGAGTGGGCCGCAGGGACACGACCGGCCAGTCTGGGTGTCTGGGTCGTCAGTGCGTGGTGCAGCTTGCCAGCCAAGAGGGGACGCTGCCCCACTCCACGGATTAGCTCTTGCGGGGCAACTTGCAGCGACCTTGGGGCGGCGGACGGACCTTTTAGCAGGCCCTCCTTCATCCAAGTTGACCCTCACTCCAGAGTCGCGGCCCCACTGGCTTGCCTTCGAGCCCCATCTCCAGGCCCGGTTTGGACACTACCACAACCGCGCCGCCAGATGTTTGGACAAAGACGACAGCGTAGCAAGCCATGCAATATATCGGCCTGTCACAGACGCTTATTTCCTGTGCGACGTTACCCTAATGCCCGCTAAGCTCGCGGCCCTGAGTCGTTTGGCCCCCCGTGCTAATCGCGGCATGGGCTGCTGTCCATAACGTTCAGCTGCGGCGACTGCGGCCTAAAAAAAAAAGAAAAAAAAAAGGAAGAGGATGCATCAAATCTGAGGCAGCGCCAGCGACGCAAGGGAGAAGGGGGCGCGTGGGTGGTTATTGGCGAGAGAAGTATCGGCTAGAGAAACGAAGAAGAAAAGGCATGGAGCAATCATGTTGCAGTCGCAGCACGGCAGGCCCCGGTCAGAGAGCAACGGAAGGCCGGCCGCGAAAGATTGATTGAAAAAGCAAACTCGAAAGCAAAGAAAAAAGTGGCCAGGGCGTCACCCCATCCCCCCCTGTCATCCGGTCCCACCGCCAAAGCCACGCATGCAATGGAGACGCGGCGGGCCCGGGCGCCCCAAAAGCTAAGGCCCCACATTGCACCGCCCAGTCGAGAAAGCCTCCCACTCAATCGGGATGCCATGATCAGGAACGGATGTCAGGATGGGCCCGGGCACGGCCGGCTGGCAGCACACACGAGCGTTTTTAGTTTTTTAGTCTTTCGCGTTTGTATGAGGACCGCGGTGTCTTGGACTGATCGAGTAATCGCTACACGCGAAAAGGGCCACCCGATTCTCAAAACGCGCTCCAATGTCACTCTTCCATGCCAACACTCTTTTTTTTTCTTTCGCTCTCGCTCTGCATCGCTAAGAAGAAGCAAGAAGGATGTGTGTGTCTGTGCTCGGCCCGTTGTATCCCGACCTTGCTCGGCCATTGGTTAACGTCGGCCTGCATGCGAGTGGACGGGTCCTGAGCATCTCTGGTCCCGACGTGTAGTAGCCATTTTTTGCCCTCTCGCTTTCTTTGGTTTTGCTGTTGGCGAGATGCAAGTATGGTATCATTGGCATCACACACCCACACACACATATACACGCGGTCTCGCAGTTGGCGAGCCAGGCAGGGGTGTTGTCATCATTGACCATGAGGGCGTCCAGGATGCCATGTAACGTGAAGCTGCTAGTTGGGGCGGAGGTTTGCAACGGGGTGGCCGACTGAGTCGCGAGGGATGTGGCGCCTCAGCTTCTCCGCTTGCGCCTCTCTCCCACCCTATCCCGTCGTCCTCTCTCTCACCCCGCTGCACGCCATGTGGCATGTGGCATCCCAAGTCTCGTTGTTTTTTTTTTCGGCCGCGCCTCCGCCCACGATTGGCACGCGCGGATATCGGACCAAACCTCAATCCCCTCAGTGGCCCTTGTCATGACGGGTGGAAACACGTAGCCCGGGGCGACCGAAAGAGAAACCGCGTCGCACGTGGGGATGTTGTTGCTAGCCCGGCGCCGGCTCCGGGTTAGTCCCAGGAGGATATTCGATATTCGCAACCCCCAGCCCAGCCAGCCCACCGGCCCCAAGGCGGAGCCGTCGTGGCTAGCTCGTTTGTGTCCAACCCAGGCCCCCCTCTTCTCGGGCCTATCTCGTGGCTCCCGCGCTATACTGGGTTACCAGCTTGATATGGCTTGGTATTGCGTGTCCATGAGATGCCCTGCGTGACGCCGGCCTTGATTCTCCCTGCTCCCTGCATGGCCGCCGGCACGATAGCTTGCCCCCGACGGAGGCAGGCAAGGGGAGAGGTTCGCTAGGAAGGGATGAACGTAGATAGAATGGCGCGTCGATGGAAGAACGTCGGCTAAAGGATGTAGCCGGCGATATTGGACGTCCAGGCGAATATACCCTCCATCGTTTGTTTGGTGTGCTCGGACCCCTTTTTTTCTGTTTGCCGACCATCCACACCAGAGGAACGATCACGCCAGCGACGGCTATGCTGCAGGCGGAGAGCTGGCAATGCAAGTCCAAAACCAAGAGATGTGAGGTAATGTGCATATCCGGCCTATAGTGACCCAGGCCTTCTCCTCTCGAGACAGACAGTCTGGGGCCGTCGAGAGAGGGAAGGTCATCACCCATGGTGGTGGTGCGGGCTCTCAGCCAGACTGAGGCTCCACTCACGGCCCAGCCGATCCCCTCGTGCCCCTCTCAAGCACAGACAAGCCTCCTGCATTCCGATGTGCAAGATAGGTGCAAAGTCTCCGAATGGTCACTCCCTCCCTTTGCTCGCTGCAGCCCGAACCCGTCTCCGTGTTTCTCTCTCGACCCCCGCTTGTGTTTCACGTAGCAGCCAATACCTACCACGTGTCTCCCGAATTGATGGTGTCATGCGTGGCGTTTTTTTCTTCAGCCGCTCGGCTGACATTCGAGAAGGAAGAGAAACTTGCTTCTTTTCCGCTGCCAGCCAGTCGTTCATCGCTAGTGTTGGTGCTAGTGTCTGGCGCTGGGGCTATACGACCTAACCCGCCAAGGCTGGCCGTACACATGGCCAAGCACGATATGACATGATGGTGGCCTTCTGCAGGGGAGCTGCAGGTATTCCAACGAGCCTCGCTCGCTTACGAAGAAGAGGAAGGAGATACAAACCCACGTCGCCCAAATAAAAAGCGATACACCAAAAAAGTGACCTTATCGGGCGCATTCATTCCTTCTCAACTTATTCGATCTCCGAAAAGAAAGAATGAAAACGTAACTTAATATGTAAATAAATGCTGCCATTTTTTGCATTATTTTATTTTATTTATTTCGCTGTGTATTGTGTATTTTTCGAAGCCGTCTTTTGCTACCGATGTTTTCGCTGCGAAAGTGCTTGGGGCAAGTTCCCCACATTCTGATCTTTTGGTGTATCGCTTTTTAGTTGGGCGACATGAAACCCAAAAAGAGAAGGAATGTAACCAGGGAACGAACGTCTGGGGAAATGAGCGCGTCACCGGACCTTTGCTCCCGCTGGCCGCTGAAGAAGTGAACTGTCAGGGACTAAACATGCCCCAGAGGTTCACGCGGCCAAACCGGCCAGACGAGTGAGTGACCGGTCAGTCTGCAGCATTGGTATTACGAACAACCACACGTTTGACGGTCCATAAGTGGGTGCTGGAAGGGTCGTATTCTGATGGGCAATGCCGCGCCAACGCAGGCCACCGGGATATGATCGCGCTCGGGCCCCTCCGCCAGATTCTGGTTCTAGTTCTGCCGTTGCTGAGTTAGGGTTGCTTGCTTTGAGGGTGTGCCCACCACCACGGTGGTGCACTGGTGGTGGCAACCCCTGGCTGTTGTCAGCGACGCTATTATGGTTCAAGAGGAGAAGGTTTCCAAGGGAAATTCCACGGGTTGCGCCGCACTTTTGAGCTGTCACATTGTTTTCTCCGACAATTTTGGGCGTGGATCTCGAGCTCATTCGAGATACCAAGGTAAATGCATGCAAAAGGAGACGACATGAATGCAGGATCGATAAAGAGAATTATTTTCGCAAATGTGCCAATATTCCAGAATACGATCTTGCACAAGGATAAATAATGATAATAATAAAAAGCTCCGAACCTGCTTCTCCACTTGCTCGGCTATGTAAGTCTTGTCGACGAGAGAGAAGAAAAAAAGGGGAACCACAGGGGCCAGACAGCTGCTCTCGTATTGCAGGCCATGGTCGGCCGGCATTGAAGGATTTAGGATGCTCGATACCCAACTTTGCGGGCGGGCAAGCATCGTTCTGCAGGCGGCCCAAAACGGAATGAGTATTCGGGAAGGAGGGAGAGAGAGAGGAGGAAAAAAAAAGGGGGGTCGGGACGCGATGGGCGCGCGTGGGCGCGCGCTTGCAAGACACGTACCGGTCACCAGCGCCGGCATCCGGGGAGGAGGCGAGGCGACGGGTGATGCGGGTGGAGAAGTGACAGGGGTGGTGGGAAAAGACGAGGGCAGGCCAATGATGTGGACAGAAAAGGGCTGCCGGTTGATGCGACCAGGGCTGCTCGTGGGCCTTCTTCTCTTTTGGCAAGGTGGTACCGGAGGGACCCAACGTCGGTCAGGTACGGTACCACGTCTACATGGGAGATGGATGGGGATGGGGAGGAAAGAGAGTATGCATCCGGAGCTTTTCTTTCTTTCAAGTGACCATTTTCATTTCGCTGCCGCGGCGGCATTGCACCTTCGATGTCGACTTGCCCTGTGCGGGCGTTGCACCGTATTTGGGGTTTGTCTCTCCATCCCCGCGGTGAGTGCGACGAGACTAGGAAGCTGAGGCCATCGTCGTTGTCGTCGCCGGCCAGAACGGCAGAGGCATTTCCCGAACATCATGATCATGGAAAGCTGTGGGGGGATCCGAGTCGGGCAATTACATATTCTGCAGGGGGGAGAAGAAAAAATCACGTAACACCCACGACTTTCCCACCCACTTTGGCGTTTCTTTCTGGGAATGACGGGCATTTGGCAGGCAAGGGACGGCGGCCCGGGACCGCTCATCATCATCCATCATCATCTGCCATGTGCTAGGCGGGCGCTAACAAGCAGGCATTGGACAGACTGCCCGCCCGCTGACGTGAGACGTGATGACAGATGGGTACCTACGGCAAGCAGGCCGCTCCGAATTGCGAGCTTCCCGGCTTGGGTGCCCATCGCTAGGGACCGACCAAGAAGAAGAAAGAAAAAAAGAGGGTTGTGTGGGTTGATTGCCAGTCGGCCGCGTTGATTGCATAACCCAACTGCCCGCGCCTTGACATCAACTGCGGCTCCGTATGCAAGAGAATAAAAATGGGGCATTTATGTCGTTTCACAAGGCCAAGGTCTCAATCCAAATGTCTTTTCTTGCGCCTCCTCCGTTGGTACGGCATTACCGAGAACCACCCACGTTTTATTTTATTGCCCCAGTAATAATAAATAGGACATAAGGTTCATTTGTGCAACCACCGACCACAGGGCCCCCTTATCACTTTGTGATGCCGTCGGGGCATTATTTTTGGGCTGTTCTCTGATGGCCCCATCAGGGCGTGTCGTCTTGGATAAAAATGAGACTGATCCCTGTAGGCCCGAGCCGTTTTTACCAAACAAGACGGTCCTCCGGGAGATCATGGTGTGCACGCCGCCGGTCGCGGAAGGCCTGGCCCTGGACGGTAACGATTATCGCAGTCTGTGCGGAAACGTTCTTTCGCGAGCATCAAACCCAAAGCCAAAAAAGAAATCTGTCTGTCAGGCCGAAAGAGGAATAAGATAAGGCCCAAGCGGGGCTGCCGTGACCCCCACCGAACGTAAACACCGGACGAATGCTTCAGGATAGGCCGGCCGTTCTGGAGATGCCTGTCCAAAAGGCGTGCGGCGGTGCACTGCGTCTTCGTTGTCCAAAATGGGAGGGAGGTGAGACCTGCATTAGCGGCAGACAAGAAAAGCCATGGTGTCTCGCCATGGTCGAACTAGGCGTCGGCGTCGGCTGCCTTGGCGCTCGCGAATGCGGTCATTGGGACAGGACGATCGCGAGGGCCGCTAATTTGGGCTTGCTCTACGGCGTTCGAGAAGGATGCCAACTCAGTGACCTGCATCATCCTGACACATGGAGCCCGCACATGGCGACGGCTCTCTTCTCTCTCTCTCGCTGCATGCTCCCGCCGCCTCTCTCCTGTCTCCCAAGTATGCACCGCGGCCACGCTAAATCCCTTGACATGCACACACACACACCCCCCCCTCAAGACTAGCCTGGAAATACAGCCGCGAGAACCGCCGCTGTGTTTGCCACGTGGGCAAACTCCCCGTCCAGGCTCGCGAGGTGCACGCCGTGGACGGTGTCGGCATCGAAGGGGCCCCGCTCGAACGTGGCGGTGGCGTCGCCAACCACCACCACGGCCCCGCCGTCGCCGTCGCCACCGAGAACCTGCAGGTTCGCCGCCATGCGCGCTGTGGTGCTGACGCAGTGGTCCGTCGTCAGGCCCGCGACCACGAGCTGCCGCGCCCCAGACGCCCGCACCCGCGCCTCCAGGTCCGTCCCCACGAAGGCGCTGTTGAAGTGCTTGGTGACGATCGGCTCTCCCGCTCGCGGGGCCGCGAACGATAGTGCCGCTACCGACGGGATTGGCGAGCTGGGGAGGTGGTGTGAGGGGTGTAGGGGCGAGTCGGGCGACGTGGAGTGGTGGTGGACGTGGATGATTTGCACTGCGTGGTGTTCTGGCTTGGTGGTGCCGTGGTTGTGGTTGTGTCGGCGCGCGGCCTCGAGGAGGGCCGCGACGTTGGCTTCAAAGGTGGGGGTGCTGCGTGTCTTGCCCCAGTGCGTCGGGTGCTTGAAGCCCTCCTGGATGTCGACGAGTAGCAGCACGGTTGGGGTGCTGGATGCTGGGTACATTTTTGTCGCCGAATGAGGGTGCAAATATTTATCCGGTGATAGTCGAGCAGCCTCAATGGCTTTACGAGAAAACTTACAGCCACCTCAAAGCAAGCGGGCTTTATACTAACACGCAAACACTAGGACTACAAGATTGGGTCCTTTTTATATCGCCCTCGTCGACTGCGCTATCGATGCCTATGCCCGGTCCATTATCTGTCATGTAAAGGGCGCGCGGCTTGTCGTTGTTGAAATGGGCGCAAGTGACTTCGACCCCGCATCGTAAACATAAATTGAAGTAACGGCGTCGGTAGCCAAACTACAAAATTATAAACACTCGCCATTTCTAGTAAGTGCTAAGAGCGAAACATATAACAAACGTGTGTTGGTAGATGATAAGGAACGCCACGGTGGGAAGTGCTTCGTATTTCTCACCCCGCGATTGTACCCCGCTATGTAATGTGCACAAGCGAACCATCTCTCGCCAATCACATGGCACTCAGTCTCCGTGGCGCAATTGGCTAGCGCGTCTGACTGTTATACTCCGGTATGATAAGTCATCAGGAGGTTCCTGGTTCGAGCCCAGGCGGGGACGCGATATATTTTTTTCGCTTCTTTTGTACCAAATGGCAAGTTTTCTTTTTAGATTTGGTTGCAATCATCATCATCGGTCGTACGATGTGGCGCAATACTTTTCAGCGGATAGAATGATGATGAAAACTTTGATCGAGGCTGCCGTTTAAATGTGGATCCACCATCATCAATCTCGGCGATTTATACTTGGCGCATTTGCCATGCAGGGACCGGCTGGTACCTCGGGATGGCAGTTCTGGTCTCGTCCAGGAAGGGCGGCACAGCGCATGTGTGCAACGACGGCAGGTGCCTCCTTGGGTTGGGCTCTTTCCCCGTCCGCTGGACTGGGCAGCGGGCATCTGCATAATCCGAAACAAGGCCAGATTCCGGGCGATGCTGGTCACCTGCTGGCGGGCGGCGTCTCTCGGCGATGCAGACCCAGATCGCGTAGCAAGCGCCCCCTCCCTCAAGGTCCCAGAAGCCCCATTCCTTGGTGGAGGGGATGGAGGGATGGAGGGCCCCTCCCCAAGGTGCCTGCGCTTCTTGCTGCGATCTCCCTGCATGCCGCGCGCGGCTCTGGGGAGGAGAGCCGCTATCACCTTATGCATCCAGCCTAGGCGAATGCGCAAAAGGCGAGATAGGCAGGCACGGACGTGCAGCGCGCCATGCATGCACTCACGTCAAAACGCCCTCCACACAGGGCGCCTTGGGTAACTCGGGGGGCAAGGTGTCATTTTTTTTTTCAGCCTGCTCTTTGTCCTGCAATGCGTTAGCCCACCCGCGCGCATCGCATCCTCTCCTGTGGCTGCAAGGACGAGCAGCCAAGTGCCGTAGGGCCCTGACTCGTTTCCTTGGAAGCGCATGCATTCTCGATGGGACCTCTTGGGTATCACCCAAAAGTCGGCGATGATGGCGTTTCCAAGGCGGAGGGGGAGGGGATTGAGGGAGGGAGGGTTTCATCATGCCATCCACCTTTTATCGCGGCCCTTTCCCCTCCTTCCTAACCAACCCGGCAACTGCGTCTACCACAAGTATATTCTCCGCCGCCGCTTCCTCCTTACGGCAGCTCGTCTCCGCACCCGGGGCTACGCTAGCACGCAGCCCCGGGCAAAGGGCCGATCGAGCGGCTCGAGATAATAAAGCCGTCGAAACAGGGCTTGCACCTCGCTCCCTGCTGTCACCCCCGCCCCATCTTTGGCGATGCCACCAGTGCGCCCACCCCGCGCCGCATCCTTGGCGCGTGTTTGTGCTCTAGACGCTCCAGCTCTCTCCCTTATACTCTCGTTTTCCATTCGCCGACTGCCCACTGTGGGAAGCATGATCGAATGAAGCACACCGCCACTCGCGATCTTGTTCGTATCGCTGGGTACGAAGATGAGTACCAAGGTGCACATCATGTACGCATGTTTCTCTGCCGTGCCCACTACGATGCAGTCAAGTCACAACAACCCCTCCGTCAGGTGTGATCTACTATAGGCACACACACACACACACACACTCACTCACACCTACCCCTCTTCCCCTATATGCAGAGAGGAGAGGCCTTGATGGATCCCCCTTGTGATCTTCCAAAACGACACTGACCCACGGCAGACGCGGCCTGGGCCTCGGGCTGCCGGTAAAGAGGCGGAAGAGGCTCTCTCGTCTTATTTCTCCCCCGCCCGACCTTGCATCGCAAGCAAGGCACTGCTACCACATGCTGGCACCTGACTGCTTTGCATCCCCTGGTTCCTCCTCGCAGTAGATTGACGGGGTGGGTGAGCTGCTCCAAGGGGAGGGATGTCTCCATGTCAGCCGAGGCAGGAAAAAGCTAGGCTGGCGGGAGAGAGTTCCCGCCATATCTCCCCATTCCCTATCCCTGGAACATCATAGGATAAATTAATATGCGTTTGGCTTGCATCTGGCCAGTCAGACAACGCACTACCACCCCAGCAAGCCCAGACTTGGCTTCGGTGATATCTACATGAGGCACATACGTATGTACAGTAGATCAAGGTCCAGGTCGCCAGTGCGGACCCTCCATGGGATAACCGATCCTGGGTACGATCCGTGGCGCGCGGGGGGGTTTGTCTAGGCACAGACTTGCAACAAGACCGTCAGCGGTTCTGATCAAGACACACCCAGGGCCCCCCTCGCCCGGAACGGTGGCATGGCTCAACGGTTCAGGGCCGGCACTTTGCAAGGGCTGGGTCAGGCCGGGCTGGAAGGCTGGAAGGCTGGAAACAAATCTGGTTCGACCCAGATGGCTGGCGCTGTGCAAATGTGTTTCCAAACGTAGGATTTCCAGCCCGCCTCCCAGTCGGCTGGATCTGGGATGCACCCAGAACCGCCCCTCGTCAGGGGACGGTTGCGAGCTGCCATTGGGTGCGGCGCATGGATCGGTGATTTTCTTTTTTCTCTCTCGCGGGCCATGATAGATTGGGCCTCCCCCCCTTTTTTTTCTGTCCCTCTCTGCACTGAATCTGAAACTGGTTCGCTTGCCATCCTTGGTTCCCCAGCCCCAACTGTGGGAACCTTTGGATGCGAGTCAAACAAAAAACAGGGAGACAGCTTGCAGGCGAACGCTTTGGTTGAAGAAACAAGCCGGGACGCGGCAGTATCTTTAAGGCAGACAAGGCCCACGTCAAATGGCCCCCGAATCTGGTTCAACCACACAAACTTTCTTTTTTGTCTTTGGTGGGTTTTGTGGTTCGACTAGACCCTGGCCAAGGTACCTTGCCCTGGATGGTGTGAGATATAGTTTGCGGGGAGCTGTAAACCGGCCCGATGGCTGTGTGTCACCGACCTGACACCAGTCATATCATTGATGTGTTGTATGTGGTGTGTGCCACGCTTGCTGGACGTTGGAAACGCGAGCCACGCCAGCTTCGGCTAGCCTTGCGATGGGAGGTAATTTAGTGCCCATGTCAAACTCGGGTGGGCGCAGATAGAGGACGAGATGGCGTCTTGCTTCCCAGAATTGGCTAGCAGATAGGACACTGCAAAGTTGGGGTTCCATCGCTCGTGGGATTGATCGCTTTGCTGCTATAGTTGGGTGTGCATCAAAGCGTCAACCATCGTGCCCTCCTCCTCCCCCCTGGCGAGTTGTGTACCCGCTTTCTTCCCGCCCACACCTGCTGCCGCCACTGTTGGGACGGTTCCTCCGCTCGTGCTTGCGTGTGTGTGGCACGGCCGCTCAGACCCCAGGGAGCGACATCGGACGGTAGGATAAATGCGAGCTTCCAGTTCGGGCTCTAGCCTGCTTTGGGATCCCGAGGTTGTGTTCGAGAGGACGGGGTTTGCCGCCACTGCTTGGCGGAGAGGGCTGATTGATAATATGAATGTCTGGGTCTGGATCACTCCCGTTGCGCGGCACGGCGCGGCATCAGAATCTCAAGGCGGGACAATCTGCACGATCGGCGTCACGGACTGTGATTTTGAAGATTTCCACGAGCATCAAAAGTGACGCTTCGTTCAAAAATGCTGCCGTTGTGGACGGGATGGGAGAATGAAGGGGCGATCTGCGCATGCAATCTGTTACTTTGGATATATGCCGTGTGCTAGCTGGTAGGTCAAAGTTCCCGTTTTGGATACCGGCTTTACTTCGATTCAGCCTCCTTGGAGGCCTTCTGAACCACCGCCACCTGCTCTGCCGAGGCGTTGGCCCGTGTGTCCTCGATGCCCCTGACGACGTCGTCCGGCAGCGGGCCATCCGCGATGGCCGCCACGTTCTGCTCCACCTGCTCGACCCTGCTGGCGCCGAGCACGAGGCCGTCGCCCAGGTCGGCGCGCAGGACCGAGTGGAACGCGACCCAGCGCAGCGCCGCGGCCGCGTGGCTGATCCCCTTGGCCTCCAGCAGGGGTTGGAGCGCGCGCACGGCGGCGTGCAGCTCGGGCCGGTCGAGCGAGGCCCGCAGCATGCCGCCGACGACGCCCGGGTCGGCGAAGCGCGACGACGACGCGTCCACCGCGCCCGCCGTCAGCCGGCCCGACAGGAAGCCCGACGCCAGCGGCGACCAGGCGAGGAAGGCGATGCCGTGCCGCCGCAGCACGGGGAAGAGCGTGGCCTCCTCCTGCCGGTGCGTGAGGTTGTACTCGCCCTGGTACACGGACGGCACGGCGTAGCCCTTTTGCTTGCAGATGGCCACCCAGTCTTCGACCATCTGGGGCGAGAAGTTGCTGAGACCGATCTGGGTTGTCGGCGCTGGTCAGTCTCATATGGGAAGGCGAGGGAGGGGACAAGGAACGGGGTGTCTTGATGGCGGTATGTTGACTGACCTCCCGGCAGCGGCCCTTGCGCCGCTGCTCCTCAAACGCCTCGACCTGCTCCTCCAGCGGCGTCGTCGGGTCCGGGACGTGGGCGTACAGCACGTTGATCTTGTCGACCCCGAGGTTCTCGAGGCTCTTGATCGCGCTCGCGCTGACCTTCTCGGCCGTCAGGGTGCCTTGGGGCTGGCCGAGCGTCCAGGCCACCTTTGTGTCGACCTGGAACCCGGCCGGGTGGGAGGCCACGCCGCTCGCGGCTATGATCCTCTCCGAGTCGCCCGGCTTGCCGCCGGCTGGGTAGATGGCCGCCGTGTCGATCCTCTTAATCCCGAGCCGGTCCAGGGCGTCCACCATGCCTGGGAAACCCTCCGCCGTCGTTGCTGGGCCGCCCCATGGGCTGCCGAAGTTGGCTGCGCCGAAAACGAGAATCGGATGAGAAGGAGCCATGATGGGCGTCTTGGCGGAGGCTAGGGGTGCTGGAATAGGAGACTGTGCCAACTTTAGTGTTTGGAGTAATATTGTTCCGGGATGCGGATGAGGAGGTCGGCTTTGAAGCGGGCATTGCCAGTTTTATACCCCCTCTCTTGGACAGTGCAGCTCCCTTCCATAGATAGGATCGGCTCGGGTGCCTCGAGTGCTTCCTCAAGCATCTCCCCTCAGTATCAGGTTCGGATGATAAATCCGTGATACTGTGCGCGTTTGTGATCCTAGTCGACAGACAGGCTCGGGAAATAGGACTTTGCCCGTGATTCTCCGCTATCCCCGGTCAATGTAATTGTCCCCCCATGTTCGCAGTGGCCATTCAGCGCTTGCCTTGGGCCGGTCTATTAGATGGCATTGATCCACCAGCGGACTTAAGTCCAACTCAAGTCCGACTCAAACAATATCAGTTGCGTCATCTACATTCAAAAGGCGCCAGACTTTGTTGGCAAGCCCTCTCCTAATACACCAGAGATGTCTTCAAAATACACTAGGTAGGTAAGAATGAAGACGAGCACAAAATAACGCATTTTCGTCTTTGGCGTATTAATACGGTAGAAGCGAAACATTCCGCAACATTTAACAATTTGGCGTTTTACGCAGTCTCGGCTTTAAAGTTTAAAGTCCGCATTCGTCTTCTCCCAGCCCTTGAGGCTCGGTTCCAAGGCGGCCACACGCTCAGCCAGACGCTGCTTCTCGTCCTTGGCTCGCTCCGTACAAAGCTCGTACATGGTCGTGAGGTTGAACAGGAGCGTGTGGGACGAGTGGCCAGAGTCAACCATTTCCTCCAGGATCGCTCGGCCCTATGTTTAGATGTGGTTAGAATAGGCGTGGCAGTAAAAGGCCGACGGCTTGAGACTCGCAAACCTACCTGCTCCATCCGCCCGACGTAAAGGAGACAGACGGCCGTGTTGACGCCCACCATCTCGTCGCGTGGCAGCTCCTCGCGCAAATCCGTCCAGGTCGCGAGAGCGGATTCGTAGTCTCCGTCGGCCATGTCGCAGAGGGCCGAGATGACCTTGTCCCTAGAGGAGTCGGGCGCGAAGGAGGGGCCGCCTTCCCTGCCTGCGTTCACGCAGGCACGGGCCGCATCGACGTCCCCCAGGTGCAGCCACAGCAGCGCGCGCGCGGTAGCCAGCCTGCTGGTGCCGTTCTGGACCACCGGCAGCGAGGCGAGGTGAGCCGCCGCGCCGGACAGGTCGTCCATCTCGACGAGGGCTCCGGCGACGCGGAGGCCCAGCTCAGCCAGGCGGCCGCGCCACAGCTCGCGGGCCGAGTTGTCGTGGTTGGCCGTCGCGCGCGCCAGCCTTGCGCGGGCCTCGCGGGCCAGCTCATAGTAGCTCATGACGGAGCGGCGTGGGTCGCCGAAGCCGAGCGACTGCAGGCGCACGGCCAGCACGCGCAGCTCCCAGGGGACCAGGTGGTCTGGTGGGTCCTGCTGCTGGGCCGCCAGGAAGCTGGGGCTTGGGCTGTGCGGCGGCGGCCCGGCGGCGATGGCGTCGATGCCCAAGCCGATTGATGTGGTGGGAGAGGCGATGATGGAGGGTGCCGTGGTGGGGACGGTGTTGGCGAGGTAGAAAGGGGACTGCACGTCCTCGAGGGCCTTAACCTCTTGAGCGGCGATGTTGGTGGCCTCGATGAGGGTCAGACAGGCGAGGCGGGTGTGAAGCAACGAGAAGATGCGGACATGGTCTTCGGGGCTGGGAGGCGTGTGGCCGGCGGTGCCTGTCAGCTGCTGCACAGCGGCCACGGCGGCGGCGCGGTAGTGGCCACGGGCGACAAGATCAGCGATCGGCGCTTCCGGATCCGGCTGATGGGGCGAGTCCCGAAACGGCTGCGGGATCGTGGTGGGACTCAGGGTGTGATATATCTCAGGCCTCAGCAGGAAGGAGAAGTCCTTCTTCGGCGGAGGCCCGAGGCGGGGAGACGGGGCAGGCGAGCGGCCCGGCGATCGCGGACTCCTCGGGTTTGGCGATGTGGCCCTGGGACTAGAGCTTTGCTCCGGCGAGAGGAAGCTCATGTTCGGATCCGGCAACCGGGGCGAGCTGAGCGACACACTGGGGTGCGCACAAAGCAGACGTTCAGCACCTAGGCACTATTACAGAACAGACCTGGTTGCTTGACATGGTCTCATCCAGCAAACACTCACTCATCCACCTCTAGCGGCCCCTTTGTGGTAGACCGCGGCCGGGTCGCTACGTAGGTTGGGCATGTCAGCATGAGCCCTGCTCTTTACCTCGGGAGGCATCAAACTGGGACGCCTTGTGTGCAGCGTGGATGCGCAGAGATGGGTGCCTCACCTTGCGGTATAGATTTGTTGCGGGCATGTTCCCTTAGCGGCAGCTGCTTCTGCGGCCTGTCCATTTTAGTGACCCACGCACACTCGCCGAGATAGTATAGGTGGTGTTGACGGCACAGAAAGAAGGGACGGAGAGGAAAGCTGAATGACGGTGACGTCGGGTCTGATTGAAGGAAGGCAGCCACCAGATACAACTGCCCCACATTGAACCCCACTACAGCACACCTGTTTTCCATGGCCTACAGCTTTGTTCACTTTTCAAATTCCCTTCGGAGACTTTCGTCCAGAGACAAGAACCCATCCCTGCCCATATACTTCAGCAGCGCCTCTGCCCTCGACGCCGGCTCGATGATGGCCAGGTCGTCGTAAAGGCCGGGCACATCCTCCGCAAACTCGCGGTCCGGAAACGACTTCCTCAGCGACTGCAGCACCTTGTTCCAGTTGAAGGGCTCGGCGACGGCGAACACGCGCTCGCCCGCCACATCCTTGCGCACGAGCGCAGCCACGTGAAGTAACGCGCAGTCCTCGGTGTCGACGAACCACTCTGCAGCACCGAGTTAGCGGCTAGGAACAGACAAGGGAGCAAGTCCAACGGGTCGGCGCATACCTGGTGCGTATGCATGGACAAATGCGTCGATCAACTCCTTGTTTTGGTTGGTGTACAAGGCTTCGGCACAGCCCGTAGTTGACGGGTATCCCTGGTTTTTCACATCCAGGACTTTCCCAAAGTTGCCTCCAGGAAGTACTGCCAGATGCATATCATGTGTCAGCCAATAGTCCCGACTTCTAGCCCTTGATCCGCCAAGGGGGTGCTTACCACTGTTGACCACGAACGCAGGCTTGTTCTGCTTGACCCAGTCCCACATGGCCTGTTCCCCCTTGGTTTTGCTGGCACAATACACGGCGAAACCCTTTTGCCCATCTGACATGTCTTTGGGCAAGTTTTGGGCGACCAAGACCGACTCCTCGTTCCAGGTCTCCGCCGTAACCCGGATCCGCTGATTAGGATGCGGGTATACGAGCGCGCTGTAAGAAGATGTCAGGACGAATCGCTCTACTGAAGCCTCGCCCGCGGCGGACTCGAGCATCCTGATGGTGGAGTCCACGGCCACGGGGATGACCTGGTCCGGGTTTGGGTCGAAGGTGACGGCTGATGCTACGTGCATGACGCCCGCCATGCCCCTAACCGCATCGTCGAAGGCGCCGGGCTTGGTGATGTCGACCACCTGGACGAGCTCGAAGAAGCCCTTGCCAAACTTGCGGTCGAAATGATCGACCATCCACGCGTTCTTGTCTATGCTCCGGACGGTCCCGCGCACCCTGTAGCCGTGTGCGAGCAGCTGGTTGGCGACGTGCGAGCCGACAAGGCCGTTCACGCCCGTCACAAGCACCCAAGCTCCAGGCGGGATGGAGGGGTCGTTCAGAGGCGCCATCGCTAGTCTGTAGCTGTGGTTTGTAGGGAGTGGTGGCTACAATCGTTCCTGTCTTTGACCCCAGAACACGTTCGAGAGGGTAGGTATGCACGAGAGGCAGAGATTTATTATACCCGTGGTATTGCAAGCCCAAATACCGCCCTTTGTTTTCGGTTCTAGCGCTTAGATATCGTTCGATGTGATGACAAATACAGTCCCTGTTTTGGTTGCAAAGCAGGGGTGTCTGGAAAGGGTTACATGGGCCTGCTTACTGAGCTAAGTTCGTGGCTCGGTAGCGGTTCCTGGGCACTATTGATGGTGTGCAGCTGTCACCCTCCTGGGTTGCTGGCTCTGGCGTCCTGCCTTTTTTTTTTTTGTCGAGCAGTGCGCTGGCTGCAATTGCTGACGATGTAGCTCTCAAGGCTCTGGGAAAGCGAGGATCCGGTCTGCCAGAGCATCAGGAGCACCCGAGGCTGGTTAAGGGCCTTTTTGGCATCACGTACCGTGGAAGTGCTCGGATGCTGGGCGGCAACTGCCTGTGAGCGGCAGCTCCGATGTTGACTGTTGGCTATTCACCACCTACCTACCTACCTACGCCGTCACATCGTGCTTGCCTCTGCCCTCGAAGATGCATAACACCGACAGCCGTTGGTCGTCATGGGATCAGTCACGGCAGAAACCAAAATTTCCATGTCTTCCCTCTATCCGAGCTGTCCCAACCGTACACACCACAATTTCTCAAGGGTTTATCGAACAGTTCTACCATATCTGCTCGAGAATTGACAGAAATATATTTTACAGCACCATCTTCTCCTCCACCAGTAAGTCTCACTACCTCTTCCTTGGCTTATATACCGTACCAGCACCTTTCATTTCGACTCGGCCTTTAACCTGATTTTACATGCTACCACTAGACTACCGTACGGGTTCGCTACCCATAAGACACGGCACAGGAGCAACGTTGTATTGTCTCGGCCGTCCCCATGACTTGCATGTGCGTCTCCCCTTGTCATGGCCATGAAACGAGTCGAGGCGACGGGTTGTCCAAACAGCTCCGCATTACGATCAACACCTTTGCGCGCATCGCGCCTGTCGGGAACCACCAGCCCGCCGCCTCCGTCGGAGCAACTGCCTGCACCCTGCAAGAGCTCTGGGTCTATAACGAGGTGTGGGGAACCCGGCTCGACATCCAGGTGGCGCCGCCGGAACGGGGGCGGCCTCTCCCTAGGTCGTCCGCGGCCGACATGCCGCAGGCCAGGATCGAGGCTATGCTGTCGGCTCTGGAGTGGGCCTTTGACATCTTCCACAGGCACTTCCGGCAGAAGAGGTGCACTTCGGCCCGGATCACCATCGCCACAGATCTCGAGGCGGAGGAGGCCGTCGAGGCGATGAGGACGTCCGCATTCGATACTCTCCATCGCGACCTGGCAATCCCTATTCGCAACCTCCTCTACTATTTTGTCGACGCTGGAGCGGAGATTGGATTCTCGTTTGTCAAATCCCCTGATCTCAAAGCCGAGTCGGTGCTGAGCAGCGAGCTGGCGAAGCAGGGCTATGGTGCCGACACATAAAACATTCTTTCCTGCCATTCACAATAGCGAAGATCACAGAGATGACCGGTTGGATGCTTGTACCAGAGAGGCCGGATCACCGCTGCCACTACCTCTGTTGTTCTGCTGTCCTTTAGTGTCTCAATAGCGCGGAAGGAATACTTGATTAGATGTAGCTACTTCAAACAGCACGTCGACTCGCATCCCATCCCCTCCTTATTCGCCGCCGCCCAGACACCTCTGCAGCTCCGCCATCTGGTCGTTCTTCAGCGCCCGTCGCTCGTCCTGACTGAGCTGCTTGGCAAACCCTCTGCCCGCCAACTGCAACTTGCGCAGCTGCATTTTCTGCACCGACTCCTCTATGGTCCCCTCCATGGCGTACCGCACGATGGTCACCTTCTTCGACTGGTCGAGCCGCAGCAGCCGGCCGACGGCCTGCTTCTCGGCCGCCGGGTTCCACTGGGGCTCGAGGATGTGCACCCTGTTTGCGACCGTGAGGCCGTTCAGGCTAGCATGGATGGCAGCGCTCCGGTTAGCTTTACTGATCTGATGCTCGAGAGTGGAGGACAAGAACGGTCACTTACCCGACAGCCCCGGTCGAGAAAGTGATTAGTAGGACGCTGAAAGCGTGGCGGGTTTGGAACGTCAAGAGTATGTTCCCTCGCTTCTTTGCCGAGACGTCCCCGTCGACCCTCAGATACTTGATGCCACGTGCGTCCAGAGCTTTTCCGACAATGTCGAGCGTTGTTTTCCAGAACGAAAAGACCACGCTTTGAGGGGGTTAGCCAAGAGCTTGTCTAGATTTCGAGGCATGTGATGTGGGTAGCGCGAGGGGTTTTTGGCATACCACTTTTCAGTGAGGGAATGTGCCCGTATGTCCTCGACGAGCGCGTTGATCTTTGACGGGTATTGCTGTAGCCCGGGATGGCCTGCCCCCTTAGAGTCCTGTTGTTTTGACTCATCAAAAACGCTCCCGCTGCCGTGTATGTGGTGGCACAAGGGACAGGTGAAGGGCTGCCCTTCTGCTTGACTGCCTCGATACTCCTGTGTGCAGCCGTGACAAACCAAGCGAAGGCAGTGCGTCAAACACGCCAGATTCAGGTCACTCTCTGGAGTGCTGCTGCTGCTCTCGTTGTTGCTGCCGCTAGTCTCGCCGTCGCTGATACTCGGCCCCAACGAAACGATGTCAACCGAACAATAACAGCAGCTGGCCTCCCCCTTTTGCTGCAGATAGCTCAGCACCTCATCAGGAAGGCTGCGGGAAGACCCACGGCTCCCTCGCGTCAAGATTGACGACAGGTTGAGCCGATATGCCGCCTCGCCATTGTTGCAGAACATGCGGAGCCGCAGCAGTGCCTCCATTATCGTGTGCTCGTTGCTGGCCGCCGCTACCCCGGCGGTTTTCTTTGCGCTAATGGCTATGGCATTCTTGCACGCGGTGGTGAGCGTGTTGTACTGTCCCAGCTCTGTCGCGGTGAACTTCGGCTTGCGGTATTCTTCTACGTGCCCCTGAGATTGTGGCATGATGTCCTTGCTCCTGCGGAGGCAGATGGAGGAAAGGATCAGCCTCAGGCTGGTGAACTCCCCCTCCGGATGGGCTCTGGTGCGGGTTATTTTCGTCAGGTATTTTCTGAAAGTGGCCGGCTCCGAGAATATAGGCATCCTGAGAAACTTGACGAGGGATCCAAGGTCATCGAGGGAATTTTGGATAGGCGTCCCCGTCAGGCACCACCGAATCTGGGACGAGATGGAATGCACAGCGTCGAACTGCTTGGTGCCCCAGTTCCGGATTAGATGCGCTGGGTAGAGATGACAAGCGCCTCAAATGTTAGCACGCACGATAACCTTACTATTTCGTTGTAGCATCTCAATCGAAGTGGACTTGCCTTCATCCAAGATAAGCCGGTGCCATTTTATTGTGTGGATGGCGCTGCTGGCTCGACGGCGGTCCGCCATGACCGTCCCGTAGGTCGTCAAGACTAAGTCCTGTTGAAGGAGGATAGTATCGAGATCGCGCCTATCCGAGCCGTGGTACTTGGAGTAGCGGATGGAATAAGGGCGGAAGTGGCTGTGGTCAAGCAGGAGAGATTGTCAGCAAAGCACTTCTCTTGCAGGAAGGGATTGGAATATTGGCCACCAAATGAGAACCTACCGCTCGATCTCCTTAATCCAGGTGTTCAATAGGACTTGAGTGGTGTTACAGATCTTGTCAGCAGCCTTTCTCGGTATTGGTGATCAAATGGTGCAAGGGGAATCACATGCACGTACGCTCACTAGGCACCACTACGAGAGTGGCTTTGCCCGAACCTTGTGGGGTTGATGTGGCAACCGCTGCCAAAGTTGTCAGGGTCTTGCCCAAGCCCATATCGTCGGCGAGGATTCCTCCTTTGAAGTCACTTGGGACTCTACTCTTCGCGCCGGTGACGCGATGCTGGTAGCTGGGAAAGGGGAAATAATATCAGCGAGTTATTGTCACGCCTACTTCCTCCGTAGGCAGCTATGCAACCCATTAGGAATTTGTCAAGGCCAATGTGAGCGCTTACCATATTTCCCCAGACGGAAGTGTGCTTCGCTCCCAGAGGTCATCTCCGCCATCGGGCGAGACGTCGAGCTCCCGTTGCAGTATCCATTCCATAGCTTCTTGCTGATGGCTGTGCGTGCGTCGTGAGTACAGTGTCTCAGAGTACAAGGGGCAGGCCTTCACTAGGTACCTATAGAGCGTCGCCATAACGCGTCCATCTTTTTGGGCCACTGAAAGAGGCCTATGGCGTGGCAGATGGTCGAAGAAGTTGTCGATGTTCTGAACTAGGTCGTTTAGCGCTGCCGAGGCGCCGTCTGCGACATCGACTTCCAGCTCTTCATCTTCTTCAGTTGGGAAAAGTGCTGAATGGAGCTCGACCTGCGATTCCATTGACGGACGTGTGACTCGGAGGTTGATACTTGGCGGCAGCTGCAGCGACTGGGGGTTCTCATAGATACCTGCGCACAAATCCTCGTGCGGCTTTTGTAGGAATCTCATCTGATTCCCGAGGTCGCTCGCTAGATTGACCCCTGAGCCCCTTGGCCCGAAGAAGAGTAGGTCAATGTTGATGAAGACTCCCTTTCTCGACTTCTTGTCCACCACTTCGGCTATTTTGGTTGTCCACTCAGATGTGAGAACCCACGCTATTAGGAAACACTCTGGAGTTCGTGTGAGGCATGCCGACAAGGATTCGAAAACCGTCTTGCTCAGGACGCCTACAGCAGAGCCCTCAGTGGTGGACACTAGAGCGTGATCCGACTTCAAGTCCAATTGCAGTGGCGTAAATTTGGGTAGGCTTTGTTGATTAGCGGAGGATTGTCCCACTTCTTTTACAGGCCACTTCAAAAGCGTTTCGATATCTGGAAGCTGGTATCCAAAAGGGCTGTTAGCACATATTTGCTAAATTTATGGCGCTAGGGAGTCGATTTGAATACATGCCATGCCGTAGCAAATATGAGGCGTTGCATGCATATCGCCAGTCGAGGTCGAGGCCGATTCTCCTGGAAGAGGACTCGGTTCTGGAGTCGTTTGTGGCTCCGACTGTGAATTAGACAGGGGGGGTTCCCAACTCAGCAACCCCTGGATGCCAGGAAGCTACCAGATATCATAAAGAACCACTTTTAGTATTTAATTTCCCACAGGAAAATCCATAAGACTCTGGCGCATACCATGTAGTGGAGGCTTGTATCTTTAGTTGAGCGTTTGTTTGGATACATAGCATTATAGCCACCGTCCTCGGGACATGGTCGCTTTTGAGCCTCTGCATGATCGAAGAAATCCATCAGCGAACGTGTAATAAAAGTGTGGTGTCGCTTGCTGGAAGGGATTTTTGGGGTGGTGTCCTGTGTTTGCACGGCAAGACACTGGACGCAAAGGCCTCGGGAGGAGAGTATCTCCACATATTAAATACTTCGCTACGACGTTTTCCCATACGAAATCAGGTGGGCTCATTGGCTCGTATCTCTTTTCTGGGCGTGAGGCGCAGGTGCGAAAAGGCGACGCGGGACCAGCAGCGGAATTGAATCCTATTGGGTGCCTGCCCAGCGGCGTTTCGGGCAGTGCGACAACGCATGCAGGAGGCGCATAGGCCGGGCGGCTAAGCGGTCAGGCTCCGGGAAAAGGTTGAAAAACTCGGGCTCCCCCGCCACAGATGTGGAAGCCCTCTTAACCGCCCAATTCCGCCGAACTCTCCGCCCCGCCATTGACCAGGGCTTTGTTGCCGACACCTCTGACCGTCCTCAACTAGCCATGGACGCCGAGTTCCGGCGTGTCAGCGATGCCTTCAAGGCAGACCTGACCCCACAGGAGCTGGACTACTTCCAATCCAGCCGGCTAGAGGATGTCCAACATGCACTGTCCAGGGTCCAGAGTGAGCAGGAAGCCAAAGGCAGCCTGCGATTTTTGAGGAGGATTGAACCCTTCGTCAACACTATGCTCGAGTATAGCAAGGTGGTCGAGGTCTTCATCAATGTTGAGGAGACAATGGCCCTTATCTGGGTACGTATTCGTATTTCTCTGTACGGTACATACACCGCTAACTTGTACTTAACATCTGCAAAGGGGCCGCTGAGGTTCATGTTAATGGTGAGTATCGTCACTACCTTCCATTCATTTTCTACCCCCGTCCTAGTCCTTGCAGCCCATTCCTAATCATTTACGATTCGCTAGATGACGAAGAACCTCACCGAAGCCTTTAGCTCTTTGCTAGACACCTATCAACAAATCGGAGAACAGATTCCTCTCCTACTGTCGTTCCAAGCGCTCTTCGAAAACCAAACCCACGTTCATATGAGACAGCTGCTGGTCCTGATATACCAAGATATTTTGAACTTCCAGCTGCTTGCTCTCCGATTCTTCCGCAAAAAAAGTACGAAATCTAGATGCAACATGACACACTATATCGGGCTATTCTGATAATCTAGCTTCTGCCTGTATAGTGTGGAAAAAACTCTTCCTCGCAAATTGGAGCGGGTTCAAAACAGATATCAGCCAGTTGAAGGAAAATCTGGGACGCCACAAGCGGCTTATCGAAAGCCGCGCTTCCCTCACCCAATTTGAGGAGACGCATAGCATACGGGTGGCGGCCGAGGAGAACCTCAAGCAAACCAAGGAAGACACGCAACGCCGCCGCAGACGAGACGTGTTTCAGTGGCTGGGCTCTGCAGATGTGGAGGCAGTTCACGAACGCCATGTGACCGCCAGGGCCTGGAGCTCGGAGTCATGTACCTGGCTAGCCCAGGATCCAGTCTTTAAGGATTGGTTCGATCCTGACTTTTGCACTACGCCATTGCTTTGGCTTAACGGCAAACCAGGCGCAGGTGCGGGGCTCCCTGGATCCTATCTTGTCAAGCGCACCCGTCGGTACTAATAGAAACGACATCTTTAGGCAAATCTGTCCTTGCTTCGTCCGTGATTGACAAGGCAAGAGAGCTTCAGGGGATCACAGTTGCATTCTTCTACTGCAGCGAGGGGGATCCTACAAGGAGGGAGTTCATCGCCATTGCCAGATCGATGCTCGCCCAGCTAGTGGCTCAGGACGAAACCCTGATTCTTCATTGCGAGTCAAAGATGTCATCCCAAAATGGGAAAGTGCCCCAAAACGTTTTATCCGATCTCAAGCTGGCAAAGGATCTGCTGGAAACGGCTCTCAAGAGCCGAAAGACCTACGTGGTTCTGGATGGGATTGACGAGTGTGACAGAGAGCAGCGGAAGGATATCTGCCATTGGTTTAGGGAGACAGTAAGCAACCTCCCTAGAACTAAGCACGATGACATCAGATGTCTGTTCGTCAGCCAGGACGATGGCATCGCTAGGAAGGATCTCTCCATGATTTCCACGCTCAGCCTCACAGCGGAGAAAAGTGAGCAAGAAATCAAGGAATTCTCAACACACCATCAGTCCCAACTCGAGCTCCAGTTCCGTTCGCTAGGGAACTATGGGCTTGACCTTGCAAGGATCGTTACAGCCAGATCGTGTGGTATGGAGGCTTCCCTTTCCTTTTGATGCCCGATGCTGTTAAGCTTACAACGCTGACTATAGGCGTTTTTTAGGGATGTTCATATTCGCTCGTTGCGTATTCGAAGAGTTGCGTCAGCAACCCTCGCTTCAAAAACTCCTGGACGAATGGAAAGAAGACCGATTCCCAAAGGACCTTACAGAGGTGTAAGTGGCCAAGGCTGGATGTTTTGGAATGATCTAATTCGGATACATCCCCAATAGGTACACCCGGATATACAACCGGATCATGAGCTCTGGGTCCAGGAACCAGCACGAGGTTTCGAAACGGCTTCTGTCTTGGGTTGTTATCGCAAGGAGACCTCTGAAGTGGTGTGAGATGCAGGCTGCAATATCCATCAACCTCGAAGAAGAAACGGTCAATGAGCCAAAGGACCGCTTGGTAGACTCTTCGAAAGATCTCTGTGCATCCTTCGTTGAGATCCACGCGGATCAAATGATCGAGTTTGTGCATGGCACAGTCAAGGAGTAGGTCTTTCGAATATCTCTCCCATCCGCACCCACACTTTCCAATAGACTAGCCTGACCAGATTGTTTATATTTACCCAGATTCTTGATCAACGAGCACATCATAGACCCCTCCAAGAGCGAGCTCGATCTATCCCTGCTTAGCATGTCATACCTCAGTCTTGGGGAGATGGATTTGGACAACAACACCGAGGAAGTCATGCATGGTGTCTTAGCTGGGCGCTATGCATTCTACGACTACGCCGTGTCCAGCTGGACATCACACTTGATGGCCTGGCTGGAAGGGGAAAGCCATGACCAGGAGGTCATCGAGAAGTTCAAGGGACTCCTTGACTTGTTCCTTGATCAGCATTACAACAAGACACCCACCGCAGCACCAGTGTCGAAGGAGATGCACAAGAAGCTTCACGCTATTGCGCACTTTGAGTCTTACGCCAGGGTCGCCCAAGCGATCATATGGTCAAGGAAACAGCTCAAAACCCTCAGCACCAACGCCGACAGTACCACTGCAGTACTTGACTTCCCAGAGCTCACACAGAACATCAGGGGGGCTATGGAAAATGCAGTGGAGGGGAATCACTCACTGGACTCGCGAGACGCACTCCGACTCTTCTATGGAGAGAAGCTATTCAAATGCAGTAAAGTCTACTGCCCCCGCTTCTATGATGGGTTTGAGTCGAAGCGCGACAGAGATGAGCACCAGGGATGCCATGACCCTGTCGTTTTCTGTGGCCATGGCAGTTGCTACAGGGCCAAGTTCGGGTTTGCTTCCGAGGCGGACCTTCGCCGTCATATGCTCCAGGAACACAGAATCGACAACTTTCCGGACGTGCCGAAACCGAAACCAGATCTTGAAAGGCGCGAAGGTGACAGACAATGTCCGCACTGTCCTAAGCTTTTTCGTAGCTGGCAAGGTTGGAACTTGAAGCTCCATGTGAGGACGCACACAGGCGAGAAGCCCTACGAATGCTCGTCCTGTGGCAGAAGGTTCACAAGGAGTAACAAGAGGGACGACCATTTAAAGCGCACATGCAAAGGCTCAGCCTCAGATGCCCAGTTATGATAACACCGCAACCGCCCATCATCTCTGGCATGGGAGGGGTGGTGTACAAATCATGTATCGTAACTACGGAGTTGAGACGTGGTTGGGAATATTACATGAGAGAGAAACGAGAAAGAACATGTAGTTTGTAAAAATGAGGCTAAATAAGTCAGTGCACCCCTTGTTGGCCCACCCCCCATGTTCGCCCACCTTTTCCACGCCTTTTTCACAAAAACTCACTGTTTTCATAACGCATTTAAACATCGTACAAAAATCGTATAAATATAAAATAAACAGCTTTATATAGCTAAAAGCATAAATTTTTACGAAATATATTAAAATGATATTTTTTTACATTGTATAAATTACAATTTGGATTTGAATTTGAACAAACTAAAATGTTAGTGTTTCTTAACAAATTGTATGCAATTTATAACATTTTAAAATATAAAATAACTTTTTAAATAAATGCATTATATATATGAAGTAGTTTATATTTAATATAAAAAACTAAAAAATTTAAATAATAAATAATATTACGTAATGCAATGTTTATTTATTTAGTTAAAATTAAAAAATTAAAAAAGTTACGTTTATTATGCAATACACTGTGCGTTTTTTAAAATATAACCTTAAATATAAAAATTACGTAAGTAATAAAGTATTTACGTAAAAACTTAAATTTTTAAAAGTTAAATGCAGGTTATTTCATATATACAGCGTATATATTAATAAAGATATTTACAGTTTAATATTTGTTGCAGGTAAAAGGGATAGGCACGGTGTAAGGCTATTCCGGTTGATATGCTTTAAAGAGGAAGGGATTTAAGGTGCAGGGCTCCGTAAAAGCCTTTACCCTTTATATACACGTAACTCCCGCGTCCTCCTTGCTTACTAAGCTTCCTTCCTAATGCCTGAAAGTGTTATACGTTTTCAAGCAAAGGAACCGCTTTTTCGATGCTTTAAGCATTTACTATTTATGCTTAAAACCTTTTCTTTACAATATATACTGTTTTTTTTTACACTCGGCCCAAACTATCCGAGCTTGCTTAAAATAAAACGTTTTCTGCTTGCGCGCGACGACGACAACGACATACAAAAAAACTAAAGCCATTACGAAAACCGAAAACGCCAATTTGCCTAAGGGCTAAGCGAGCTCGATAATACCCCGAGGCGCTATTGCGGCGTCGATGGAAAAGGCCATTGGCTTTAACCAATCGAAGCACGCAATACGCGACGGGAATTACCCGAACCAGCAACAATTACGATAAAAACCAATCGCAAGCCCAAAAAAAACCTAATTAATTATTGCAACGATACAATTCGCAAAAAAGTATTTCCAATCGTTTAATAAAAAAAAAAAAAAATTACGGCCGTTAAAATTATTGCGAAATTTGTTCGATACGTTAAAGTAACCAACCAAACGACCGCAACTTTAATAATTTTAGCAATTAACCCTAACGCGATTTAAACGATTTTTTAATTTTTTAAACGAATTAAAATTATATTAAAAAAAAAAAACCAAGCGCAACAAGTTACGGCCGCGAACGGAAAAAATGGAAAACAAATTTGGGCTTAAATAACCGCAAAAGCGCAAACCGTTTCCAAAGCACCCCAAACAATAAAAGCTAAAAAAGCAATAGCATTTACAATCGACAATAAAATTTTTATTGTTACCGGAAATAAAAAAATTAAAAAGATAAAACCCGAAAAAATTAAACGGATTTGCAATAAAAAATTGGGTAAAGGCTAAGTTAAAACGGCTTACCAATACCCGTTAAAAAACGTTTATTTGCATTTCCAAAATGCTAATACCCGTTAACAAGCGGAAAAAAAATGCCGGCCCGGGCCGGGAACGAACGATACAAATAAAGGCATAAAAAGGGTTGCGGACAGTTACGGCAACCCCGCCGCAACGAACCGGCTACGGACGTGGTACGCGCTTTTTGCGGTTTAAAATACAACCGGACAAACGGATTGTTAAGGGTTAATCGGTGCAGAGGCGGGTGGTTACCGGGTTACGGGCCGGATGCGGTGTTTCTTTTGTTAAACCTCCGTAAATCTTTTACCAAAGGTGCTATCGCCAATAAAAATTGTTCTTTCTTTAACTTCCCTTTCCTTCGTCCCTTTCGGGCACCCGGGGTCGGTTTTTTAAATCCTTCGCGCTTTAAGCGCTTTCGTGCAATTTAAACTTTACTTTATTTTTTAGCTTCGCCATTATGCTTTGGCCGCAATACCGGTAATTTGCCGGCATGTTCCCGGGGGTTCGTACCCGGCTGGTTGCTAGCGCCCCCTTCCTTTTTTTCTGCCGGGCGGTTTCGCCCGTGCATTTAACGCTTCCCGCTTTTTACCGGGCGGTTTTGCCCGTACTTTTAACATATTGCCCTTTTCCGATACGGCTTGTTCCAAATCGCTTATACCGCGCGTGCGACCCCGTAAGTAGCCGGTAGCTTACGGTATCCCGCTAAGCCGCTTTAATGCCCGGCAACGCTTAAAAAAACCGGTTATAAAGTTTTATAGCATCCAAAAAAATAAGTCCGTACCGGCATATAAAAGGCTTTTTTTCCCGTTTAAAGCTACGAGCCCTTTTTTTTCCTTTTTGTACATTTAATAACCATTTTAATAACTTTAACGATTGTAACCGTAAGTAATCGGTATTTAACCGTTCCTTTTAAACATTTGGACCTAACCGGTAGCTACAAATGTTATCCTTTGTACCCAATTACGTAAAAAAAGTAATGTTTTTTTGGGTGTCCGCTTCGGGTTTTTTGGTCCTAGCCGGCCCGTTAGCCCCTTTTGGCAACCCCCCGGTATTTTCCTTAGCTATCGTAATTTAATTAAATTCGGATTCGGTTTCGCCGAAGCTTTTAATCTTTTAAATCCTTAACGATCGCTTTGCCGGTAACCTTTCGGTAAACCTTTTAAATGTCGCGGGTTTATTGGGCCTTTTTGCGCTTGCAACCTTTTAAAATTCCCGCAAGCGTTTTGCCGGTAACCCCCCGGCGGGCTTTAACCGCCGCGGCAAAAAAACTTCCGCCAAAAAAAAGCGTAAAACGCGCGACGAACGCCGCCGCAACGCTTTTAATTCCAATGGATTTGCCCCCGAAACGAACATTGCTTTTTTTTCGTTTTATATAGGTATCCGTAACGCGCTTTCGTTGCAAAAGGTTATCGATTTCCAATAAAGCGATAATTAAAACCTTATTTGTTTGCCCCTTTTTAAAAATAATTATACGAAGCGTACGGTATTTTATAACCGTTATTTTGGTCGTTAAATATATTAAAATTATGCCGTTAACTTTTGTATACCGATATATTCCGATAATTGTACGGGGTTTTCCAAATGTATTTATTGCAAGGACGTGGTCGGCAATAAGGTTTGCGTTAAACTTTCCGAATGGTTTTGGGAAATGGCCCAAAACCTTTACAAAATTTTAAATACCGTTTACAAACGGTTGCCCGAAACGATATCGAAACTTTTTAAAAAGCTTACCAAAGCTTAATTTCGCGCCCGCAAAGCTATCCAAAAAGCCAAATCTTTTTATACTATATCGGCCGAACAATTTGCGCGCTACAAACGTTAAGCCGTTATTTAAAAGCGCATTTAGCGCAAAATTGCTAGCGCTACGATATTAAAAATTACCCAAAACATTTTTTAATAGCTTTACGCTATTGCCGTTTAAACGAAAAGGCAAATTTAAACTTTAGCTAGCATCGGTAATTTTTTTAACAAAATAAAAGCGTTTTTTAAGCGTTTCGAAAAAAGTGTAATTGCTTTTTTTGGTAGCATTGCCGCTAATTTTGCTACGATTGCGGCGCATTTGGATACCTAGGCTTATAGCCGCGCGGTTTCCCGTAAGGGTGCGGCGTCCGTATTGGCGCCGGAAAGTGCCGCTTTCGGCGCCAACAATTTTAGCGGCAACAATTGTAACGCTAACGAAAAAAACGTAATTTCTAAAGGTTTTGGTTTTTTTGGATACGGCATTTAATCGATTTTTTTTACATATTTTTTTAATTAATTACTGGTATTCCTTTTTCGAAAAGTAATTAATTTTAAATTTTTTTGTTAATTTGTTACAATTAAAACCATAATTTCTTTTCGTTATGCTGCTTTTGCAACATTGCAAAATTTTAATATTTTTAATTATTAATTGGGTTTTAATGCCTTAATAAATAATTTTAAAATGCTTTTTTTTCGCTTTTTAATGGGTTTAAATACCGTTAACATGCATTTGCCGTTACCCAAACGCTTAAGCCCGTCCGCCGTATTATCCGGAGGTTTTTTTACTTTTTTTCCGGGCAAGCAATGGTATTTTTTATTACAACGTACGTTTAAAATACGGTAATTACTTTAGCGTATTGCGCTAAGCATGCCTTTTACGGGCTTTTCGAAGTATATTATACTTTGCATATCCTTTAAAACTTAAATATATCGCATTATTAATTTAAAGCGTTCCCCGTACTATACCGTCCCCATTTAATTTTTTGTTTATAAAGCACAATATTTTACGGCTATTACAAACCGTTTACGGGTTTTTTTACGTTTTTCCCCGGTAACCAGCCGGTTCGGCACGTTAAAACATTTTTTTGGGCCATTCTTTTAGCCTTTATTACTTTTTTTTATAATACCCCCGTTCTTTCCGGGTATTTACCCGCTAAGGTCCGGTATTTTCTTTATTTTGTAAGCTCGCTTTTAATAAGCTTGCTTTATACGTTTAAACAATTTTTTTTATAATATCCCTTTTTGGAATTTACGAATTTTCCGATTCGTTGTAATTTATTTATTTAACTAAGTATTTTCGTTTTCGCAAAGGCCTTTTGTATTTTAGCAAAATTTTTACCTTAAAACGTA
>NW_008804545.1:6459175-6469480 GCF_000145635.1 Gaeumannomyces tritici R3-111a-1
GAAAGCTTTAACCGGAACGCCAAACCGGCTAACCCAACCATTTTAAAACCTAAAAGGGTTTTAACCATTTATTTAATAGCTTTTTCGACGGCCTTTTTATTTTAATGTTCGCCGTATTTAGCAATACCCAATTGCTTACCCCAAAAAGCACCGGGGTTTTGCTTTTATTATAGTACTTTTTGTACGTATTATTCGCTTTTTTTAGCAATTTTTTGGCTTGCTTTTTAATTGCTTCCAAAGCCCCCGCCTTAATTTTAACCGTTATTAAAGGTTTTTTTTTAACTACCCAAAAGTTATAAAGCTTTCGTAAATAAAACCCCATTAGCAAAAACGCCGGGGTTTTTTGCAACCCCAAATGCACGCTCGTATTGTGCACTTACGTTGCCAGGTATAACAACGACGCCCAATCGTTTTACTTTTCGCAATAAAAGCACCGGAAATAATGCTTTATTGCTTGGTTCGTCCGTTCCATTTGCCCGTTGGTTTAAAAGTGGTATGCTATCGATAGCTTTTTTGCAACCCCTAAATATCCGGCAAAGGTTATTTAAAACCCGTTTGTAAATAGCTTGTTCCGGTTCGATACAATCCTTTTAAACGTTTCCAGCAGCCTTTAAACGTATATAAATAAAAGGTTTCCCAATTTTTTACTGGTTAATTTTGTAAACGTCGGGATAAAAAAGCTATATTTAATAAACCGGTTAACCATTACCAATATTGCGTTGCGCTTTTTGCCGGCTTTATTTACTAACGTTAAAAACTTTCCGATAAAATTTATCGATAATTTTTGTCCCGGGCGGTTTAGCACGGGCAAAAATGCTAATAGCCCGTAAAGTGCTTGTATTTTTGGCTTCGTTTGCTGGCATATTTAATACGTTCGTACGTATTTGCGTACGTTTTTAGCTATACCCGGCCATTTAAATTACCGTTTAAGCTTTTTTAAAGTTTTGGCCATGCCTTTGTAACCCCCCGTCGGGTTATCGTATTGTTTTTAAAGCATTATTTGTTTAAACGGTGCTAAATTCGGAATTTAAACTTTTTTTTATGCTTAAGCAAACCGTTGCTAATTTTCCAAACGTTAGGCTTGTTTTTTTAAATATCGCTTTAAACGAAATCGTTTTTTGCTTGTACTTTAAAAATACGCTTTAATATCGTCCTGGTATTCTTTTTAATGGTAATCGTCCTTACGTAAATTGCTTTTCGGAATTTGGCTAATAAATCGTTTCGGAATTTTTTTTTTGCTATATTGGCCTTTCCGTCCATTGGTATATTTTAAAAACGTTTTAATAAGCCATTTGCAAAGTTCCGGTATTTTAATTTCCATTTAATCGTAAAATCGTACTTTGTTAAATCTTTAAATTACTTTGCTTAGCGCTTTATTACCTTTTTTTTTGTTAAAATATAGGTATAATTTAAATAATCGGTAATTACCCTAACAATTTTTTATAAATAAGCCAAATAATGCCGTTACTTTTCGAAAGCTTTTACGATCGCTAGCAATTTTAAATTAAAAATTGCATAACGTAACTTTTTTTATCGCAATTTTTTCGATATGTAAATTACCGGGTGTTACCGGCCGTTTTATAGTTGCAATAGCACCGCCTTTATCGCAAAAACCAAAACGTTAGTCCGTACGCACAGCGGTTTCGAAAGGTCGAAATGTACCAATACCGGAACTTTCGTAAATAACAATTTTAATTTGCAAAAAGCCTTTTTCGCAATATTTCCTAAGTAAAATACAGTATTTTTGCTAAAAAAATCCGTTAAAAGTACAATAATTTTCGCGTAGCCTTTTACGAATTTCCGATAATACCTCGTAAAGCCCAAAAATACCTAAATATCCTTAACGTTTTCCGGTATTTTCCATTTTAAAATTGCAATAACTTTGTCCGGCAAAATCTTAACCTCGAATTTGGTTATTTTAAACTTTAAAAAGTTGATACTATCCGTTTTAAATTTGCATTTGGCCGGGCTAACGTAAAGTTTAAACCGTTCGAATCGTTTTAGCACCGTTTTTACTATTTCGCGGTACTTTTTTTGTATTTTCGAAAAAATAAAAATGTTATTTAAATATACAATGCAATTGCTATTAATTAATTTTTTAAGCGCTATATTAATAAAACTTTAAAACGTTGTTAAAACGTTGGCCAAACCGAAAAGCATTATTAAGTATTCGTAATGTTTATATTTGCAGCAAAAAGCAATTTTCCATTCGTTTTTTTATTGGATCCGTATTTTGTAATAAGCGTTTTTTAAATTTAATTTGGTAAAATACTAGCTTTTAAATACCCGGTCGAATATTTCGTAAATTAACGGAAATGCTAACCGGTTTTTTTTGGTAATTTTATTAAAACCCCAATAATCGATACAAAAGCAAAACTTTCCGTCCTTTTTTAAAACGAACAAAATTCCGGCGCCGGCGGGGCTAATTAAATGCCAAATCCAACCTTTCGCTATAGCTTTATCGAAATACCCCCGGAAAGTTTTTAATTCCTTTTCGAATAAAGGATAAATGCTTCCGTAAAGCGGTATCGTTTTTTTTTTTAATTCGATCGCGTAATTTTAACCTATATGTTTTAGCAAAGGGTTTAATTTATAAAATTGCGCATATTTTATAACTATCCTTTTAACCCATTCCGGGAAAGCTTTTAGCCTTTCCCCGGGGTTTTTTAAGGTTTTCGAGCGTGCAACCGTTAATACGGCTATCGTTTGTCCCGATTGGATTAGCTTTTTAATTATTTCCAACGAAATTATTTTAACCTTTTTAATAATTACCGAAAACCTTTATTTTATATCCCCAAACCGGATTTTAATATCCTTTTGCTAAAACCAAAGCATGCTTAACGTAATGTTGTACCCGGCCCGAAGCATTATTACGTAAAATACCATTAACTTTCGGGTTATTTCCTAGCTATCCGTTACCCAAATTTTATATTTTTTTACCTTTAGCGTAAGCATGCGTTTTTTAATATCGAGCTACGCCAAATAGCCCCCGTTTAGCACCGGTATTTTTTTTGCTTTTATTAAAAAACGGTTGTGCAACAAATTAACGTCGTTTTTATTATTAACCAGCGCTTTTAACTTTACCCGGTAACCGTTAATTCGTAAATACACTTCGGTTTTTTAGCGCGTCCTAGCCGCCGAAGCGCACCTTTAAACCCCGGTATTTAAACGGCTAAATAGCGGTATCGAATTAAGTAGCGATATTTTGCTTTTTTTGGGGCACGCCGGCCGGATATAGCCCAATTCCCCATACCCGTAACACCGTACTTCGGGCCTTTTCCCCTTCGCCCTTTGTATAATCGCTGGGGCCAACGGGGTTTCCGGGTTATCCGTCCGTATTTTGCATGCTGCAGCAATATGGCCTAACTGCCCGTACTTAAAGCAAATAACCGGCTTTTTAAAAGCTGGAATATTTATATCCCCCGGGGTCCCTTTGTACGGTTCCAATATTATTTTTGCTTTAAAAGCTTTGGCTTACAATTTTTCCATAATATAAAAAAGGTTTCCAAATATTACCCGTTTTTAAATTTCGGGGCGGAACCGGTTAAAAAGCAATGTCGTTTTTATCCATTTGGGTGCTAATTCGGAAAAATCGTTTTTTACCAAATCCCAACAAATCCGGAACGCTTCGAACGATTTGTAATCCTTTTGTTTAATAACGGTATTTCCCGCAAATTTTTTAATTGCTAGCTACATTTGCAAATCGAAATTTTTCGACTTTGTTTAAAACTATCGCAAAAAATTGGTTTAAATAAACAATACCCCGGTATTTAAATAATGCATTTGCTTATATTTTGTTTATTATATTTGCTAACGATAATTAAAAGTGCTGGAAATTATTTAAACCTTTATACGGTTTTTACCGTAGCGTTCTTTTTTGCTTTCGAAAATAAATTCGTAATCGTTAATATAATGGGCGATATTTTGCTAAATTGCCAATTTTTTAAACATGGAAAGCTTAAAAGTAATTTTGCTTTACGTAAAACCTTTTCGTTGCTTAAAAATATTTTTTTTATTTTCGTTTAAACCTTTATGCGCATGCTTTAACCTTTTATTTTAAATTTTTTGGATTAAACGGGCGCGTTTGCTTTAAATTTCCAGCGCGTCGTTTATTTTTTGCAATTCCTTTACGAAAAGGTTTTTAAAATCGTTAAAAATTTGCAAAGCTTCCTTAGTATTTTGTTCCGGTAGCCCAACGGCCTTTTCCAACGTGCTCGATGTAGCGTCGGGCGTTATTGTAAACGGTACAAAATTGCAAATGCCCTTTTTAAATTTGTTCGATCCTTTCCGGTAATTACCCGGGCTTGCTTCCCAAATAAAAAAAGTGTAAAAAAAAAACAATATGTTAAAGGTTAATCGGTACAAAAGCGGGTGGTTACCGGGTTACGGGCCGGATGCGGTATTTTTTTTATTAAATTTCCGTAAATTTTTTACCAAAAGTGCTATCGCTAACAAAAATTGTTTTTTTTTAACTTTCCTTTTTTTCGTTCCCTTTGGGCACCCGGGGTTGGTTTTTTAAATCTTTCGCGCTTTAAGCGCTTTCGTGCAATTTAAGCTTTACCTTATTTTTTAGCTTTGCCATTATACTTTGGCCGCAATACCGGTAGCTCGCCGGCATATTCCCGGGGGTCCGTGCCCGGCTGGTTGCTAGCGCCCCCTTTTTCCTTTTTTGCCGGGCGGTTTCGCCCGTGCATTTAACGCTCCCCGCTTTTTACCGGGCGGTTTCGCCCGTGCTCCTAACACGGACGGCTTAAAAATTACCAAACCAACGATAGCTTTAGTAATAACGGGCTTACCAACCAGCAAATTTTAACCTTTTTTTAACAATAAAAGCAAAGCGGAACATTAATTAAAGCTAATAAAAGCATTTAGCGCCAAAAACCCGCATAAAAATATCGAACGGGTTACCGTTTCGTTATGGAAAAAAAAAGGTAGCAAAAAAAAAATAACGGCGTTGTTTTAAATTGCAAGCTTAAAAAGCGCAATAAATTTGCAAAAGGATTACTTTCGATAGGATAAATTGGCATACCAATGCCAACTTTTTAACCCCGAATTAATTACGGCGCAATGTTACCGCTATTTAAATTAAGGATATAAAAGCATGCAATGCAAGCAAATTACGGCGTGTACGTAATATAAATTAAAAAAATACAACGATAAACGGAAAAAAAAAAAAGGAAACAGCAAAAAAGTTACCGAAAAATATATTTGGGGCATTTTATATTCCGTACAACAAGGCTAAATACTTATTTTATTTTTTACATTGCTTAATGCAAAAATAAATTTAATAACGCAAAAAAAAAGCCTAGCTTACAAAGCTTACCCATTACGAAATCCCGATAACCTTTATTTCGAAATCGTTACGAGCCGAATCGCCGCCGGAAACGGGGCGGGCAAAATCCCCTTTTTTACCCCGGGAAAAAGCAGCCTTTATACGGGAGCAAAAAGGAACCGATTAAGCAAAAAAAAACAATAGCCTTTTTGCAACAACCTTTTTTTAAATACCAATAACAATTCGAAATACAACCCCGCCGACCGAAAAAACCTTTATACGCAACGAAATCGACGCAAAGTTAAAATTACCCTTTTTTTAACCAATTTTACTTACAAAACGGAAAAAGAATTTTTTAAAATCGGCCGAACGATTTGTAAAAAGGTTTAAAAAGTTTTATACGGCAAAACGAAAAAACGCAGTTATTACGCTATTTGTAAAAAACCAAAGCTTACGCATTTTAAAGCCTTTTCCCCCCCGCACCCCCCCCGCGGACCCCTTAACAAAACCCATTTCCCCGGCGATACCCGCGTTCCTTTTACCGCTACGGGAAGTAACAGGAAAGGCCAGCCAAAAAGCTTTACCCTTTTCCAATTATCCAGTAATACATAATCTTTTAGCATTTAATTATACAAAAAGGAAGCGTTAACGTTACCGCCCCCCCCCCCCCAAAAGCAAAAAAGGACCTTTTTAACGAAAAAACCAATGTTTAAAGTTTTTTAATGGAACGTAGCGAAAAAACCGGAAATATTTAACGCATTACTGGCAAAAGGAAGCAGCTTTAACGTATTAGCGATACAAAAGCTACCAAAGGATTTGAAAAGGAACGCTAAATTTTCGTTATGGGCCGGGAAAAAGCTAATCCAATATATATACAACCTTACCCCGCAGCAACCATACGGCAACTTACCGGAATCCTTTTAAAACCGCTAAAAAAAAAGCAACGCGTTTTCCCTTTTTTTACCATTACAATTTATTTCCCCCTTTTTCCCCATTACCAAAGCAATTATTTATATTAAATTAACGTTACGTATTTTAAATTACAAAGCAAAACCGGATTGGTATAAAATTACGATTGGTACCCAAAACGAAAATATAACGATTTGGTCGGTTTATTCCCCGTTTCCGGGAAGCACAACCATTATAAATTGGATAATATTTATTAACGAATTTGCCGGAAAAAAACCGAAAAGCAATAGCTTAATAATAAAAAACTTTAATTTTTATTATAAAGCATGGATATTAAAACGCTTAAAAAACGCACCGATGCACGCGGGGGCTTCCAAATTGGTTGGTTTAACGAAATTATAAAGCATGCAATTAATAATTTGCCGAAATGCAGCGACGAGGTTCGCTTTTTATTGCAAAAACATTATTATCGATTTAATTTGGGCTACCGGAAAATTAAAAACCCAATAGCCGTTAAAATGGCGTTAAAGTAGCAACAATTATATAAGGATGGTAATTACGATTTTAAAAACCATTTCGAACTTTTACGCACCAATTTTAAAGGGCTAAAATTGGAAGAAAATCGATAAAAAATTCGCCAAATCCTTAGCAAACGATAGGATTCCCTTTTCGTTACGACCATTTATTAACCTTTAAGCAATTAACGAAAAAATAAACGACATGTTACGACTAACAACCACCCTTACCCAGGAAGAAGGGGTGGCACGGCACGGAAACCCGTAAAGGGTAAGGGGTTACGTAACCACTTGGGATCAGTAAATCGGGAAAGCAGGAAAGGTAAACCACTAATTCAAAAGAGGTTTAAAAAGGCTTACAAAATCGGCTTCGTAAGCCAACCGATCCACGACCCCAAAGGAATAAGCATTAAAATATAAAAAGGAAAGGGTTTTTTATTGTCCTAGGTAGTTTTTAATTAAAGCCTTGGCATTAATTAAATTTTAATTAGCTTCCAAATAACTTTTAAAGCAAGCATTTAAACCGCACCCAAATTATTTTGTAAATTCTTTTAATTTGTTAAATTACGTGCTATTGTTCGATACTTTTTTGGTGCTTTACTTTAAAAGCAAAGGCTTAATTATAACCTTTTAATTAATCCTATTTAGCACCCGGACCGGTACCGAACAGTAACAATGGCAACCAAAAGCGGCAAATCCTTTACAAAAAGGAACGACGAGCATTTTAATTACGCAAAAAAAACTTACAACATAATAAAAGTAACGGAAGCTAAAGCCGCGTTTATAGCTATAACCGCAAACCTTACCCAATTTAAGCAATAAGCTAGCGTTCCGCAAACGGCGGTTCGAACTTACAAATTTTTTACCCCTAACCGGTACAACGGTAAAAAAGGCACTTTTAAAGCTTTTTTAACCAAATGTTAAAGGTATTTCGCCTTTTGCTAAATTTAATTTACAATTAAAAAACAAAAGGTTGCTTACGCAATTACCCGCTTTAAAAGCAAAATAAAAAAATGGTTCGAGCCCGTATGGGCAAACTTTTTTAAAAGCTATAACAAAAACAAAAAAAAATAAAAATTACTTTTGCTAGCTTTATTCGGTTTAAAAAAAAGATTATTAGCGTGTTTGGCCAAATTAACGAATAACGAATTGCCGAAAAAAAAATATTTTAATTTCGACAAAAAGGCGCGGCGTTGGGGTACGTTTCCAATTTCCAACGCTTTGTTAACAAGCTTAACTGGACCAACCAAACCAAAATAACCCATTTGTACAATAAGCTTCGAAATAACGTAAAAAACAAGGTTTTAAAGGTTAACTAACCCAAATTTTTTACCAAATACGTTATTATAGTAATTAAAACCAATAATAAATTGTACGAGCGCCGTTTGGAAAAAAAAGGCCAAAAAACCAAATTTGTAATATAAAGCAACCAACCGTAACAACGGTTTAACCGCAACAAATTTATAGCTTATGGGCGTTATTTTAGCTTTATGGACCTTAACGCCGGCGTTACGCATTAAGGGCAAAGGAAACGCAAGTTTTAAAACTTTAAGGATGGTAAGTGCTTCCAATATAAACAATTTAAGCACATTAAAAAAAACTGCTTTTAAAAAAAAAGCAAAAAAAAGTATTTTGGGGCGACAAACCCAAAATAGCAGCAATAACCAAAAAAAAACAATAAATTTGGAAAATAACGGCTGTTTTGGCCCAACGTTTTTTTAAATTGCGTGCATTAACAACCATTGCGTTGCCCACCATTCCAACAAAAATGCAACAAAGTAATTTCCCCGCAAGCAATTAGCCATAACCAAACGAAAAAACCTTATAGCAATTTGCAACAACAATTTAACCGGTTCCAATAACGAAAGTAACTAAGCTTGGGTTAATAAAAATTTCCGGAAAAACCCCAAGCTACGAAACGAAACCCTTTAAAAACAGCTTTTGCGCGTTGCCGAATAAAAAGGAATATTAAACGCTTTTGTTAAAAAGCAAAACTTTAAAAACGAAACCGCCCAAAAGCTTAACCTAAAGTTTTGAGCTAAACCCAATTCAATCCCCAACTTCGAGCTAAAAAGCAGCAAAAAAAAAGATAAACCAACCATAAAAAATATTGTAAAAATCCTTTAAAACCCGGACTTCGCTATCCCCAAACCAATTAAAGCTTAAATAACAAGCAAAAGTTTTTACGAACGAATAACGTTCGAAAATAGCAAATCCAAAAAAGAAAGCAGCGAAAAAAGCTTAAGCAGCTTTCGCCAATACGCTAAAAATGCCCGCGTTTCGCAAAAACATATACGGGCGGCGTACCAAAAACGTTACTAACGAAAGTACAAATCGGAACGCAACCAAAGCATTAATTTATAAGGTTTTTAAATACAAACCGAATATTAACCAAAAAAAAACGAACCGGGCTATAACCAACTTGTAATAATCGAATCCAACGGTTTAACGCATGCGTGCGCAGCAATGCTAAATTAAGCTAGCTACAAAACGTTCCGCTAAGGAAAACGTGCTATGCGAAAATAGGAAGGAAGTTTGCACCCGGTACGCCCAAAAGCCGTAATTAAGCAATTCCAAAAAGGCAAAAAAGCTTGGAGCAAAGTTAAAATTTAACGGCGCTTTTAAAACGTTAACTTACTAAACGAAAACGGCACTTTTTACGAAGCTACGCTAGCTAAAAACGATTTTGGGCGCTTTATTAATTGGCTTAAAAGCAACCATTTAATTACGTACCAAAGGTATACCCGGTTACAAGCGTATAACTAAAAATGGGCTAAAAGGTTGCAAAGCAATACCAAAGGAAAAAATTATAATAATTTTATGCCCAATTACTAAAAGCATTTATAATTGTTTTAAAAAAAATGCTTCGTTACAAATTGTGCAATACATTTGGTTTAAAAGCTTTGGAATAATTTTTTTTTTACCGATAAACCAATAAGCTTATTGCCAAACCAAAGCTAGCATAGCAATTACCCAAATGGTTTATTATTAAAAAGTACGGAAAGTTGGTAATATTTCGATTTAATCCTTAATAGCCCATGCTTTGCGTTGCCAAAATTTTAAAATGGCAAAAATGCAAAAAATTGGAATGCTAAATTTATACCATGCAAAAAGCTAAAGCATGGCAAATAAAATATAAGCTTCCATATATACCAATACGGTATAACGAAAATGTAAAAAGCTTGTATAAACCTTTTAGCAACCTTAACAACCCAAAGTACGTAAGGGTACGCAAAAAATGGGAAATAAGCTTATTTAGGCTTTAAACGAAGCATTTCGAAACAAAAAATTAAGGAATCCATTTGTATTAAAGCTACAAAAAGGATAACCATTTGCAACAAAAACTTTAGCAATAACGATTAGCCCAAACGAACAACATTTTTACATATGGGTGCAAAGGCCTCGTGGTGCAGTGGCTTTGCACCAAGCCGGTCCCGCCAAAACCACGGGTTCGAATCCCGTCGAAACCAAAGGACTTTTTGTTTTTAAGCCCCTGGCCTGCCAGGATCGAAATCCGATAAGGGCCGATAAGCCAAATCAACCAAAAACCAATAACGCCGATAAAACAACCGATAACAATTACAACAACCTTATCGATTTCGATAGCAG
>NW_008804545.1:6470252-6492684 GCF_000145635.1 Gaeumannomyces tritici R3-111a-1
ACCTCCTTTACCTTTGCGCTACCGCTTTGCACCCGTCCGCTACTACCATTAATCCGATTTTCGAATGCACCCTTTTTACGTGCTTGGCAGGGTTATTACTTTGCACGTGCCCTAAAGGTTAAGGCCTTTTAAGGCACAAACAAAAAGAAAAATAACGCACGTGGTGCATTAAATAAAGGAACGCCGATAACGGGCTAGTAAAAAAAATAGCAAAAAGATAAAAAAGGGGGGGGAAAGGAAAGGTCCCCAAATGCTTTGGACCATTTAGGCAAACAAAATAAAATTGGCAATTCGAACCCCGAAGCGATAACGATTAGGCCTAGCAAGCTTTAGCAAATTACATAACGAAGCAATTAACCAACCCATTACAAGCAAGCAGGACGCGGCCTTGTCGGCCCTTTGCAAAAGGGGCTGTACGCGGGAAAACGGTTAATTCCCGGGTAAAGCCTTTACGAGCAATCGAGCGTAAAAAAAAGTAAGCGTTAGCCAAAGCGGTTTAATACCGCTACGGAAGCGCACCGCCAAAAAGGCGGGAACGCAAGCATAAAGTTTTTCCTCCTTAGGCTTAACCCAAAGGTTTTCCCCTATTTGCATGTACTTAACCGCAGCACTAAGGTTTTTTCCATAAACATAACAGCGTATAAATACATACATACATATGGGTGCAATAAAGCCTTTATCGCTTAAAAATATTAATCGATTACGGTACCCAAAGCAATTACGTATCGCTACAAGCAATATTACGATACGGTATTCCTGTACGCAAAAAAAACAAGCTATATTTTTTTACAACAATAAAAAGGAAACCAATTAAATACAATAACGGGTAAATTAATATTAAAACCAATTATTTTAACTTTCGATATTAAAGCAAAACTTTTTAAATAACGCTGGATGCGTTAAAAATACAAAACGAAAATGTGGTTTTCGGAATCCCGTAGCTACAAAAGCATAATTTAAAAATTAATTAGAAAAAAAACAATTTCCAATAAAAGCTTCCATTAGCAATTAAAAAAGCCCAATAGTTACGGGCCGCAAGCAATGTAAAAATAAAGCCAAAAAAGGGTATTTTAACGGAAATAAAGCAAAGCAGCAACTTTTAAACCTTATTACAAAAAACTATAACAACGCTTTACGGTGGATTTAAAAAAAGGCTATAACAATTAGCTAACGTATTTCCGAAATACTATAAATATTGGAAATTGTTTTAAAAAAACTTAAAAACGGTGCTTCCAAAATACGGGCCGTTTAATTACGAAATTAAATTTAAGCCAAATGCGCAATTTAAATACCAAAAGCTGTACCAACTTAACCCCAAACAGCAAAAAGGGTTAAAAAAGCAGCTATAAAAGGATTTAAAAAAAAGGGTAATTAAACCTTTAACATTTTCAATGGAATACGGAATTTTATTTGTGCTTAAAAAAACGGAAAAAAACGAATATGCATCGATTACCAATTACTAAACGAAATTACAATAAAAAATTAATATCCTTTGCTTTTTATCGACAAATTACGCGATAAGCTCGGGAAAGCCAGGTATTTTACGGCTTTAAACTTCCAAAAAGCATATGGGTTGCTTTGAATTAAAAAAGGACAAAAATGGATAATAACCTTTCGGATACGGTTTAGCGTATACGAATCGTTGGTTATAATTTTCGAACTTACCAACGCGCTAGCTACCTTTTAGCGGATAATTAATTACGTACTTTAAAAACATTTTAACATTTTCGTCCTAACGTATTTAAACGATATTTTAATATATTTAAAAACGTTAAAAAAGCACAAGCAACAAATGCACCAAATGTTGCAAAAGCTACAAAACGCAAAGCTTTTAATTAACCCGGACAAATGCGTATGGTACGCTTAGGAAATGGTTTTTTTTAGGTTCGTTATTACGCTAAAAAAGGTTAAAATAAACCTAGCCAAAGTACAAAAAATGGCCGATTGGCTAGCGCTTACCAACGTACAAAAAGTACGGGCGTTTTTAAGGTTCCTTAACTTTTATCGACGGTTTATGCAAAGGTTTAACGGTAGCGCTACGCCATTTACAAACCTTACCAAAAACGATACCCAATTCCATTAAAAGGTTCGAAAACAAATTGTTTTTAAGCAATTTAAAAGCGCTATTTTACGGAAACCAATATTGGTTATTCCGAACCCCAATAAACCATTCGAAATCGAAACCAACGCGTTGGATTACGCAATCGGAAAATAATTAAATTAGCAAAATAAAAAAGGAAAGCTGCACTTTTGCGCTTTTTTTTTCGCAAAAATTTAAAAAACCTAAATTAAATTACCAAATCCATAATAAAAAGCTTTTCGTTATTATTAAAGCTTTGGAAAAGTAAAAGGTATATTTATATAAAGCAAACCATTAAGTAACGGTATATACCAACCACAAAAATTTGGCACATTTTATTACAAGCCAAAATTTTAACAAGCGTTAAATCCGTTAAAACCAATATTTTTAAAATTACAATTTCCAAATTTTGTACCGAAAAGGATCGAAAAATGGAAGGGCAAACGCTTTAAGCAAACGAAGCGATTATAAGGTCGTTATTTTAAAAAAAACCAGAACGCTTTTAGCTTACGGGCTAAAGGAAGCGTTGGTTTTAATTTAGCAAATAATGGCTTCGATAACCAAAAAGCAAAGCTAAACTTTAAAAAAGATTTTGGAAATTTACGGGCTATTAGCCCATAGCTATCCAAAGGTTACCAAAATATAAAAAAAGCTCCGGTAGCATTACGGGTTTACCGGAATTCGAGCAATAATGTTGGAAGCAATAAGGAATTGCTAAATGTGCGTTAAAAACAAGCCCAGCAAGCATTTTCCTTATAGGCTGCTTTAACCATTGCTAACGCTAAAAAGGGCGTAGCAAAAAGTTATTATAAACTTTGTGGTTAAGCTTTTTAAATTTAAAAAGCCTTTAACGGAAATACAATATAACAGCATATTGGTAATAATAAATAAGCTTACAAAATATACCTTGTATTTACCATACAAAAAAAGTAGCAACGCGCTTACTTTAGCTTACGCTTTTTTTCGGCACGTAATAACAAACCACGGGATGCCGCAAAAATTAATTACGAACCAAAACAAGCTATTTACAAGCAAGTTTTGGAAAACGCTTACGGCGCTTTTCGAAGCAAAATACGCTTTGTTAATAGCGTATTACCCCCAAACGAACGGATAAACGAAGCAAACCAACAAAACGATAAAGCAATACCTGCGCTATTATATTATTTATAAATAAAATAACTGGATTTAATTATTACTAATCGCTTAATTTGCTTACAATAGCTTTATGCATAAAAGTACAAAAAAAACGCCGTTCCATGCTAACTATAAGTACACCCTTACAGCGTACAACAAGTTTAAGGCCGGATTTAAAGCTTTAGCAACGGAAATCCAAATAACGAAGCTTATTAAGCTGCACTAAAACCTCCAAAACAAACTGGAAAACCTGCGTTACCAAATGGCAAAACAAATTAACAAAAAAAAAATCGAAAAACCGATTTTTAAGGAAAAAAATAACGCTTACCTTTTACGCGCTAACATTAAAATAAAAAGGCCAAACGACAAGCTGGATAGGAAAAAATAGGGATTTTTTCGGGTTACCCGTATTATTTTTCCGGTTAATTATAAATTCCAACTACTACCAACCATGCAAATCCACCCAATCTTTTACGTTTTTTTGCTGGAACTAGCGCTTTCGGGCTTTAAAAGCACCAAATTAATAAAAATTAACCCCAACCAAAAATGGAAAGTTAAAGTTATTTTTAACGAAAGAACGCATTACCGCAAAAAATAATATTTCGTTAAATAAAAAAGCTGGGGGGATAAGCACAATACGTAAAAAAATACAACAAACTTTGGAAATTGCCAAAAAGCTTTGCAAAAGTATCGCTTAAAAAAAAGTTAGCAATAGCTTTAAAGCTTGCAAAACGCCCTAAATTCGGAAGAATTTGGTAAGCAAAAAAAGGAAAACCTTATAGCATATCCAAAGGATAAACTGGCAAGTTTAAGCAAAAAAAGCAAAACCTTTTTCGCTAACCAAAAGTCGAACGAAAAAAATTTAAAGTTGTACCGGGAATCGAACCCAGGTTTTCCCGTTACAAAAATAAATGCGTTACCATTGCGCTATATAACCCATAAAAATTATTAAAAGAACTATAACTTACCGGATTAAAAAAGCGCAAGCAATTTAAAATCGATACCAAACTTTAAGCTTTTGGGGTTAGCAAAAAAAAAGGGAAAATTAAGCCGATACGATTGGCTAAACAAGCCGATTATGTTGATTTAACCAGGTTGCACCGGGAGTCGAACCCAGGTTTTCCCGTTACAAAAACAAGCGCGTTACCATTGCGCCATACGACCGGAAAAAGTTATTAAGGAAGTTACAACTTACCAAATTGAAAAAGGGGCAGCGGGTTAAGGTTAGGATTAACCTTTAACGCTGCCTAACCAAAAGATAAAGGAAGGAAATTAAATTAAAGCCAAAAAGCGGAACCGGCTACCGCTAAAGCGGCGGTTCGTCCAGCTTTTTTTTGCTTAATACGCTTTAGCTTTTTTACATTATCGATGCCGCAACAAATAGCGCGCATTATTTTTTTAAACCACAAATTTTTTTAAATGCGCAAACGCTAAACCCGATTGCTTTTAGCACGCATTAATTTTTTGGCTTATTAGCAAAATCGCTTGGTAACAACAAGCTTAACGTTTAATTTGGAATGCTATTTAGCAATTTTGCGCAATTGGTTAAAAAAAACCTTTAAAACGTTGCACCAAGCACGTTCCAAACAAACGCATTTGGTACAACAAAAGGAATTTTTTAAAAATATTTAACAAAAAAAAAACCAACGGCTTTACAAGCAAAATAAAAAGGCATTAAAATCGAAAAATTAAAAACGGCAAATAGCAAAGCGTACCGTTAAATAATTTTCCGAACCGAACGTTTTTGGATTTGCCCGGACATTTTGTTAAAAAAAAGGAACGGTTAAATAATAAAAAAAAAGTATTTACAATTAATAAAAAGGCAAAAAGGATAATAATACGTGGCTAAAAAGGTTTGGCTATTAAAAAAAGGATTTAATGTTACGATTAACAACTACCTTTACCCGGGAAAAAAGGGTAGTACGGTACGGAAACCCGTAAAGGGTAAAAGGTTACGTAACCACTTGGGATTAATGGATCGGGAAAGCAAAAAAGGTAAGCTACTAATTTAAAGGAAGCTTAAAAAAGCTTACAAAATCGGCTTCGTAAACCAACCAATCCATAACCCTAAAAAAATAAGCATTAAAGTATAAAAAGGAAAGGGTTTTTTACTGTTTTAGGTAATTTTTAATTAAGGCTTTGGCATTAGTTAAACTTTAGTTAGCTTTTAAGTAACCTTTGGAACAAGCATTTAAACCGCACCCAAGTTACTTTGTAAATCCTTTTAATTTGTTAAATTACGTGCTACTATTCGATACTCCTTTGGTGCTTTACCTTAAAAGCAAAGGCTTAACTGTAATACGACATTATAAAAATAATATTGGAAATTCGCAATTTAACCGTACCGAAGCTAAAAAGGAAAGCCGGAAATTGTAATTAGTAAACGGAGGAAATTTTTTAACTATTTCGCAATAAATACCGGGCCGAATTAACGTAAAAAGCAAACCGTTCGGGAACTAATTACGCAATAATAAAAAAAATTACCAAAAAAAAGAAAAGCGCTATTAAAATAGCGAAAAAGTATACGTAACGTACCGCAATGCACAAAGCGAACATTACATAAAACGCTAAAAGCATATAAACCATTGCTAAATAAATAAAATACAAAAGTTACTAACTTTTTCCCCCCCCGTTACTCCCGTTGTTAAAATTACCAAACGAAAAGGTAGCGGCAATAAAAAAAGCGAAAAAAGCAGCTTTAAAAAGGAAGTTTTTTTTTATATTAACGGCGGATATTACCGATATTCCCGAACATTCCAAACCATTTTCCTAACCTTTGCTTGTTTGTAAAAAAATTACTGCAAAAAACGTAAAAAGGACCTTTCGAAGCACAAAATATTAAAAAGCTTTAAATTTAACGGGGATTTTTACCGGGGGATTGCTAGCAATGGGACCGGCATTTTTCGAAGCATTGGCGGAAATGTTTACGGCATGCGTAAACCGCGGTTACTTTCCGGAAAGGTTCCGGAAATTCCGCACCATTATTTTCCAAAAACCTAACAAAAACCCGAATATTTTAAGCGCGTAAAAACCAATTGCCCTTTTAAAAACAATAAAAAAAGCGTTGGAAAAAATTTTAACGTTTTGCATTAAAAACGCCGCAAAAAGTTATTAATTACTTCCCGACGAATAAATGGGCAATTAATAATGCAAATTTACGAAAACGGCTATGCGCTTATTTATAAAAGTGGTAAATACGGTTTAAAACGCAAAAGCAATGGTTGGTTTTTTATTATTTAATATAAGCAGCGCTTTCGATACCGTATTGCATATATGCTTTTTTAACGAAATAAAAAAATACCAATTTTTACAATAAATTTTGGATTTTTTTAAAAGCTTTTTTAAACAATTGGAAAACAACATTTTTTTTTAACGGCAAAAATACGGCAAAAAATAAAATTTTATACGAAATCCCGCAAAAGTCCCTAATATTACCCATTTTTTTTATTATTTACACGGCAAGTTTGTACAAAAAGCTACGGGAAATAAAAAGGGTTGCGGTTACGGAATTTGCAAATAACATTAATTTAATTAACTTTAATTGCAACGCAATAAATATAGCTAATAAGCTTAAAACCGCCCACAACGTATGCTTGAAATGGGCAAAAAAATTTGGAGCGAAATTTAACCCGGCCAAATACCAATTGGTTTGGTTAACAAAAAAAAAAAACCCGCGCTAACGCTACCTTTCCGTTTCGGAAAGGTTACGGTAAAACCAAAAACGATAAAAAAAGCAATGCAAATATTAAGCTTTTGGATTAATTCCAAATTAAATTGGACTTAATATATTCAAAAAATGCGCGAAAAAATAGCGATTTAAATGCTATTTATTACGCGTTTAGCAACGATAACGTAAAAACCCACGTTTACCAAAACCAAACATTTGTACCTGGCCGTAATTAAAACAGTATTAAATTACGCGGCCCCGATTTATTATAAATTTAACGCTATTTTGCTACGGTTTAAAAAAATGGTTAAAGCGTAAGCAAAAACGTAAAACAATTGTTTAAAAACAATAACGGGGGCTTACAAAAAAACCTTATAAAAATTGCTAAAATTAAAAACGCATATAACCCCAATTTAAATATAGCTAAATGGTTACGTTGCCCATTTCGAAAAAAAGCTAAAAAAGGGCGGTTTGGCGGAAAAAATTGCGAATACTTGCAAAAAGGTGCAGCGAAAATTAAAAAATAAAAAGCGAAAGCTTACGGCTGCAATTACGCGGCTATTCCGTCGACGGGAAAAAGCGTTAAATTGGATTGGAAAATCGGACCCGGAAATAACGGTATTGAAAAAGTGGAAAAAAAAGTAACACAACCACGTTACGGCAACCAAAAAAAGCGCTAAAACCAATAAAAAGCAGCCCAACGAAAAAATCCTAAGCCTTTACCGCAATTTTTACAAAACCTAAAGCTTGTTGCTGGTTTAGCTAAAAACGGAAAGGTTAAAATTTTAAGGCTATTTAACTTTTCGGAAAGTTCCCGGCGTAACCGCAACGTATTAATGCGGTTAGGGCCCGGAAACGGTAGCATACGTATTGTTATATTGCCCGGACCTGCAAAAACAAAAAAAAAAACTTTTCCAAATAATAAAAAAAGCAACGAAATCCTCGTTAAACCAGCCAAACGAAACGGTAATCGTTACAAAATGGTTTATAAAAACAAAACGGCTTTTTAATTACGCTTTATTAAGCGATATTATCGATACGTAAACGGAAAGAGCGGAAAAGAAAAAAAAAATAAAAAACGTTAAACGCTGCAACGAAGCGGCAAATTCGAAAAAAAACAAAAAGCTTAACCGCCCCGGTTCCAAAAAGCCAAACTTACATTAAACCTTATCGAAAAAACCTTTTAACAATTTTATTAATTACTAACAATATTACATACCAATAAGCAAAATAACGCAACCTTTTATTTTAACGCCAAAAAACGGGAACTTATTTACGCCCGTAAAAGTAAATTGCCGCAAATTGTTTTTAAAATCCCAAATATAAAAAATTCGAACCGCTAAATATATAACGCTTAAACGGCCATGTTATCGCTTTTATTTTTAAAACCGAAATCGAATTCGTTAAGGTTGCGGGAAAGCGCTTAAAAAGGGGGAGGGAATGCAGCAGCGGCTATTTTTTTAATTGTTACCCCGAGCGCCGCCGACACCCCCTTTACCGCTTTCGTCGCCGCCGCAACAACCCCGGCTGGACCCGCAACTTTACCTTAACCAAATTTATTAATAAATTGGAAACCAACCGCATCGTTTTTTTTTTAAACTTAGCCGCGGAATTACCAATTACCAAAAAAAAGTTATTCGTTACTTTATTATTTTTACCGTTACCGTTACCGTTACTAATTTGCAAAAAATTAACGGGGGTAACCTTTTTAAAATATTCGTTATAACGATTAAAAAATTCGGTAACGTTATTATAAAATTAAACGTAAATATTTTAACGAAATCGAACGTTTTGCGTATAAGCTTTAATGCAATTTATTAACGTAAAATTGCTAAACCCGTTACGTTTAGCTTGAAAATAATTAAAAACGATATCGAATACGAAAAACATTTTAATAAAAATGTTAGCAATAATAATATTGCGGCGAGCTTTAATTCCGGGGTTTTCCGTAAAATAACGGGAAAGTTTTACCGGGGCCGGGGTATTGTTCGGAAAGTACGCTTCGCAAACGGTTTTAAATTTAACGTAAGCGTAGCGCTCGTATTAAAAAAGCCAAATTTCTTAATTTTATCCAAAGTATTAGCAATGCACCGGGGACGTAAAGGATACGATAAAGCAAAAAAAAAACTTACAGCCTTTACTTTGCCCGTAAAATTAAACGCTTAAACGTAATACTTTTTGCGGTTCGTAAAGCTATTGTTAGCAATAAAAGCAAAACCTACGGATTTAAACTTTTCCGCGGCGTTAAATATACGTTAGCCCGATTCCAAAACGCCCTTTTTTAGCGCAAAAATGCATTGTCCGTTTTTGCTAGCCTTTTTTTTAAAACAATAATATATACATTTTTTCGATTTAAAATTTAAACCGAAATAATTTATTAACAAAATATCCGGAAAAACAAAATTAAAAAAAACGACGAAAAGGATTTATTAAAATCCTATATGCAAGCTTTGTTAAAATTAATTTCGCAAACCATTATGCGCATGTACGTAATGCAATTGGTCGAACCGCTAAAAACATTAAAATAAATTAGCGGAAAATTGCAAAAATGTAAAAAAACCACATACAAACAACGGGCTTTGCGCTTTTTAAAATTGCCCGTTACTTCGAAAAGAAATAAAGCAAGCCTTTTTGTGCTACCTTTTTTTTTGGGCATTATAATGCAATCGCGGACCGCGAAAAGCCAAAGTAAAGTATTAACGAAGCGTTAAAAATGTACGGTTTTACAATTAAACGTTAAATGGGCTGCAAAATAGCAAAGGCCAAAAAAGGAGGATTTATAACGGTTGTTGCTGCTATTGTTTTGCAATTGCTAATAATGTTTTTGGTGGGATTGCGTAAAGGATTAAAAAGAAAAAAAGCGGAAAAAGCCGCAATATATTAACCCATTTGCTAAAGTTAATAAAAAAGGAAAAAGCAACGGAAAAGCTTTAAATTGGCACGAAAACGTGCATTTAACAACGCAACCTAAATGCAACGAACGAACCAACCTCCAACCAAACCACGATACTTCGCTTCGAATAACAACAACTTTTTTTTTACCAAACGTTTGGAAATGCGAAAAACATTTTACAAACAATTACTTACGAAAACGACGCGGAATAAAAGATACCTCGAAAGGAAGGAGTTTTTACCCGGCTTTACACTAAATAGCTATCGGCTGGAAGCACGGTTTTTACCTTTAAATAGCTACCCCGATCCGTAGTGCTCCCTATAGGTTATACAGCTCGAAAGGGGTAAATAAATTTATATATTGCAATTAAAAGCGCTACAAAAGTACCGCTAATAATTGTAACTGGCATATCCGGTTTTGGGGTAAGCAAAAACCGGTTTATTGCTTTATAAAGTAAAGCAAGCTTTAACGGTTTTAAAGGTTATTTTTTAGGCTCGTTGTTACTTCCACCCTTTACCAGCGGGAAGTTATCGCTTTTCCCGGGCCGTATAAAGCCGTAATACGAATTGCCCGTACATAAAAAGCCCGTATTACGCACTTGCTTTGCTTTATAACCATTTTTTAAAGCATTTAAAATTAGGAATTTGTGCGCGTTTGGATCCGGCCCGTTAACCGAATCCTTTGCGGCTTTAGCCTTTATGGTTACAATAAAACCTGGCTTTTTTACCCTTAATTTTTAACCTTAATGCTTGGTAGCGAAAATAAATGCTTAAAGCTTTTCCGGTTGGAAAAGCCCCAACGTATTAACAATTTTTTTTCGGGTTGCAAGCGGGTTTTCCGTTTCGTTGTATTTAATTAACAAATTGTAAGTAATTACGTTAATCGAATCCTTTTTTCGCTTGCTTTTAAAAAAGCTTTTTTTATTAAATTTAACGTTTTTTGTAATTATTACTTTTTTTTTAACGGAACTTAAATCCGGTAAATATTGTAAATTTGGTAACCCATTAAATATTTAACCCCGGCATAAAAATTAATTTTAAAGTGCTTAAAATCCGCGTTATAGGACTTTTTTACGTTTAAAGAATAAGCTTTACACCCGTAAGCGTAAATGCCGTTTTAATCCGGTTTTAAATTGGTTGTTAAGCCCGTAAAAAGCTTTAAAGCGTAATGCCGGAACCACCCCCAAAATTAGTTTAAAAGGATGTTATTAAAAGCGCGTATGCTTTTTAACGGTGCAAAATTTATGTTTTTTAGCCAAACGGCAGCGTAAACCGCTTCCGGCTATAAATGCTTAAAAAAAATTGCGCTTTCGCGCGTGCGTATCCTTTTTGTAATAACGTTTTATTCCGTGCGCTCGATTATCCCGTTAAGCTTGTAAGTATATAACGGTAAAGTTTTGATAATAATGCTTTTAATTTAAGCTTATTTTTTGTATTTTAAAAATCCTTTTACAAATATAACGGATTTTTTTGGTTATATTTAAAAATAGCAACAAGCAATCCGTATTATTTTTTTACCCACGCTTTTTATTTTTTTAAAATTTTAATAACCGTTGGTCCTTTTTTATTTGGAAATGTAAAGCTTTAAATTTTGCCGATATATTTATTTATTAATAGCAAAATTTAATTTATTCCTAATTTTAATTAAGGTAATTAAATAAATTAAATTAAACTTTCCAAAAAAGGCGCATAGCTTTTTTTATAAAGCGTTTGGAAATAACGGTTATAACGTAAATTATTGCGCATGCTTTGCATTTGGTCCGTTTGGGTCCTTTAATTTTAACGTTCTGGGCGTTTTAAACAAAAGCTTCCAACGCTTGTAATTTTAAATAACCATTGCGCAAATGCTAAAAGTTAGCGGTATTTTTTCGCGATTTTGTATAGTTTAAAAATGGACGCTACGTATGCGTAGCACGCTTGCGGCGGGAAAATTCCTTAATTGCAAAGGTTAAAACCGTATCCTTTGGAAAAAATTGCAACGTAATTAATGCAAAATAAATAATAACAAGCTTGTATTTATAAAACATTACGTTATTTTTGCGCTAAAAGCGTTTAACCATTATCCCGTTAGTAATTTTTTCAATGCGTAAAATCGCGTTTTTCCCGCAAAATTACACCTTTTTAGCGTTTAAACGGGCTTTCGAAATAATATTAATATAAAAGCCCTTTACCAAAATAACGTTATAAAGTTTAAAGTTTTTACTTTCGTTTAAAAAGCTAAAAAGCGTACGAATGCTTCGTTCCAAAATTGGAAAGTACTAAATGCCGCATTAAACCGTTTTGGTACCGTTTAACGATTAAAATAACCTTTTGTTAAAACGCTTTTTATTATTAACAATATAAAGCAAACCGTAATTATCGAATAGCGTGCTTTTAAAATAAATGTTTTTTATAATGTTAAAAGCCGAAAAAACGCTTTAAAGCAAAAGCACTTTAAATACGGCCGCGTTTAAATTTTACTTTTTTTTAAAGCTTAAAAACCAAAGCTTAACGCGTTTTTAACTTGCTTTTCCCAAGCGGAATTTTTAAATTTGCTTTTGGAAAAAAAAACTTTTTAAATAAATTTTAACGGTTTTTTTCCAAAAACTTTTTAATTTTTTTACATTTTTCGTTGTTTAATTTGTTGCGAAAGCGTTTGGAATTGCCGGTAAGCACGTATACAAACTTCCAGCAATTTTCCGGTTTTTGAAAATAATTTTAAATGCAAGCCGGGCATCCATACGTTATTGCGATATTTCGTTAAATATTTTTAACTTTTTCGTTTTTATTTTTAAATGCGCTTTTAAAAATTAAAAACGCAAGCTTTTTTTTAATACCCAAATTATTAATGCAATATTAAAAAAGGATAATTAAAAATTTGGTTATTAAAATATCCATTTTCCCCGTAAAATTGCTTGTAGCTATTTTTTAACGTTAACGCTTTGCTTATAAAAGGTTAAAGCGCTTTATGTGCTTAAAAAAATTAAATATGGGCGTAAAGCTTTATATTTTAAAAACGTTTTTAATTTTGGTTTAAATAAAAATCGTTTGGAACTTTAAAAATTATTAATTAACGTTTATGGTATTAGCGGCTTTTTTAAGCGTATTACGGTACTTTTAAAAAATTATTTAAATTTTTATTATAAAAGTAAAAGCGTAAAGCGCTTTTAAGTAAATAATAATGCTACGGAAAATAACGTAATTGTTGGCTTAAGCTTTTAATTGCGCGTTTGCAAGCGCGATAAAATTTACGAAAAAATTAATCCATTTGGAAAAGGTTATAATTTTTTTCGAAGCGGTTTTGTTTGCGGTATCCTTTGCTTTAAACATTTTTTTATGCTTAGCTTTAAAATTACTTTTGGTAAAAACTAAAAGGGCTTAAAAAAGTTCGGGATTAAATTTTCGCGTAACTTTGCTTTTGCTTTGCCAGGTTTTTAAATAAACCTTTTTTTTTGGTCGAAAGGATCGTTTGTTAAGCCAAACGCTTAAATTTATGGTTTTTAACGTATTTGGCCCGGGCTTTTGCTGCAAAAAAGTTAAAATTTAAAGTTTTGTTAGCTTGTACGTCGTTTGGAAACTTTAAATTAAAGTTAACCTGGTTTTAAATTTTTAAAATTAATGCGCTTTAACGGAACGCTATAAAATACGTAAGCCATTGCTTTTAATTTTTAAGCAACGCTATTACAAAAAGGTCGTTATCCGTATTATGTTACAGTTAGGCCTCTGCTCCTAAGGTAAGGCACCAAAGGAGTATCGAACAGTAGCACGTAACGTAACAAATTGAAGGGATTTACAAAGTAACCTGGGTACGGTTTAAATGCTTGCTCCAAGGGTTACTTGGAAGCTAACTAAAGTTTAACTAATGCCGAAGCCCTAATTAAAAATTACTTAGGACAGTAAAAAACCCTTCCTTTTTATAGCCCGTTCTTTATGCTATTTTTATCCTTCCCAAAGTAATAATTTGTAATTTTGTTAATAGGTTACAAATTACTTAAGTAATTTATAACCTTATTAACAAATTACGGGCGGCTTACTTAAGCTTTTTTGTAGTAAAGGGTAAGCGCTTGCTTACCCTTCGCTTTTTTAGCTTCCCGTTCCGGCCGGGTAATTATTAGTCGTAACATTAAGTTCCTTTTTTACCGGCCAAGCCCTTTTGGCCTATTTATGTCCGTTTTTCCTATTGCCAATCGTAAGTACTATTTTTTTTTACTATTTAACCGTTCCCTTTTTTTAACAATGTTAAATTAAATACAAAAACGCTTTGCGCGTTTAACCTTCCAACGCAAAAACCTTTTTGCTTTGGTTTTTGCATCGGCTATCGATATAAATTTTTGTTTTTTTATCGAAACGTTTTTAAAAAAAATATTTGTTTTGTTTTTCCGCAAAATTCTTTTCGTTGCGTAAAATGTTTTGCTTGCAACCGTTTTAGCTGCAACATTTTAAATTTTTTACTTAAATAATTGCATTCCATCGATTTTTAATACCAAAAAATTAAAGCTAAAATGCGGGCTGTTAAAGCAAAACGTTGTGCTTTAAATAACCGTTTCAAGCGTTTTTGCAAACAAAAAAACCTTTGGTTTAAAAAGCAATTGCAAGCGTTATTTTGGGGTATTAAAACCGTAAAGGAATTGGAGCAAATGGAACGGGCGGAGCAAAAAAAGGCTGCCCTAGTAGCGGCCAATCCTTTTCCTTTTTTTTACCCCGACTTCCTTCCTTTATTTCTTAGTTAGGCAGCGTTAAGGGTTAATCCTAACCTCGACCCGCTAGCCCTTTTTTAGCTTGGTAAGTTGTAACTCCTTTAACAATTCCTTTTGGTTGTATGGCGCAATGGCAGCGCGCTCGTTTTTGTAACGGGAAAACCTGGGTTTAATTCCCGGTGCGACTTGGTTAAATCGACATAATCCTTTTTTTTTTTGCTAACCCCGAAGGCCCAAGGTTTGGTATCGATTTTAAATTGCTTGCGCTTTTTTAATCCGGTAAGTTGTAATTTTTTTAACAATTTCCGCAGGTTGTATAACGTAATGGTAGCGCATTTGTTTTTGTAACGGGAAATCCTGGGTTCGATTTCCGGTGCAACTTTAAATTTTTTTCGCTCGACCTTTAATTGGTAAAAAAGGTTTTGCTTTTTTTTTTTGCTTAAACTTGCTAGCTTATCTTTTGGATATGCTGTAAGGTCCTCCTTTTTTTGCTTACTAAATTCCTTCAAATTTGGGGCGTTTTGCAAGCTTTAAAGCTATTGCTAACTTTTTTTAAACGATACTTTTGCAAAGCTTTTTAGCAATTCCCAAAATTTGTTGTATTTTTCTACGTATTATACTTATCCTTTTATCCTTTTTACTTAACGAAATATTGTTTTTTGCGGTAACGCGTTCGTTCGTTAAGGATGGCTTTAATTTTTTACTTTTAATTAAGGTCGATTTTTACTAATTCGGTGCTTTTAAAGCCCGGAAACGCTGGTTTTAGCAAAAAAACGTAAAAAATTAAATGGATTTGCATGGTTGGTAATAGCTAAAATTTATAATTAACCGGAAAAATAATACGGGTAACCCGAAAAGGTTCTTATTTTTTCCTGTTTAATTTATTGCTTGGCCTTTTTGTTTTAATGTTAGCGCGTAAAAGGTAAGCGTTATTCTTTTCCTTAAAAGTCGGTTTTTTAATCCTTTTTTTATTGGTTTGCTTTGCTATTTGGTAGCGCAAATTTTCCAATTTGTTTTAAAGGTTTTAATGCAATTTAGTAAATTCCGTTACTTAAATTTCCGTTGCTAAAGCTTTAAATTCGGCTTTAAGCTTATTATACGCCGTAAAAATGTACCCGTAATTAGCGTAAAACGGCGTTTCCTTTGTGCTTTTATACATAAAATTATTATAAGCAAATTGGGCAATTGGTAATAATTAAACCCAATTATTTTGTTTGTAAATAATATAATAACGCAAATATTATTTTATTGTTTTATTGGTTCGTTCCGTTTGTTCGTTCGTTTGGAAGTAGTACGCTATTAATAAAGCGTATTTTATTTCGAAAAGCGCCGTAAGCGTTTTCCAAAACTTGCTTGTAAATAGCTTGTTTTGGTTTGTAATTAATTTTTGCGGCATTCCGTAATTCGATACCACGTTCCGAAAAAAAGTATACGTTAATGTAAGCGCATTGCTACTTTTTTTATAAAGTAAATACAAGGCATACTTTGTAAGCCTATCCATTATTACCAATATTGTTGGTAGGAGTTTGGTACTCCTGTTTTAAGGCTCGGAGATTTCCTGGTAAAGGTAAACAACGATCTCAATGATCTGGGGAAAATCCTATTATTGTGCACACCGAGGAAGGAATCTATCTGCCAAAAGAAGGGCACAGGATTGCCCCTTATATGCGCAGGGACGATTACCCAAAAGGGTGGTTCCCTGCTCTGCCTAAGGCAGATAGAGTTGGCCCGTGCGGGATCCGGAGGATCCCAAAGCCTTTTGTAACAACCTCCCTTTCCGGATCGCACGCGCACCGCAATGCTGTTCCAACAAATATGCTATTATATTGTATTTCCGTTAAAAGCTTTTTAAATTTAAAAAGTTTAACGATAAAATTTATGGTAATTTTTTGCTACGCCCTTTTTAACGCTAATAATGGTTAAAGTAACCCGTAAAGGAAATGCTTGTTAAGCTTATCCTTAGCATACATTTGGCAATCCTTTATTATTTTTAGCATTGTTGCCCAAATTTCGGTAAACCCGTAATGTTGCTAGAGCTTTTTCCATATTTTGGTGGCTTTTAAATAATTATGGGTTAGTAACCCGTGGATTTCCAAAATCCTTTTTAAGGTTTAATTTTGCTTTTTGGTTATTAAAATTACTATTTATTAAATTGGAACCAACGCTTTTTTTGGCTTATAAGCTAAAAGCGTTTTGGTTTTTTTTGGAATAACAACTTTATGGTCGCTTCGTTTGCTTAAAGCGTTTGCCTTTCCGTTTTCCGATCCTTTTCGGTACAAAATTTAAAAATCGTAATTTTGGAAATACTGGCTTTAACGGATTTAACGCTTATTAAAGTTTTGGTTCGTAATAAAATGTGCTAAATTTTTATGGTTGGTATATACCGTAATTTGGTAATTTATTCCATACAAATATACCTTCCATTTTTCCAAAGCTTTAATAATAACGAAAAGCTTTTTATTATAAATTTGGTAATTTAATTTAGGTTTTTTAAGTTTTTGTAAAAAAAAAGCGCAAAAATGCAGCTTTTTTTTTTATTTCGTTAACCCAATTATTTCCCGATCGCGTAATTTAACGCGTTGGTTTCGATTTTAAATAATTTATTAAGGTTCGGGATAACCAATATTGGTTTCCGTAAAATAGCGCTTTTAAATTGTTCGAAAACAGCTTATTTTCGAACCTTTTAATGGAATTGGGTATTATTTTTAGTAAAGTTTGTAAATAGCGTAGCGTTGCCATTAAACCTTTGCATAAACCGTCGATAAAAATTTAAAAAACCTAAAAACGCCCGTACTTTTTGTACGTTAGTAAGCGCTAACCAATCGGCCATTTCTTATATTTTGGCTGGGTCCATTTTAACTTTTTTTAGCGTAATAACGAACCCGAAAAAAACCATTTCCTAAGTGTGCCATACGCATTTATCCGGGTTAATTAAAAGCTTTGCGCTTTGCAGCTTTTGCAATATTTGGTACATATGTTGCTTATGCTTTTCCAACGTTTTTAAATATATTAAAATGTCGTTTAAATACGTTAAAACGAAAATATCGAAATGTTTTTAAAATATATGGTTAATTATTTGCTAGAACGTAGCTAGCGCGTTAATAAATCCGAAAATTATAATTAACGATTTGTACACGCCAAACCGTATTCGAAAGGTTGTTATCCATTTTTGTCCTTTTTTAATCCAAAGCAATTTATATGCTTTTTGGAAATCCAAAACCGTAAAATATTTGGTTTTACCGAATTTGTTGCGTAATTTATCGATAAAAAGCAAAAAATATCGATCCTTTATTGTAATTTCGTTTAATGGTTGGTAATCGATGCATATTCGTTCCTTTCCGTTTTTTTTGGGTACAAATAAAATTCCGTATCCTATTGGAAATGTTAAAGGTTTAATTACCCCTTTTTTTAAATCCTTTTATAATTGCTTTTTTAACCCTTTTTGTTGCTTAAAATTAAATTAATATAGCTTTTGGTATTTAAATTACGCACCGGGCTTAAATTTAATTTCGTGGTTAAACGGCCCGTATTTTAGAAATACCGTTTTTAGGTTTTTTTGGAACAACCTTTAATACTTATAATATTTCGGAAATACGTTAGTTAATTATTATAGCTTTTGTTTAAATTTATCGTAAAATGTTGTTATGGTTTTTTGTAATAAGGTTTAAAGGTTGCTACTTTGCTTTATTTCCGTTAAAATACCCTTTTTCGGCTTTATTTTTACATTGTTTGCGGCCCGTAATTGTTAAGCTTTTTTAATTGCTAGTAAAAGCTTTTATTAAAAATTGTTTTTTTTTAATTAATTTTTAAGTTATGCTTTTGTAGTTACGGAATTTCGAAAACCATATTTTCGTTCCGTATTTTTAACGCGTCCAGCGTTATTTAAAAGGTTTTGCTTTGGTATCGAAAGCTAAAATAATTGGTTTTAATATTAATTTATTCGTTGTTATATTCGATTAGCTTTTTTTTATTGTTGTAAAAGCGTATGGCTTGTTTTTTTTTGCGTATAAGAGTACCGTATCGTAACATTGTTTATAGCAATACGTAATTGCTTTGGGCACCGCAATTAATTAAGGTTTTTAAGCGATAAAGGCTTTATTGCACCCATATATGGAAATGTTGCTCGTTCGGGCTAATCGTTGCTGCTAAAGTTTTTATTGCAAATAATTATCCTTTTTATAGCTTTAATACAAATAAATTTTTTAGTTTTTTATTTTAAAATGTTCCGTTTAAAGCTTAAATAAGTTTATTTTTTATTTTTTGCGTACTTTTACGTATTTTAAATCGTTAAGGTTGTTGGAAAATTCGTACAAGCTTTTTACGTTTTCGTTGTACCGTATTGGTATGTATAAAAGTTTATATCCTATTTATTATGCTTTAGCTTTTTGCATGGTATGGATTTAGCATTCCAATTTTTTGCATTTTTGCCATTTTAAAATTTTAGCAACGCAAAGCATGGGCCATTAAAGGTTGGATTAAAATATTGCTAATTTTCCGTACCTTTTAGTAATAAATTATTTAAATAATTACTATGCCAATTTAAATTTAATAATTAATTTATTGGTTTATCGATAAGGAAAAAAATCGTTTCGAAACTTTTAAACCAAATATATTGCGCAATTCGTAACGAAACATTTCCCTTAAAACAATTACAAATGCTTTTAATAATTGGGCATAAAGTTATTATGGTTTTTTCTTTTGGTATTGCTTTGCAGCTTTTTAGCTTATTTTTAGCTATACGCTTGCAACCGGATGTACTTTCGGTACGTAATTGGGTGGTTGTTACCAAACTAGCTAATAAAGCGTTTAAAATCGTTTTTAGCTGGTATAGCTTCGTAAAAAGTACCGTCCTTTTTTAGCAAATTAACGTTTTAAAAGCGCCGTTGGATTTTGGCTTTGTTCCAAGCTTTTTCGCCATTTTGAAATTGTTTAATTACGGCTTTCGGGTATACCGGGTGCAACCTTTTTTTTTGCTTTTGCATAATAAGCCCGCTTTAACGGAACGTTTTGTAATTGGCTTAATCCAGCATTGCTACGCATGCATACGCTAAACCGTTGGTTTTAACCATAACAAATTGGTTGTAATTTAATTCGTTCCTTTTTGGCTAACGTTTAATTTACGTCTAAAAATTTTGCAAATTAATGCTTTAATTGCGTTTCGATTTGTATTTTCGTTAGTACCGTTTTTGGTACGTTGCCCGTATGTATTTTTGCAAAGCGCGGGCGTTTTTAGCGTACCGGCGGAAGCTATTTAAGCTTTTTTTATTGCTTTTTTTTTAAACTTGCTGCTTTCGAACGTTATTTATCCGTAAAAATTCCTGCTTGTTACTTAAGCTTTTATTGGCTTAAAAATAGCAAAGTCCGGGTTTTAAAGGATTTTTACAATATTTTTTATAATTGGTTTATTTTTTTTTCGTTGCTTTTTAGCTTAAAGTTAAGGATCGAACTGGGTTTGGCCCAAAACTTTAAGCTAAGCCTTTGTTAAATTATTTCGTTTTTAAAATTTTATCCTTTAACAAAAGCATTTAATACTTTTTTTTGTTCGGCAACGCGCAAAAACTGCTTTTAAGGTATTTCGTTTTGTAATTCGGGATTTTCCCGAAAATTTTTATTAATCCAAGCCTGGTTGCTTTCGGCGTTGGAATTGGCTAAATTGTTGCTACAAATTATTATAAGGTTTTTTCGTTTGGTTATAACCAATTGCTTGCGGGGAAATTACTTTATTATATTTTTATCGAAATGGTAAGCAACGCAATGGTTATTGGTGCATGCAATTTAAAAAAACGCAAAGCCGGAATAACCATTATACTTCGGTTTTATCGTTACTTTTTTAATTATTACTGTTATTTTGGATTTGTTACTTTAAAATACTTTTTTTTATTCCTTTTTTTAAAAGCAATTTTTTTTAATATGCCCAAATTATTTACATTAAAAGCATTTGCCATTTTTAAAGTTTTAAAACTTGCGTTTTTTTATTTTTAATGCGTAGCGCCGGCGTTAAAATCCATAAAGCCAAAGTAACAATTATAAGCTATAAATTTATTGCGGTCGAACTATCGTTGCGGTTGGTTGCTTTATACCATAAGCTTAATTTTTTAGCCTTTTTTTTCCAAGCGGCGTTTGTACAATTTATCGTTGGTTTTAATTACGATAACAACGTATTTGGCAAAAAATTTGGGTTGGTTAATTTTTAAAACCTTATTTTTTACGTTATTTCGAAACCCATTATATAAATAAACCATTTTGGTTTGGTTGGTTTAATTAAATTTGTTAGCAAAGCGTTAAAAGTTGGAAACGTATTTTAACGTTGCGCTTTTTTGTCGAAATTAAAATATTTTTCTTTCGGCAATTTGCTGCTCGTTAATTTAGCTAAATACGTTGGTAATTTTTTTTTCGAACCGGGCAAAACTAGTAAAAATAACCTTGGTTTTTTTTGTTTTCGTTGTAGCTTTTAAAAAAGTTTGTTTATACGGGTTCGAACCACTTTTTTACTTTGCTTTTAAAGCAAATAGTTATATAAACAACCTTTTATTTTTTAATCGTAAATTAAATTTGGTAAAAAGCGAAATACTTTTAACATTTGGTTAAAAAGGCTTTAAAAGTACCTTTTTTGCCGTTGTACCGGTTGGGGGTAAAAAATTTGTAAATTTAAACCGCCGTTTGCGGAACGCTAGCTTATTGCTTAAATTGGGTAAGGTTTGCGGTTATAGCCATAAACGCAGCTTTAACCTTTGTTACCTTTATTATGTTGTAAATTTTGCTTGCGTAATTAAAATGCTCGTCGTTCCTTTTTGTAAAGGATTTGCCGCTTTTGGTTGCCATTGTTATTGCTTGGTACCGGTCCGGATACTAAATAAAATTAATTAAAATGTTACAATTAAGCCTTTGCTTTTAAAATAAAGCACTAAAACAATATCGAACAATAGCACGTAACGTAACAAATTAAAAGGATTTACAAAGTAATTTGGGTGCGGTTTAAATGCTTGCTTTAAAGGTTACTTGGAAGCTAACTAAAGTTTAACTAATGCTAAAGCCCCAATTAAAAACTACTTAGGACAGTAAAAAACCCTTCCTTCTTATAGCCCGTCCTTTATGCTATTTCCATCCTTCCTAAGGTGGTAACCTGTAATTTTATCGATAGGTTACAAATTACCTAAGTAATTTGTAACCCCATTAACAAATTACGGGCGGCTTACCTAAGCTTCTTTGTGGTAAGGGGTAAGCGCTTGCTTACCCCTCGCCTTTTTGGCCTCCCGTTCCGGCCGGGTGGTTGTTGGTCGTAACATATTATTTATAATTAGTAATAACGGGAAGCTTGTAAAAGTAAAACGGTAAGGAATAAAGGGTTAAAAGCTTTAAAAGCGTAAAAACGTAAAAGTTAAAAAAGTAAAATTTAATAAAGGTTTTTAGCAACGTTCGAAATTAACAACGGAATTTGCTTCGGCAAAAAAATTTTTGTCGAAAAAGGGTTTGAAAGCGTAAAAAATTTTTCGTAAAAAAATCGCGGAAAGGAAAAAGAAAATAAACGCGCTTGGAAAAGCGCGTTTGGGAACAATTTAATAAAAATAATGAAAAAGGAATAAATCCGTGCTGTTAAGCCTTTTACTTTACGTAAAAGGGCTTAAAAATTGCCGGGCTTATAATTATTGCAAGTAAAAAGGATAAGCACGGTGTAAAGCTATTCCGGTTAATTTGTTTTAAAGAAAAAAGGATTTTAAATGCAGGGCCCCGTAAAGGCCTTTGCTTTTTATATACACGTAACTCCTTGTTTTCCTTGCTTACTAAGCTTCCTTTTTAACGCTTGGAAGCGTTATACGCTTCCAAGCAAGGGGACCGCTTTTCCGATGCTTTAAGCATTTAATATTTATGCTTAAAGCTTTTTCACGACAATATATACTGTTTACTTTGTAACAGCCTTTTATATTTTAGCAAAGCTTTTATTTCGAAGCGATTTTTTCGATTTTGGTTTTATTTTGGTTTTCG